>NC_088925.1:22090000-22280000 GCF_038396675.1 Hydra vulgaris
AATAGAAAAATTCAAAAACAAACCATCTCCAATATAATCCAGCGTGCTGAAAATGGCTCTTAATACAAGAGTTATAGAAAGTATTGCCAGAAAAATAAATAAAAACATTAAACACCTCAAAACAATGTTTGATCACCCTTGTGTAGTTTCCCAAAGACAAGATGCTTGGAAATTTGAATGTAGCACAGCACTGATAAATTACTTGTTAAAAAAAAGACCAGCATCAGTTGCCATAAAATAAAAAAGAAACCAATACAAAATAATGACCAACAAGAAAAAAATTTCTAAAAAAGTGATCAGAATTCGCAAGGAAAATAGTGCATCATTGATGAGACTTATTTTACTTTGGCTCAAAGCTCAATCAATGGCAATAGCATTTTTTATTCAAGCAATGTTAAACAAATTCCTGTGCAGGTAAAATATAGAAAAACGGTAAAATTTGACCAAAAAATGCTTGTTTAGTTGTGCATTTCTTAGGGGGTTTTTTCAAAAGGGGTGCCAAAAATGCACTTTGTCCCTGGCAGTCTTGCAGATAACCAAAATCTTTATTCTGAGGGTCTGTATCAAGAAATGGTTATGCCAGTTTTTACAACTGCTTCGCACTTATGCCAGTTTATACTTATGCGAAGTGGTATAAAGTATTTTAAAATTTGATTTTGATTTTTATGAAATTTATTCAGTCTTATATTCAGTCACACTTTTATTAATAGCCCCAGTTTTATTACTTGTCAACACGTTATTTTAACAAATTACGTTTTATTAAGTTCTTAAGTAACTATCTTAAATTTAAAGGATTTTATACTTTTTGTAAACTTGAACATTTACACTTTGCTTAATTTTATATTCTTTTTTTTTTAATTCTGAATTGTTTTATTTAACAATTAGTTGAACTAATAATTAGTTGAAACAGTTTTTTTTTAGTAAATTTTCATAATTTGAAACTTAATTATTAATCAACAGTTAGAGAGAAACTGGAATTCTACACAATTGACACAAAAAATTTTTTTTACTGATAACATTATAAAGCTAGTACTATGTTATTTTTAATAAATGTAACTTTAGTTATGCTTTTGTAAACTTGATCATCAACAGCAACTGAGTATCACAACCAGGTTACCAAAAGCAGTTAAAAATTGATTAACAGTCTTCATAATTATATTAATAATTATATTATTATTTTTCTTTTTTTAGATTTATCCTGATGTAATGATGTGTTATAGATAATTTGTTAAAAAGATATAACTTATTTATTTTGTTAAATAATTTGTTATAAATTATTTATTAATTGTAAATAAATTTGTTTCAAAATTCACAAGCTAAATATACAACAAAAAAAAAATTTAAAATTAAAACTTAAATAGAAATTACGCAATTGAAGGGTGGAGAGAATTCCCTTTAAAATGAACTTTCTTTGCTTGTGCATCTCCTCCCTACAACATTATACAGATTGTGAGAAGAACAAAATTTATAACAATGAAACAATAAAAATCAGATATTAATACTATATCAATATAGTATGCAACAATTATAAATATAATATTTAGTATTTAAACAACTATATAAAAAATTTTTTTTTAAATTTGCGCCACAAAAAAAATTCTCTTGGAAAAAAAAGAAAAAAAAAAAATTCTCTTGGAAGGAAAGAAAAAAAAAAAATTTCTTGGAAAAAAAAGAAAAAAGTCTTGGCATCTGTTAAAGCAATAAACCACTTCTTCAGATGATGCTGACGTGTTATATAACTTTGTTAAAAAAACTCAGCTATAATCATGGTTATCATAAAAGTCTTTTTTAGAGGGTTGGAGAGCCCAAGGAAATACAGTTTAAAAAATTTTAGGTTTGTCAATTTTTTCAGTTATGCATTTTTACACTTGTTTTAATTTTGTTAATATAGACATTAATCCTGGACAATAAACAATGTTCAACAAACAGCAGTGCTCAACCGTAAATATTAATAAAAATGCAAACCTTGGCAATGTTACAGTTAATTTTCTTTGGGAGTTGTATAGAAAAACCTAAGGAACTGAAATACAACTTCATCTTTTCTAAAGCTTAAAAAGTATGCCATTTTTTTTTTCAACTTTTTTAAATTACCAACCTTAATAACACTAAGATACTCAGCTACAGCAGATCTTCCTTGTTGAGAAAGTTTACGAGCTCTTAGATCAGCAACCCAGCAATGAATTCCACGACGCCCACTATATACCCATAATCGATGCTCAAATCCAAAATCCTCTAAAAGCAGACCAAAATAGCAATAAACACAAGCAGCATATTATTAAATTAACAAATAACTATTTAAAAAAAACAATAAAATTATCAAAAAGAAGAAAATAAAAACAGAATAAAAGCAGTCAGAGCAGCACAAGGAAATTAAAATAGAGAAGGATCTTAAACCACATTTTATTTGTATAACATCTCAGGGGGTTTTTCCCTCTTTCCTAAAAGAATATAACAACCTTGCTGTTATATTTTTAGATATAATCCAAACCCTATTCTTCATAAGTTTTCATAAGTTAATTCCTTATTTCAGTATGACTTGGTAATTTGAATTATTAAATAATTTCATATTTTTTGCTGAATGCATTAACAAGGAGAAAAGTTTCAACAATTATAACATTTCATTATGAAAAAGGTGGCTCCCTCTTCCATAGTGCTGCCCTCTTTTTGATATAACCTTCTAAAGCTCTATCTAATATCTTTAAAGCCACTGTCATTAAAGGCCAACACTTGTTGCAAACTGACGCTCCACTAAAAAGTAAATATTTTTAAATATTTTTGATTGAAATATAGTCATTAACAAATTAAAACTATTCTTAAAATCAGTGTTTATAACAAAAATCTTTTATTTTTCTACATAAGAGGTTTTTAAATTTTTAATACACATCACCTTACATACTGAAGAAAAAAACTATATTAAAAGCAAATTTAAAAAAGTTTTTAAAACTTTTTTTATTAATTTTTGAAACGCTTAGGAAATCAAAACATTTGCCATTTTAAAATAATTTTTGTTTTCTTATAATATATTCTCAGCAGTATGTTTGTGATTGATGGAACCTACATGACACTCTCCTGACATGTACCATTAAATTACTCCTGATAAAACTCTTATTAAACTTGTTTTTATTTTTACATATATATTTTACATCTATTTTCAATTTATATTTATATTCAAAAAGAATATAAATCTAATTTATAAACAATGGGTTAGCTTAAAAGTAGTAAGCAGTTATTTTAAAAGTTCGAAGAAAACATATATACATAGGGTATGGATTGGAACTTCTGTATATTTCAAGAAATGTTAAAGACCATGTGCAGCACTGTCAATTTTTTAATTTTCAGTTAAATATTTATTATATTAAAAAAAAAGTTTGTAATGGCAACTTAATAGAATTTTAAAGCAAATAATCAAATCCAATTCCAGATTAACTAACTGCGCTGCTTAGCAGCCGAATTTGGATGAATTTATTGTACAATAGAATATCACGAAATAGGTACAGAATGTAAATAACACCAGGAAGCACTAGTGGCTAGATCTAGAACAACCAACAAAATTAATCCAAAAGTCAACTTACACTCCAAAAAGGTGTTGCTTTTGGTTTGGTAAGATGTACACAGCATTGTATAGTGAAACTGCTTTGGCCAAGCACCACAAACTAAACAGCAATCTACTAGGTTCAACTTGACAAGCTTCGAATGAAGCACATTGCAAAATTGACAGGAGAATTTATTGGAGCTTGAATGGGAAGTGTTGCCTCATTAGCCCTACATACCCAACTTGATGAAAAAAGAATATTATCTGTTCTAATCACTAAGTAACAGCTTGTGCAATGAAAGATTTTGCAATAAGTAGGGATTTTGATAGCATTTTAATTATTTCCTTGATTTAGGCCAATAATATTTTTTAACAATTTTTAGCCAATAGCATTTTTTCTTTGCCTAAGCATTGACAAGAGGTCATACATAATAATATTGCATATATTGTTGAAGAATAATTATGGGACTAAAAATAAATAATAAATAAAATTTTGTCATTACTTTTCACCCAACCCAATAGATTTAAAGATTTCATATTTTTAATAACAAGTTTCATTTAAAATATTTGATGGAGTAGACACATCACACAGTGTAGATGCCATCAAGAAACTGTATTGACATTGTATTGAATAGTATTTATTATTTTTTCTTTTTTTCAAAAAAAAGGTAAAGCAAATATTTAAAAAAACTTGACATCCATATGTACAAATTCTACTTTCTGCACCATCATTCATGCCAGCAAACTATTTTTTCACACTTTAGTATAAATGGATTCTTTTCGATTAGTAATTTCAATTCACGATTTCGCTTTTTAATGCTAGGAAAGGAATTTCCATTTTTGAAATGATAAAGAACTCTTTTCTGAAACGGAAACTGAATTCTGCACATTTCTGAGAATTCAGAATGAACAGTTCATTTCCAAAACAAATCTTCACGACATTGAAACAATTAGAATCTTTAATAACTTCTGAATGTTGGTGAAAGCAACTAACCAAGGAGAATGATAACTTTGATTTAAATACAAATTAATTATCATTCAGAGTTACAAAACTTGGATGATGATCCTACTTGTGGAAGTATCAAAATAGCTTAGAAGGCTACACTTTTTATATATATGTCAGTGTCACAACCCTTTCTAAACCCTTTAATTCCAAAACATGAGACAAACAAAGTTGTAGCAAAACAAAGTAATTTCGGGGAGAAGATAAGAATCAAACTCGGAATGCTTTATCACTACGCTACTATAACATGATGAAGTGAAAGAATTTAAAAACTTAAAGATCTAGTGTGTACATTTCAGAAATTTTTATCAAAAAGCATTGATTTTTTTTTTTGCTTTTGTTTTAAATAAACAAGGCTGCAAACAACCACTATTTGACTTGAGAGTTGATAGAAAGCAAAGAAAAGAGTTAATAGAATGTAAAGGAGAGAGTTAATAGAAAGCAATTTTTATCTAAAAGGGGAGAGGACCTCATTAGAAAAAAAACAGCTCAAATATAACAACAGTATTTCATACAAGGTCAAATAAGAGAATTATGCGCTAAAAAATTTAACCAACAGCTTAACTTCTCACTAAACCTAGTTCAACAATTAAACCTAGTTCAACAATTAGCGCCGCTATTATAAAAACTGTCATTAAGAACACCATATTTTGACAAACCAAAGCAAAACAAGTCCATATAGTTGGTCTCCTTAGTCCTGCCCATGAAACACAAAGAGCACAAGATGATTTAGAAAAAGTAAAATAATGTATATGGATCATTTAAATTCCAAAATGCTTTCAGTTGCAAGTTGTATTCATGGTGATGGCACAGCAGATCTCCCAATTGTTCCAATTAAAATCCCAAAAAATCCAAAAATCATAGTAAAAAAAAACTACCTATATAAACTCACGTTTAAAAAAGTATGTAGAAAATGTAGTTAGTACACACAACAAAGAAAAGAACTAAACTGATCTTGAAAAATTATGTGAAAAAAAGTGTAGTCATTTGCTAGCAAGGTTATTCATTCAAAAGTTAAAAAAAAAAAAAAATTATTTAATTGATTATTATAGCTATTTTTTTAATTTATTTTTATAATTCAAAAACTCTTATTATATTTAAAAAAATAAAAAATAAATAAAAAATAAAACTTGCAACAAAACATATCATATCTAATGCAATATTATCATATTTATACATACTTGGTAGCAATTTCAAAATACAATAAATTTATTTCAAACTTACACATAAAAATTTATTTCATGATAAAAAATTTTATTATAAAATTAGAAGAACAAAAATATGAAAAAAATCTATGTAAAAAAGTAAAAATATTATAATTATTTTAGATAAAATATCAAAACTTTTCTTATATATATCGTTATTAAAGACTGTCACTAATTAAAAAGTTGTTTCTGTTATTTAAAAAGTTACATGAAAATCACTAGAAAGGTTTTCCAAGGTTTATAAGCATGAAAATTTAATATGATTAGACATATCTTTTATTTTACTTTTATAATATAAAAAATATATATTTATATAAAGGAAAACAATTTATTTACCACTATACAAGTTTATTATAAACAATTACTTAAACTTTTTGAAAAAAATATATTTAAAAGTAACATAAACAATTAAAATAGATTAAAGTATCAAACTCATTCATTCAAAGTTTAATTGCAAACAATTGTTTGCAAGAGTACTTGTATTTTTATTACCAATTCAGAAGATACATAAATTTAAATATGCAAATAAATATGAAAAATGCAATATAAATATGAAAAATGCAATATAAAATATAAAAATGCAATATAAATATGAAAAAAACAATATAAATATGAAAAAGCTTATATAAGATAATAACCCACCAAAAAAATAAAAAACAAATTTTAAAGACTCTTGTGTATTTAAATTTTTTTTTTTTAAACTTTTGCGAAGCCATAAATTGCTCGTATTAAATGAGTTAGAAGACCATGGGCATGAGCCATAGTTTGCCATGAATTTTTTTTAAATATCAGATTTCAATTACATTGTCTTTAATGCCACCTAAGATGTGAGAATATCTGGAAAATCATTAATGTAAATTAAAAAGAGTATAGGGCCAAGGATAGAACCTTGAGGAACCCCTGAAGTTTTAGGATATGAAGAAAAATGCTGTCCATCTAGGACAACTTTTATACTGCAATTGGAAAGGAAGGATTCAATTAATCTTAAAGATGTTACCTGATACACCGTAAGAAGAAAGCTTATGGAGAAGACCAGCATGCTAAACTTTATCAAAAGCTTTAGAAATGTCAAGAGCAATAGCCTTAACCTCTCCTCCTCTATCTATTGTGCAATAAAACCTATCGGTTATTACTGTTAGCAAATCAGCTGTAGAACAAGAAGATCAAAATCCGTAGTATTAATGTATTAAGTGTTTCTTGATTAAAGATTCAAAAACCTTGCTTATTATAGAAAGTAGACCAATGAGACTGTAGTAGGAAGTAGACAAAAATTTTTAAGAAAATAGGGATAACAGATGCTGCTTTCTAGCATGCCATAAAACAAGACTCCAATAGGTACTTGTTAAATAGTTTTGAAAGTATTGACGATAGCACCGGAGAACACTTCTGTAAGACTACAACAGGTATGTTGTCTGGACCACAAGCTGTAGAGGAGACTAGACAGGAAATTACTTTAGATACAGAAGCTGGAGTGATACGATGTCAAGCAATGGATCAACCTGTTTGTCGGCAATATCAGGTAAAACACAAATAGTGGAATCAACTTGTTTCCCTGTGCAGCAGCCTTGCTCTCCAAAGTTCATATTCGGAGTTTTTGAGACAAGACATAAGTCTTGTCTCAAAAACTCCGAATTTGAATTCGGAGACAAGACATAAGTCGAGTAGAGATGGTTAATGATTTGGGTTATATACAAATACATATATACATTTTTTTCTTTTTTAAACATCTTTGCTTCCAACTAGGCTGCAGGCAACCATTAATTAAAGTTGGAAGTTAGTGGAAGAGAAAAGATCAAGATTGTAGAGCAAGATAACGATTGACAGACGACTTAAAGGATTGCAAATTATATGAATCAGGAAACCAATATGAAGGAAGCGAATTCTAAAAAACTGATGTTTGAAGAAAAAAACCAGATGAATAAGAGCACTTAGAAGCAGTCACAGAAAAAGGATGAGACTTAATTGAATGACGAGTAACATGAGAATTAATTTTAGTAGACAGCACAAGAGATGCTAGCTCTTTAGAGCAATGCCCATGATAGTATTTGTAGAAAAGAGAAAGAGAAGCAACATTATAACAATGTGATAATGGTTGGAGGTTGGCTGCTAGAGCAGGTCCAACTAAGCTTACAATGTGTTTTTGCACTTTGTCTAAAAGAGAAAGGGCATCATTAGAAAATCTGCCCCAGATATGGCAACAGTATTCCATAAAATGCCGGATTCGATATTTATAGAGATAGAGAATAGAATCCAAGTAAGAAAGTGTCAAGCTCGATAAAGAGATGCAACCTTAGCAGATGCTGAATATACAATGGATTTGATGTATGATTTTTAAGTAAGAGTTAATCCTAGAAGATGAAGGGTAGATGACTCATTGAGTGCATTACCGTTCATAAATATACAAATATCTAAATTATTGCGATAACAATTGGCTAAAAAAATTAGGTTTATCTGAATTAAAGTTCACCAGCCACTGTGAGCCCCATGTTCTAGCAGAAGTTAGATCCTTTTCAAGCTCAAATGCCCCCTCCAAGCAATCAGAGAGTGTTGGTTTCTTATCACGACAAGAATAAATGGTTGTATCATCAGCAAACAATGCCACCTTAGATGTCAGAATATCTGGAAGATGGTTAATGTAAATTAAAAAGAGTATAGGGTCAAGGATTGAACCTTGAGGAACTCCTGAAGATACAGAATAAGAAGAAAAGTGCTGTCCCTCGAGGACAACTTTTATACTACAATTGGAAAAGAAGGATTCAATTAATCTTAAAGATGTTACCAGATAAACCGTAAGAAGAAAGCTTATGGAGTAGACCAGCATGCCAAACTTTATCAAAAGCTTTTGAAATGTCAAGACCGATGGCCTTAACCTCTCCACCTTTATCCAATGCACGATTAAACCTATCGGTTATTACTGTTAGCAAATCAGCTGTAGAATGAGAAGATCGAAATCCATATTAATGATCAGAAAGTAAGTTATTAGATTCAAAATGAAAAATAAAGTGTTTGTTAATTAAAGATTCAAAAACATTGCTTATGAAAGAAAGAAGACTAATTTTTTCCAGTAGGCTGGACAACAGGACTTTGATAAGCACTCGTTGGATAGTTTTGAAATTATATACGGTAGCTCCAGAAAACACTTCTGCAAGACTATAACAGGTATGTTGTCTGGGCCACAAGCTGTAGAAGAGTCTAAGCAGGAAATCACTTTAGATGCAGAAGCTGGAGTGATACGAATATCAAGCAATGGATCAACCTGTTTGATGGCTATATCAGGTAGAACGCAACTTGTGGAATCAAGAAATGATATTGATGAAAAGTTTTTAGCAAACAATTCAGCTTTGTCTTTAGGTGAGGTGACAAAGTCTGAACCATACAAGAGAGGTAGAATAACATATTTGCCCTTATTTTTGATACTGTTAAAGTTTCTCCAGAAGTCACGAGAGCCTAATTTTTGTGATGAAATACGAGATTTCATGACCTGAGAATAGAGAGCTTTGGAAATATACAAAACCTTTCTATAATGGTTTCTAGCAGTAATAAACAATCTGTTTTCGGAGAATTATTTTGCTGATAGATATGGAAGTAATGGTTTCGATCGGCAATTGCAGCACCTCAATGTGAGGAAAACTATGGAGAAGAGTGAGGTCTGACCTTGAATTGTTGAGAGGGAATAAAAGATTTTATGCCAGCCTGAATCCAAGAAGTTACATAAGAAGCACATCAGCAGAAAGACAAAAGGCTTTACCCAAGGGCCATCATAAAGAAAATCACGGAAAGAGTCCCAGTCAGCTTTAAGGTAATTGTTAGAGGTAAAATGATAGGGGGATTCTGATGATGAAGAAGAATAATATGATAGTTTTAGAGAGATCAAACCATGATCAGAAGCACCTAAGGGTGAATATAAAGAAACTGAGCACTGACTAGGATCAGAAACAAGATATAAGTCGAGTAGAGAAGGTAAATGATTCTGATTGTCTGGAAAGCAAGTTGAAAAGTTGACTATTTGTGTTAGAGATTGAGAAAGGCAAAAGTTGTGGGCCTTAATACCTACAGAGTCACTGACACTAGAGACAAGCCATTCAGTGTGATTAGAATTAAAATCACCAACAGCAGTGATATTGGCTGAAGGATAAAGTGGGCTTGGTCAATATCATCAGAAATAACATCAAAAAGAGTGCAGAGATGAAGGAGAGCGATATAGAACAAAGAGAAAGGCAATAGAGTGAAGTGGTGCTAAACGAAAGCACATAAAAGAATAGTTTGTGGATTCAAACCTAGTTTCACGACAAATGTGTGAATTCTTACGAATGTAAATGCCCAGACCAAGCATGTGACTATTGGAGTCTTTACGAATTAAAGGAAGATAGCCAGCAACACTAAGATCACAAGATGAGACAGCTGAACTCAAATTAGTTTCATAAAGAGCAAGTAGGTCTGGCGAATTTTGCAAGAGATAAGACTCAACAGAAGAAAAGTTACTTTGAAAACCACGAATATTAGTGAATGATAGGTTTAGAGAACTTCGTGATAATGATGGTTTTTTGTGTTTTATAGTTTTTGGTACTTTATTCATTTTTAAATTTGTTAAAGAACTTAACTTAAAGCATAGATAGTACTCAGTACACTGTTTAATAGCCCAAGTAATTGCCACATTACTATTAATAAACCCTAAGCCGTAACAAAGGGCTCCAAATGTGGTCTTGGCAATGCACACCAAAAGTACAAACAGGGATGCCATTCATGCACAACATGGAACTGTTAATACTTTGATATTTTTCAGCTGTTGATGGAATCAACCTCTTTGAGAGCTACCACAGAGTTTGGGAAACATGACTACCAGCCAGCCTCAGAACCATAAAACTGAGTTTTAGAGCTGTACCCTCATTGATGAATGAGTTGCCTAGTCATAAAATCAGAGATACAAGCAAAACCCATACTATGAGTCAAGAAGATGCAGCATTCAACATCCTAAACTGGAAACAATGTATAAAAAATACATCTGCGCCAGCCTAATTGATGAAAAAGGGGTGCAAGGCTAGTCAACAGATAGAATCTGTTTAACACTTAAATATAAAAAAATACATATTTTTATCTATATATATTTATCTATAATATATTAAAATAATATATTCTTCATACTTAAGCAAGAGAACAAGGGGAAAAAAATCATTTTCCAATTTTTTTAAAAAAACATTAAAATCTTTTTTTTTTCTTTCAGATTTTTCCTTATAAAACATTTTTTAACATTTATTATTTCCTTTATATATTTAAAATATATGTATATACAAACTATTTTCATAGACACAAAAAAATCGTTTATTTATAGTTGAACTTTGAGCTTATAAAAAACTTTGATTTAATAATTTTAAACCATAGAAAGGCCTTACCTGCAGCAAGTCCTTACAGTATCATAATCTGTCATGTCAATATCAAATACAAGCTCTTTTTCTTCAGCTTTAAAAACTCCAGCTTGCAACTGTTTATTGTCTTTAGGCTAAATCAAATAAGATTTTGATTGGATAAAAAAAAAAAACTATTACCTGCTTTACTATATAAAATAACTTAAATACCTTGTAATTATATATAGCTCCTATGTCAATTTTATATGGAACCTTTTTTTGCATTTCTTTTTCTAATTCATTTGCATCAGCAAAAGATAAATAACGAATATATATGTCATCTTTCAATGTAAATGAAAATTCACGATTTTCAAAGTAACTTTTTGAATCTGACACATTAAATTAAACTAAATATTATTATAATATTACAAAATCAAAAATACAAACTGAATAAGTATAAAGTTGTCAAAGAAATATAAAATTCTATTAAATAAAAATTTAAATTCTTGATATATAGATGTTTGAAATCATTTAACCTTCTCCATATTGCAACCACTTGTAATAGAGCTTGTATGGAAACAGTCTTTTATAATATTGCTTCAATAAATCAGTTAAATCGCTTTCATTATAAGACTGTTGTGTTAAAATCTTTTCATTCATCTAAACAATTCCAGAAGTTATTTTTCTTTGTATTGATTTACAAAGTTATGAAGCAAAATCTATTCTATTGTATCGAATAAGTTAAACAGTTAAACTACAAGTCAAACTGTATAAAGAAAACAATAAAAACAAATTGTGAAGAAAAACATTCATAAATTTTAGCATCCAAAAAAATTGTTCTTAAAGAATTATACTTTGAACAAAAAAATTTTGTTCCTAAAGATACTTTCTTATTATTATTTAATAATGTACTTTATGCAAATACTTGCAGTTTGATCATTTTTTTAATATAAAGAGATTTATAAAGATTAAAAAATCAGAATGAGTAGTTTTTATTTTACTGTTACCATTTAAAAATGTATTATCCAAATTTGATGACAACCTTGATAAAAATAAATAATAATAACAATGACAATAATATTAAAAAGTATTTAAAAAGTATTTTTTTAACAGTTGGAAAGTTATTTTTCAATTATTTACTTTTACCTTTCAGTTTGATACTTTTAATTTTATCACAATGCTATAAAGATGTATATAAATAAATAAAATAAAACCAAACAAAATTTTTATTTTATTATTACCTAAAACTAACATGACTTAATTGGCACATAGTAATACAACATAATGCATAGTACATAAATAATATTACATGCCTTAAGAGGTATTCCATGTGTGGAACAAGAAAGAAGAACAAATTTTCAAGGTTTGTAACCCACCATCTCAGATTTTCTTCATACTTCATAAAATTGGTCACCTATGTAATATGACTACTTTGCAAAACTTTAGCACTGATATCATATTGGTTTTGGAGATATTGTTACTTTAAAATCAGCTAATTTTATCAGGTTTTTTTGTTTGGCAAGATTTTGTGAACAGTTGGTATTTTATCAAATGATAAATGTCATAAAGTGGTGTACACTAAATCAAACAGATTGAAAGATATATCGAGCTATTTAGAGAGAGATAGAAATTTATTATCATGAAGATCTGGGCTTTCAGTATCAAATTTTAATGTTAAAATCTGTTTAAATCATGAGCAATTTTTACCAAGTTTTAAAAGGCATAAAACTAATATAAAAGATAAATTTATTTGTTCTTGAATTATTGTGTTGCTTCTTTTTACAAAGAATACATCCAATACAATTTTAACTAGTTTTAAAAACTTTGAGTTTTTTTTTTTATTTCTTGAGTATATTATTTCCTAAGTTTGCAAATTATTTTCATTTATAGTATATTTATAGGTGGTTTGCAAGAAATCACATTCAACTGGTAAAAGATATGTATTTAATTGGTATGGAAACAACACCTGGTTTTAAAATGTTTACTTCCTGCTAATAAGCAAAAAAAAGAAAGATGATTGGTTACCTTCACATGACAATAATGAAGATGATTTTCTGGAACAAACATTTTTTGATGAAGATTGTTATGACAAAAAAGCTATAAATTATCTTTAATATTAACACAACAGACCTGAAAAATGATGTTACTGAGGAGCCCAATGTTGAACATTAAAAGAAAGCTGATGATCTAGATAAGTTGATATTTTCAATGCAAGAAAAGTTGAAAATAAAAAACTAAAGAGAAAAGATTTTGATATTGTTTCTAGAGTCATGGCCTTTGAGGAAACGATGCAAAATATTTAATACATCAAAGTCAATCATAACTAAAGCAGGAAAACTTAATTTGAAAAGAGAATATTAGCACTTCCAGAAAAAACTAATATTGTTTAAACTGATTGAGATATCATTGATAAAGTGAAGAGCTTTCATTGCAATGATCAGTTCAGTAAGCAGTTGCCAGGTATGAAGGATTTTGTAAGTGTATCCAAAAATAAACATATATCAAAGCGATTACTTCTTTGCAATTTAAAGGAACTATTTATTGAATTTAAGCTAAAACATCCTCTGACCAACAAAGGATTTTTTAAATTTATTTAGTTAAAGCCAAAATGGTGTATCTGTGCTAGTCAAAAAGGAACCCACGGTGTTTAGATATGTACAATACACCAAAACCTAAAGATTATCCTTAGTGCAGTTGGAGAAACTGGATAAGAACTTATTGAGAACAATGTTTATTGTAGAGAATCAAGGGAACTGATAGGCCATAGATTAAAATTTTTGCCCTGGAACTCAAAATGTTCTCAATAATATAACTACAAATCTATTACAAAATGAAGGATCGTTTGAAGAGAATGACAAAGTTGATTGAGGTGAAATACTAGAATACAAACAGTGGAGTAGAACAGATAAAGCCTTTAAGTTACACATCTACAGTAAGTGAGTTCATTGAAAGATTTTGTGAAAAGCTTGATAGAATAAAACCCATTATTATATTGCTAAAGCATAAGGTAAATATTTGAAAAAATAAATTGAATCATCCATACTAAAAATCAACCAAAACAATGAAACTATTGGTTTGGTTAATTTTTCATTTGACATACAAGATGAAACCCACTAGTTTAATTTATGAATTAATTAATGCAAGTGGGCTCTGGTTTCTGATAGACTAATTTTTATTTAAAACTTGAATTTGTTTAATTTTTTAGACCTTTACTTGTATAACGATGTTTTCATTTTAACTATCTAAATAACTAAATGGATATTTTTTTTTACCATGGAAATGTTTAAAATTAGAAATTTTTAACATCCGGATGTATTTTTTCATTATAAATTTGTTTAATCATTGGTGAAAAACCTCAAAAAACACACTTCTTAACTTTGCACCAAAACACTCTTCAAAATAAATATTTTAATAAAAGCAAAAAAAAATTCACAAAAACTTTATGCTGCCATATTCCTATTAATATAGCCCTAATTTTTTTTTATAGAAAACAAATACTATTACTATTGGTAATTGTTTTTATAGAAAACAAATACTATACTATTGGTGCTAATTAACAGCTTAATCACATGTCTAGTTGAACAGTGACTCGTAAAACAAAAACTATAGTAAAATCAAAATGGCAGCCAAACGAATAAAAACTGCCAAAAATAGCTGATTTTAAAGTAATATCTCCAAAACCCATTTGATATAAGTGCAGAAAAATTGCAAAGTAGTCTAATGGATTATATAAATATATTTATTTGTAAGGTAGCAATATAAATAATCATTTTTAAAAAGTATGAAAAAAATCTGGGATGGTAAATTACATGCCTGTTCCACATTGTCATGGAATACCTCCCAATGTATACTTTATTAAGCATTTATTAATCTAATACTTAATTTAATATGAACCTAAAAGTATGAACCTAAATAAAGTATTGATAAATAAATACTTAACAGGTTATAATACTTAATAAAAATAGAAAATATAAGACTAATAGTATGGACCTATGGTAGTCTAAATAAAGTGGTCTTAAAGCACTATCAATAGTGTCAAGTCAATAGCGTTTATTTAGGTAAACATAAGAGTTGACAACTAGTGAAATACAGACAACTTAAATAATATTAAGGACAAAAGCACTCGATAGAAAAACCACCCAACAGATCTTTTATTTATAAGTTTTTTAAGTAAAAATTTTAAAATGTTTTTACTCTAAACGCAATTACAATCATTTAATTTTTTTTATAAAATTTACAGTACTATTTAAAAATATTTTAGATGACTAGCAAAGATCACCACAATCAATTAACACCACGCATGTTCAGTGCA
This sequence comes from Hydra vulgaris, assembly GCF_038396675.1. Taxonomy (NCBI): domain Eukaryota; kingdom Metazoa; phylum Cnidaria; class Hydrozoa; order Anthoathecata; family Hydridae; genus Hydra; species Hydra vulgaris. Next base: position 22,105,395 of record NC_088925.1, read on the forward strand.
TATTTTTACTAATTTATGCTAAACGTTATGAAGAATTGGACCATTTTTTTAATAATACAATTTGTTTCTTTTTAATATAAAATAAATACCAAGTACAGATAAGTATTTAAAAAAAAAATACTATTGATGAATTCTTTAACTACAATTTACCCGCGCAAAATTTCGGACGTTCAATAATATTATTCCCAACAATATTGGCAACAACATTTTTGCACAAAAAATTCTTGTGAATGTTTAAAAAAACCGTGACGCTAAACTTACGGGTTAGTTGAAAAAAGAGAAGCAACGATATATGATGGAAAAATATAGAAGCTGCAAAAAGCTTTTCGGTGTATTAGTTAAGGCATATCGGCCAAGTCAATCAAAATTACAAATTAAAATTGAATGGCGCATCTTTTGGAATGCGAAAAACAATAATCCTGATTTTCAATATAAATGAAAAGTTAAGATTCCAGAGCTTCAAAAACCGATGAAAAACCCGAACGGAGAACGAACCCCACTATTAATTCATTTAGCTTTTTTAAGTCAACCAATAGTTCAAAAGCAACATCATTCAGTTCAATCAGAACTAATTAGTTTTGTCAACCTTATCAGTTCCAGTTTCTCAAAAAAGTAGTTTCACTTTTCAAATATCAAGTTTCAATCCCTGTGTCATCATACAATCAATACACACTCCGACTTAAAGAAGACGTCTTAACCAAAAAGCTTTCAATTGTGGAATCAAAGCTTATTACGTTGTTGTTTGGAGAAAAATACGGGACACTGTCTCAATATAATAACTCAAAAATAAAAGATTTTAAAAAGAAAAAAGAAGTTTTAAAAAAGAATTAAAATCTCCTGAGCATATTCGTCACCTGAGCGTATTCGTCACCTGAGCGTATTCGTCACCTGAGCGTATTTTTCAGCTGAGGGTATTCTTCACCTGAGCGTATTCGTCACCTGAGGGTATTCGTAAACGACAGAAAGAGTTCAAAGAAATGAAAAAAAAAGTATTGGATAAGACCTTAAAAAAACCTTTTATCAGTTGAAAGAAGCTTTGAAAAAAGAAGATTTCACATAGATAGATCAACATTTTATTTTCATCTTGCATTAAAAGATACTCACACAATAGATTTTTTTTTCCATTTATTTTGTTGTTTAGCAATAAATAATATATATATATATATATATATATATATATATATATATATATATATATATATATATATATATATATATATATATATATATATATATATATATATATATATATATATATATATAAGAAAGAAGAAACTGTCCGTTGAACAAAGAAGACAGTAAAATCGTGTCAATAAGCACCGTTTTTGTATATGCAATATAAAGTATAAACTTTTCTTTTTTACAATGATCTTTATAAAGTAAAGAATTAAACAGACAGGGGCTCAAAGAAGATAAAGATGACAATGTGTCATCGCAATTTTTTTATAGAGCCCTATATATATTTAGAATAATAATAGAATATAAATATTAATTTAAATACCCTAATGGGCATAAAAATTCTGCACTGATCAGTAAATCAAATAAATATAAAAAAACTGGAAAAATTTATTTTCAAACTCTAACTTATTCCAACAAGATTCCAAGCAACCACAATTAAGTTATGAGTTACTTTAAAATAGAGAATAAGTCAAAATACTAGGAAACGGTAGCTGAAGACTTAAAAAGTTCTAGGTTGTATAAAAATGGAAAACATGAAGAAAATAAGAGTTATAAGGATTTTTTGATGTGCAAGGTAAAAAAAAAAGGATTATTAAAAGTTTTTATAGCATGAAAAGACAAATTAAAGTATTAGGATGCAACTTGTTGAATAAGAAGCCAAGTAAGAATGAGTTTTGGTTTATTGTAATAGAGATTTTTATTGTTGGTGTTGTTCTTTTTATTACATTTTAAATAAGCATTTTGTTACAAGATTTAAAATACAAATATATAATAATATTTATATATATATATATATATATATATATATATATATATATATATATATATATATATACAATCATCGTTTTAAAAAATAATGTCGTCGAGTACCGCTACGAAATGTTCTTGTTAAAATTTATAAGATCGTTACAAGATAAAAAATAAGTTAGCAAAGTAAGAAACTTATAATATTCCGTTATAAATACAAGGTGCGTTATATATATTATACATGCAGATTACAGTTGTTAATGATACCTATTAATTTTTATAAATTGATGTTAAAATAGTGGGTAAAAAGGAAGATCACTAAAAAATATCAGAAAGATATTGTTAAATATTCAATTGTAAAAATGAGTTCTTTAAGCTTTTGTTTAAAAGAAAAGTAGTTACTTTGGTGAATAAATCCCTCAATAAAATTTTTTTAAATTATTTTATTCCATAAGAATGGTCAGCGATAATCAATACAAAATTTAAAAGATTTGTTTGAAAAATGGGCTGCTAAATAAAACTATCATTGAGTAAAATGAATTTATTTTTATCTTTCGATGAATATAAATTATGGAAAGAAATTTGGGATAAATTTGTTTTACATTTAAACATAAAACAAAGAATATTAAAAATATTAGGCTCATATATATTAAAAACTTTCATTTTAAATAATAGAAGCTTGGCATGAGTATAACGGTCTTTAAAATATATAAGACGTGCTACAAGCTTCTGCCGACAATAAAGAGGTTTAAGTTAATTTTTATTTGTACTACCCCAAGCAATATTTGCATAGTTTATGCGACAATGAATTAATGAATTATTTAATTGTACGTTTAATCAAAACATTTCTTGTTTTTTACAATATTCCTGCACTTTTTGAAATTTTACTTGATAAGTTTTTAATGTGATTTTGCCATGTAAGATTTTCATCTATACAAACACCTAGAAAGTTGGTTACTGTTACTTTTTTAACTTGTATATTGTCAATAACAAGTTGTTAATTGGCAGTTCATTTTTTTTTATAAGAGGATAGAAAAGAACCTATTCAGTTTTATCAATGTTAAGAGATAATTTGTTACTCTGTAACTCGATGTTAACGTAATGAAATAGAGTAGGAATGCTTTTGTGAGACATAAATAAATAAGTGTCATCAGCAAACACAATTGTTATTAAATTCGAGGCTTTATATAGATTATTAATATAAATAAGGAAAAGAAGAGGTCCTAGTATGGATCCTTGAGGAACTCCACATGTAATATTTAACAAATTTGATGAAAATGTTTCATCGGCGTAAAAAAATCGTTTACGATTAGTTAAATAACTTTTACACCATTTTAAAACATTGCCTGTTACACCATAATATTTTAATTTTTTAACAATAATTTCATGATCAATTGCATCAAACGCTATCGTTAAATCAATATATATTCCCAATGTGAATTTAGAATTGTTTAATGAGTCTGATATACTTTTTGTAAGCTGAATAATAACAAGCTCTGTTGAATTTTTTTTTTTGAATCCATATCGCATGTTATATAATAATTTGTTAGCTAAAAGGTGATTGTATAAAATTTTAGAAAAGTATTGAGGATAGAAATTGGACAATAATGTTTTACATTAGCATTTTCTCCCTCTTTAAATATAGGAATAATTTTCGCTTTTTTTAAATTTTTGGATTTTTTTGGCTAGGTTTGGTCCTAATGATACAAAATATTTATTAAATCTACTTTACTAATTGAGGCCAATGATTGCAACATTTTTTTGTTATTAGTTCCCAAGTGCGTTTTGAGTTTAATTTGTATTTTTCAAGTAAACCAGTGTAGTATATTTTTTTTGTTTGAATTTTTCCTTGGGCGTTCAAATAATCTAGCGCAATTTTTATAGATGGTCTTACTCTCAGTTGTTTTTGATTTTAAATATTTAATATAAAGTTTTTGTTTAATTTTAAAAGATTTTAGAATACCCTTAGTAATTCATGGCGATTTAATTTTTTTATGTTTGTAATTTACTTCTACTTTTGGAAAACTGATGTCATAAATTTCATAAAAAATTAAAAAAAAAAGATTTATCGACTAAATTAATGTCTTCAGTAAAGTTAATAATGTCCGAATTAATTAAAGATACCTTAAAATGAGGTAACTTTGGCCAAATTTAAAACCGTTTAATTTCAAAATTTAATTATAAATAATGAATAATGTTGATATAAATTGCATTAGGTGTGCATTAGTTGTCAAAGAAATAAATAATTAAAATAAAAAACAAAAGTTTTGTACCTTTTACCCTTCTTTTTCAAACTTTAGGGTGAGTCAAAGTCACCCCTGTAGTTGTGGTGACTTTGGCCACCAAAAAGAAAATTATAATTATTGATTAATCGTTTCATATTTTACTATTAGGATTTTAAGGCATAAAAGTATTAAAAACAACAGCTTGAACCTATCTTACAAATTTATTTAAGATATAAATTAGATAGGAATCTTAATAATATTTAAAACTCAAGAAGCTATGCATCAATCATCAAACTATCAGCGCTGGAGTTATTCAATAAATTATCTGTAATTATTTGCTGTTCAAGAGTAGATACCTTGGTTTTTTTTACAACAGTCATTTTTTTCTTTGTTTTATTTGTATTTATAGCTGCTTGCATTTAACTACATCAATTGATGATACACTTTTTCTTAAGACAACAGAGGGTTTATGTCTCTTTTTATTAGGGGGTATATGATCATCACCTCTAGCTTCAAGTAAATGTTGTATGAAAGAATTGCTGACAAGAGAACCTATTTCTACAGTGACATCTTCATTTGTAAATATTCTTTTAGAAAGTCTATCTAGTAACTGCTTTCAATCAAGTGGGTATAATTCAGTTTTTCTGAAGCCTACCTTCATACATTCACAACCAGGTTATTCAATTTTTTTCATGAGACATTTGAGCAATGCTGGAGACTGGTCTTTTGGAAGGAAAGGAACTTTACGTCCTTAGTCACTTTCCTTCCAAGTTGTTTATATTTTCTCCACTGAGTCTTCATTGGTCAAAAATATGCAACATCCAATGGCTGCATTAAATGTGTGGAGTTAGGAGGAAATGCGATATATTTAATGTTATTTTCTTCACACAAAGACAGTACATATGTATTTATATGTGACGACAAATTGTCTCCAATTAGAACATGCTTTCCAGGAGTTTTTTTTAGTTTAGGTAACAATAAAGACTCAAACCAATCTGTAAAACAACTGGAGTCAAACCATCCACTCTTTGAGTGGTTATAACTTTTGGTCCATTTTCTGTCCAAGTTGTCCACAACGAATCTGCTTTATATACAATATATGGAGAAAGGATATGCCCTTCTGCATTACCACAATACATCAAAGATGTAGCAGACTTTGTTGAATTTATTATCCTCTCAGGATATTTTGATCCTCGTTTTGTTATTACTAGTTTATTACCAGGGTCATCGGTTAAATTAGTTTCATCGTAATTCCAAATGTTTGATGGAGGTACCCCTGCCAGTTCAGGAGTGATATTATCAAAAAAATTATTAATAATAACAGTGTCTACCTCTGCCCTCTTTCTTTTAATGTTACTTGCAAATCTAACACTTAATTGTTTATTTCTCTTAAGGATTGATTTTACCCATTCAGTACCAGGCATGTTTCCTGCAAATTGCCTAAAAAACATTCCTTTACGGTCTGAATAAAACTTCACAATACTTCGTAAATCATAACAGTCAACAATGAATCCAAAGGAAGACATAGTTATAACATAGTTTGCAAAAAAGTTTTTCTTCAATTTCACTAAATATTATGCAACCGCCTGGTTTTTATTATGTATACCTTTCAGTTTACTTTTTATTATTGATAGACTAATTTTAAAGGTTAAACAAGCATTTGTTTGTATTAAATTACCACTTCTTACTTCTTTTAAACATTTAGTTAATGTTTCATGGCTGTATGGAGTATAATCACGACTCCCAGCATATGGATGACTTAGCGCTAAATCAGCCTAAACAACGAATATGTTGAAATGAGATAATTTGACGCAAAGTTTAAAAGCCATTAAACCGAAAAAATTAAAAGTAATTGCAGTTCAGTGCACTTAAAAATTTTAATTATAGTATTTTGGTGTTTGCAAAGAAACACTACTTAAATCATTTTTTAATATAAGCTAATTTTCTTCAACTTTGTTGTATAGGCTGGTTTGGCGCTTAACCATCCATATGTTCTTGGCATGTTTTCTTTGATATAAATATGATTATTAATTAGTATTTTGTCCTACAAACCAAAATTGAAAATTAAATCAATAAAATTATATCTAGACAACTATTTCTGAAAAATAAATCAAAAATATATTATTGAAAATCAAATAATTACATTTTTTCACTTAGGTTAAATTCTGTTGCCAAAGCCACCCCATAACATTACTTAAAGTTATTTTTAATTAGAAGTGTTATAAAATTGGCAACTATTGTACAAAACTCATCCTATAAAAATTTACTATTAGTTATAACATCACAACCCATTCAAATATTGACAGCATTTTCAACTAACTCACAATTTTGCAGCATATAAATTTAACAATTTTCATAGACTCTAATAAACAAACAAAAAAAATATATTAATAATTCCGCAAACTGCAATTAATCTCAGTAATAAATAAACAGAATAACTTTACTTTTGAGATAAACTTAAATTTGGAAGTCGCAAAAGTACAAAGTAGTATTTAAAAGTTAAAACTATTTTTTATAAATAAGCCAAAGTCACCTTCCAGGCCAAAGTCACCTTATTTTACGGTAGTTGATATTTAAAAGTTTCTAGGTTTTTACTAAGAAAAATTCGTTTTTTAAATGATTTTTTTATTACATTAAACTTTCGCATAAATATCTATTGAAAAGAAAATAGGAAAATAATCAGATATAACACTTTTAATAATGCTTTTTTTAAGCGAGTTATTAAAAATATTGTTGGTTATAATGTTATCAATTAAGGAAGTTGTTGTTTGAGTAATTCTAGTTGGTTTGTTTATAAGAGGAACTGCTCCATTTTCAAATATATTTAACGATTTTCAAATATATTTAACTATTTTTAAATATATTTAACGATTTTCAAATATATTTAATGATTGTTTTAAAGCTAACGATTGATTTGCGCTACTTGTAAATAACTGCATATGTATATAAACGTATTTGAATATAATATAAAGACATAATTGTAAATATCAAGAGAATTAGTTTGTATATAAATTATATTGAATTGTATTAAGATAGATGAGGCGTTTTACGCTCAACTTAGAAAAGTTCTTTTTAATGTACTACAACAAGCCATTTTGGCTAAAATGTCGACTAAAGTTGATTTAAAGTTATTTTCGGAGTTTAGTGGAAACGATCAACAATCAGTTGCAGAATGGCTGGAAAAATTTGAACTGGTATGCTAACTAATTGGTGTAACCGATCTGGCAAGTGTTGTTCCCCTCCGTTTCATTAATGGTGTGTTTGCAGTGTATCAACAGTTAGCAAAAACTGATAAAGAAGATTTTGACCGGATAAAAGAGGCGTTGCTAAAAGCATTTTCCGTTAATGCATTTACAGCCTTCGAACAGTTCGTAACGAGAAAGTTAAAGCATGGATGATTATTTGGCGAAACAACGAAAAAGCAGTTGATGGTTATTTGGCGAAACAACGAAAATTAATAGCTGCAACAAAACGACATGCTGAGCCAAGGTCGCTTGAAGATCAAACGCAACCAATTTGTTATGAATGTAAACTCCTCAATCATTTTGCAAGAGATTGTCATCTACGAAGAAGTAGTAATCGAAACAAGTTGGGTCGAAAACCGGAGCCAAGCGATGTTTTGTGTTACTCGTGTCAAGAGAAAGGACACATGTCAAGAATATGTCCAAAAGACGTGCCAAGGGAGAAGATGTTTTCGCCAGTTCTCTCCTTAAACAATCAATAATGGCGTTACCTACTACACGTTTGGACATTAACGGCATTCTTCGGGATGTACTGATCGACTCAGGGTGTACCTGCTGCATTATTTATAAAAAATGTGCGCCAAAAATTATGAAGAAAGTAGCAAACACAGATGCGTGTGCTGATAAACTTCAAGACTGGAGACGGTTTGTAGAAAATGTTTCAATAATTGATTTATCTTCAGCTTACATGCAACTAAAAATCGATGAGAAACTCTGTGCTTACTAAACTGTTGTGTTCCGTGAAAAAAGATTTTGTTTAACACGTTTGGGATTCGGACTAAACGTTGCGCCAGTCATAATTATTATTATTATTATTATTATTATTGTTGCTATTATTATTATTGTTATTACTATTATTATTATTTGCCGTATATCAAAATTTACAATGAAATAAAACGTGTTTTATTTCATTGTAAATTTTGATATACATTTTCATTGAAAAAATCGTCAGTTTATATACAAAAAAGAAAAGTAGCTAAGTACGTAATAAGAATTTTACATATGTTAGTTACAATATAAATGTTAATATAACATAAATATAAGTGTTGAAATATTACGCAATATATCAAAGATTAACAACAATATAAAAGTATTAAAGTTTTTTAACAAAAAAAAAAAAGTTAAATAAAACTGCAACAAAAGAGAAGTAGTGTCAATAACTATTTTTTTAGATTTATATTATTTATATTTATTTTAAAACAGATATTTTAAATCAAAGTCATTTTGTAATAAGAGGCTCTTAGATTATTTCCTAAATTGTTCCAAAGATATGTTTTGAATATTCTTTTTTTTTGTAATAGATTTTGAAAAGTGTTTCCATAGAAACGGTCCTCGGTATTGGATTTGGTAAGAACTTAGTTTTAAATTAGTTTTTGGTACAATAAAGTTGTTAATTGAAAATTTGATAGGATACTTGTGCGAGATTTCACTGAAGTAAGACTGAAATACAATAGGAGAAAGCTCATGTTTTATTTTAAACATGAATTGTAGAACTTGGTGTATATTAAGTTTATAGATACTTAGGGCACCAAGCTTCCTTAAAAGAGGTTCGCAATGAAAAGTTCTGTGTGCACCAAATACAATCCTGCATGCGTGTTTTTGCTTACTACAAATTTTTTTTAATTTACTATAATTAGTAGGGGAGAGTATGCACCCATAATCCTAAAAATCTATCAGGCCAATTTACTGAATAAATGTTTTCATTTCGATCTTTAAAGTAACATAATAGCAAATTTTATACCTTATTATAATTCAATAATCTTTTTTTTATCAAAATATTTTAAGTAGATTTAAAATTATAAAAACTAAGAACCCTCAATTGGGATCATGGGTGCATACCAGTATGCTCCCTTGATCCTGCCAATATGCACCTTTGATCCTATGTGTGTATACTTGTTTCGAGATCAAATTTATACCATAAATGTGTAAGAATTATTTTTAAGTCGTCAAAACTATTTCTATAATAAATACCAATAAAGTTATTATTAATTATACTACAAATTTATCTTTCTTAAAAGAAAAAATCAATGAAAAAAATGTTATTTTTTACTGAGACTCAACGTTTTTTTTTCATTACTTTCAAGATCAAGTTTTCTTTTCCTTGTCATAAAGCGTTTCATATTTTTTCTTTTTTGACTGAGACTTTTTTTTCATTTCCTGAATCCTATTTTGTTCATTTCGAACAGGGGTGTCTGTGAGTATTCGGGTACGCTGATGCTTACGTCCTTTAATGAACTTCCTTGATCCAGCTTTCGGAAATAGCCTAATTTTTTCTAGACTTGCTTGATATTAATAGAAACACTGGATAGTTGACTTACAGAGTCAGATATAGGCTGAATTGGCAATACACTACAAGCAGGCCCTGATGACAGCTTTTAATCAACGATTGATTGAAAGCTGGGCACGAACAATAGCAGAAACTGCATCAACAACACCTGCAAATGGGTTAGCAGTAATAGGTTTTGGATGATCTGTTACATATGAAGCCAAAAACTCATCAGAAAATACTTACAACTGCAGCTATATCATATATCATCATCGGTCTTAGATTAGATACAACCCAATCATCACAGGTAGTATTGTAATAACATTTGAAAGACCCAAAAAAATGACTAAGGCTCTAATGGCTGCAGCTTGTGACTACAATGTGGTGGAAAGGACAGCATAGTTATGCCATTTTTTTAGCTAAACCTAAACACACAATTGAAAGATGGCTCTCATGGTTGTCAAGAAGTAAAAGCACTGGAGTAGCTGGTGAACATTTCACATTTTGAATAAAATGTTTCATTCACTCAAAAAACGTTGCACCATTCATCCAGCCAGATGGGTTGGCACCCCAACACATCCAGTTGGACCACCATTTAACATACTTCCTTTGAAATGAACTCTTGGAAAAATAAAAAATGGATGGATTGAGTTTCCTATTGCATTAACTGCACAACAAACTGTTACCAATGTCCCTCTTTCTGCTGAAGTTATCCTTCCAACTTGTTTATCTTCTTTTTCAGCAATTACTTTAACTGGTTTTTGAACAGTTGTAAGACCTGTCTCATCAACATTATATACGTTCTGTGGTTGAAATTTGTGTCGCAGACAAACATCTTTTAGATTGGTGAAAAATTCTCGGACTGTTTAACGATTAAAAGCAGTTGCTTGTGCCATACTAGTAGCTTCTGGATTTCATAAAGATAACTCATTCCTACGTAAAATAAAACCACAAAGCCACTGTTTCCCAGCAATTCGTAAACTTTTCCAGGATTTAGGAATGCGCTTAGAAAGAGTCATTGCAAATTCAAAGGCAAGTTTTCGTGTTGTTTTGGTTGACAATCCATATTGAAATTTTGAAGCCCTTTAAAAGATAGTCTGATAACGATGTTTCTTCTTCGCTGGTAAAGATTTGCGTGGTAATGAAGTTAAGTTTGCAGACTGTACTTGGGTTTAATTGACATTTCTTTACATATCTCTTAAGTGTCATTAAATTGATTCCCCTATCTTTAGATACACGATAAACTGTACCACCATTAAGAATTGCATTAACAGCTGCTCACATTTCATTTTCATTAACTTTATCTCTAGGTGGTCTATCAGTTTTTCTTTTTTTATGATACACCATACTTAACTGTAAAAAAATGAAAAATATTTATATAGTTTTGCTATATTCCTAATTTTTGGAAGAACATTTATAAAGATTTTTAATTATTAGAATCTACTTTATTAACAAACACACACAGATTTATTAACAAACACACACAGAACTCTTTAGAAATAAATTTAACAGTGGTCTACTCTCTAACCAAAACACAATTAATTTTGAAGATACGATATTTATAACACGCTGGTTATCAGCCCTCTTTAATAAGATATGTAAGTATGGAGATAACGCTTTAGGATCAAAGGTGCTTACGGATCAAGGGTGCAAGTTCTCCCCTACTACCCCATACAATATTTCAGTAAGAGATAAAACTATGAATAAATGAAAAGTATATTTTTCAAGGAAGCAGTGTTAAGATATGGTTTAGTTTTATATAATATGGAAGTATTTATTGAGATTTTATTTTCTATGTATTTTATATGTGGTTTCCATGACAAATTTTTATCTAGTGTTACTCCTAAAAAATTAACGATTGGTTCCCTTGTAAACCACTCGTTTATTTTTAATAGTTCTTCATTATATTAAAAAGAACTTTTATGTTTTTGTTGGAATAAAAAAAATTGGAGTCGTCTGCAAACAATATAACGTTTAAAATATTTGATGCTAAGTACAAATCATTTATATACAATAAAAATAACAACGATCCTAAGATTGAACCTTGGGGCACACCAATGTGTTTTTTTTTTCAATTTTTTTATAAATAATACATTGTGACCTGTTCGCCAGGTAATCTTCAAACCAAAGTAAGTTTTTATTTCTTACTCCATAGAGTTCCAGTTTTTTTATAAGTATCTTATGGTTAACAGTGTAAAAGGCTTTTGACAGATCAATTAAAACTCCTAAGGTAAAATAGTCATTAATGAATGCATCTGATACATGATTAATCAGATTCAGGTGCAGCCTCAGCTTATACGTGTCGTGGTTTAGTAGCCCTAACAAAGTTTTTGTTGTAGAATTCTTTTAATTATACAATACTGGGAAAATTTACAACTGACCCACTAGAAAAAATATTTTGGAAAACTCCGACAAGGATCTGGAGGCACATATTTTATCAATGTGCAACAAGTCATTGAAAAAGTAAGAATTCAACAAGCAAAGCTAAGTCTTAATATCGGTATAGACATTGATTTTTTATCTGTAGAAAGTGGACATAACTGCCAGAAATAAGAATATTTTCTTAGCAGTAATGCTATTGATATATTTGACAATTTGCCTGATCTAGAAAAGAGTGTGCAAATAGGTACAAAAGCAGGATTAGTATATATAGCTAGATATATTGTGCGAAATGAAGTTGAAGAGCAAGAAGAAGCTAAATTTTGTTATGAAGAATTCGGCAATTATACTGCTAAAATAAATTGTGCAAGTTTAAAAATACCAAATGACAATATTTGTCAGCGGACCATACTTTCTTATAATTTTTTTTCATGACATTGTTCCATAATGTCTGCAAAAAGACACTCAGCAATCGTTTAATGTTAATATCAGAGTATTTTAACTTAAGTATGGAAAAGAAACATGCTATTTCACTTTCAATCATTTTTTTTAAAAGCTATGTTAATTTATATGCACCAAGGTCATCTAAAGAGTCACAACATAAGATCTTAAAGATTTCAAAGTAATGTGTGTGCTTTTTACTTATGAAAACTTTACAACTCTAAGTTACTTATATTTCTGTTTGTTTAGTGATTTTGGTAAAAAATTTAGTATTTTAATCTATATCTGAAATATTTTAAAAACTTTGTTACAAATTTTGTTGTTACTAAATATGTTCAATTTATGGTTTTTTCGAAACTTTAGCATTTTAAAATGTACTATAAAATTTTTTTTTTGTATCTTCTGATCGTGTGATTTTGTGAAAGATTAAGCATCTTATAGCTGAGGAAAGTTTTGTTTTTATAGACAAAGTTTTATAGCTAAGGAATGTTTTTTTATCTTTGTAGAAAGCTTGCTATGAATAAATAGGTTTAATTATTAAGTAAAATAAATAGATTAGCTATAGTTCACTCACACTAAATGGAAACGCTTTTTTACAAGCAAATGTTCATGCTGCACTTTTTCTTAGTTGTTGTTATTTTTATTAGCCCCCAGGCTCCGATTTATGCGTTTACGAGGCCTCTTAATATAGACTTTGTAAAGTATAAAATCATTGAATTGAAAAATATCAAAATTCTTAGAGTAATTTAAATCCATTTTAGTATTTAAAAACAATAAAAATTAAAATAATAATAAAGGTAAAATAATAATTCTAAGATAAAAGAATTTCTTAAAAGTCGTTGCAAGTTTATTATATATAACTTTAGCAATATACCTTTGGCTCTCAAATCTTTTGCTTTTGTTGCTTGTTTTCGCAATTCCAAAGTTCTTTCACTGTAGTTTTCGTTAGCGTAAAATAGATCGTTCCACAATTTTAACAGAACATAATTTTTTTTTTCCAACGCATTTTTTTTGTCTTTGTAGTTTAAAAATTTTACTATTATGGTTCTGTTGTACTTTTTTCCATCGCTACTTTTTTTCCCCGTCCTGCGCGCCCATTTAACTTCAACATTACCTTTAAAACCAAGTTTTTACTTTAAAACATTTTGAATCTTTTCCTCGCTCAATTCCCACGTTTCATTTTCGTCTTCTTCAATTCCCGTAAACCTTAGGTTATTTCTTCTGCTCCTGTTTTCCGACTCAGCTAGTTTGTCTTTGCCAACAACGTTTGTTATATAATTTCGGTTTGATATTGAGTTTGGCTTTTTTTAATTTTTTTTTTATTTACTGTTTTCTTTTTTTAGTTTTGTATTTTCTTCTTGAAGATTTAATAGGTTACTTTCCATTTTATCAAACTTCTTGTTAAATATTTTCAATAAAGTGTTCTCATGAATATCTAACATGCCTTTAATTTGAGAAACGGTAAATTTAGCCATTTTTATTTTAATTTACAAAAGCACGTCCGTTCATGTCAAAAGTTTTTGCGTAAAGAAAGTGATAGATGAGATGAAAATGATAAATGAGATAAAAAAGAAAGATGATAGCTCGTTTGAGCATTGACCATGATAGTATTTGTTGAAAAAAGAAAGAAATGCAACCTTACAAAAATGGGAGAGTGGCTCAAGCTTGGCAGATCTATAGACATTTACAATGTGCTTTTAGACTTTGTCTGAGAGTAAGATGGTTGTTATTCGTCAATATTGGAATGCCAACAATACTGAATTTTTTTTTGCAGTAAATTAATAAGTTTTTTTGTCTTACAAAAATTGTGATTTTTTAAGTGCATAACTTAAATCCTTAAGCCATTGCAAGCCTTAGGCTGTTACAGACAAGGATCAGATTAAAAATCGACTTGCTTTAAGCAATCAAAAAGTGAACAAAGAGTATAAAGTCATCAGCAAATAGAGCTACTTTAGATGTAAAATTTTCATGAAAATTGTTATTGTAGATAAGAAACAATACAGGAGCAAAAATGGAACCATGCGGTACCCTTAAAATTACTTGAAATAAAGAAGCCTACAAAAAAAACTTTAATACTACAGTTATAAAGAAATATTTAATAATCTCAAAACCTTTATATAAAAAAACTAATAAGATTGAAGACTAATGTGGGATATTGGAGAGGTCAAAGTGTTTTTCAGAGTTTTGAAAAATAGGAACCACTTATTTAGCACTTTTTAAAAGTTTCAGCAAAAATTTAAGAAAGTTCTGGAGAACACTTTTTTAAGAATATGATGGAAATTTTGTCTGGAGCGCAAACTATACAAAGTGTTTAGCATTGGAAGCCAGAGTGATTTCCATGTTTAACAATAGGCTAATCTCTTTAACTGTCAGGAAGAGTATGGCCATTTTATTCAAGAGTCAAGTTAGAGAAAGATTTCTTTGCAAACAACTCTGCTTTAATTCGGATAGAAGTAAAAAGATCAGACCCATGAAATAGAGATTAAATGTTACACTTACTTTAGTTAATGACACTGTTGAAGACTAACCAGAAGTCACTAAAATCTAACATCTGAGATAAGATACAAGATTTAGTAAACTAAGAATAACAGAGCTTCACATCAGAGAGGACTTTTTTACATTGGCTTCTTAGAATAATAAAAGGACATTTGTTTTTTTAAGAGAGATGTTCTTGTAAAAAAGATGAAAAAAAATAATAATATTTAATAGAGCAACTGCTCAAGATGGTAAAAAAATCCAGGGATCCAGGAATTCCAGGATGCGCTTTATGCATACATGTTAAGGATATAAACATATATGTTTGCTATATATTTAGATGTTGGCATACAATATCCTTTCATGTTTATATAAACTTCAGTATTTATATGGTGTAGTATTTGCTAAAAGAGAAGATGATCAGGTGAATGTCTGGCGTGGCTCTAGCAAGACAAGAAAAAGAGATACAATCTAAAACAGATTAGAAAAAAATGTTGTATTGAAAAATGTTTGTTAGAAAAGATTATAGTGATTTAGGTATCAGCATGTAGAGAGGTATCAGCTTCAGGGGAAAATGGTAGTAGTAGAAGTAAGAAAACTTGAAGAAAGTGCCTTACATATTGTATGAATGAGCTTTAGTGGAAAAAAAAATGCTCTAGATTGTTTATATTAGAGAAACAGCATAATGATGATGATGATGATGATGATGATGATGATGATGATGATGATGATGATGATGATGATGATGATGATGATGATGATGATCATGTTAATCATAATGATGTTTATATATGCATATATATACAAAATATAACATGAACTTTGAATTAAAAAACATATAATTTAGGATGCTATTTATTTCAAAATTGTTATTAAAGTTTTCAGAAAAGAGATTATTGTTGAATCATAACATAAAAATTAGATGCTGATAGATATTTATTTCAAAAACATCTATCAGTTTCATATCTTTCATCATAGGTTTAACGTGTTTACGCTTATTTTTAGAGTAAATGATTCTGCACGCATGTTTTTGGAAGCTATAAAATTTTTTAAGTTTTTAGGTTTTACTTGCCCATGATAAATTTGCATAGCTGATGAAGCAATGAGTTAGTCCAAAATAAATTAGTTTGAGAATTTGTTTGTTGATATACGAACAAACGCGATAATTCATACCAATTATATTGGTGATCTTAGATTGAATATATCTTATTTGAGGAAGCCAGAATAAATTTTCAATTAACTTATCATTTAAAATAAGGTCAGGTAACTTAAGAGGAAGGTTTTCTTCTTGTTTTTTTTTTTATGGAATAATATATATTTTATTTTTTCTGAGTTAAGCGTGAATTTATTAGCCCAAAACC
Source organism: Hydra vulgaris (assembly GCF_038396675.1). Classification (NCBI taxonomy): domain Eukaryota; kingdom Metazoa; phylum Cnidaria; class Hydrozoa; order Anthoathecata; family Hydridae; genus Hydra; species Hydra vulgaris. The sequence goes on from NC_088925.1 coordinate 22,121,710, forward strand.
AGTTATTTACTTTATTTAGTTTAGTATTCATATCTGTATATAATTTCTTAACAACATTGTTAGTAATAAATACATTTGTATCATCAGCAAAGATGACTGAATTCAGTTTTTAAGACGCATTGCAAAATTATTTATATAAATTAAAAACAGGAGTAGACCAAGAATAGATCCTGAGGAACTCCCCATAAAACATTTAGTACTCCAGATTGTATATTACATACATAATGCTTTCTATTGGTAAGATAACTTACAATCCTGCCTCAAAACTTTAATAAACATTGTGCTTTAGTTTAACTAATAGGATGCAGTGGGATGCATTGGGATGATAAAATATATTTATAAAAATTATCTTGATTTAAAATTTTTTAAATTTTTTTCATGAGAGTTTGTAAGAAATTGGCTTTGATCGCGGGATTAGCAGAATTTACTATAGTGACAAAGCAACAGTGCTTATTGCATAATTCAAGTATGCATCAGCTTCACGGCACAAACTGTTGAGCCGATACGAGCAAAAGTCGATTAACCAAAAACCCCTGATATCTGCCAGAGGTTTTAGATGAAACTTGCAAAAGATCATCGTCAAAAAATAGATAAACCAATTATAAAACCGCTGCAAAAAAACTTTGCAAGTTTCATCTAAAACCTCTAGCTGATATCTGCTAGAGGTTTTAGATGAAACTTGCAAAAGATCATCGTCAAAAAAAAGATAAACCAATTATAAAACCGCTGATATCTGCAAGAGGTTTTAGATGAAACTTGCAAAAGATCATCGTCAAAAAAAAGATAATCATCTTAGTAGGATAGTTAATGACTGGTAAAATGTCCTTTTCTCTGATAAATCAAAGTTTCAGTAGTTAATAAGGTATGTTAAACGACAGACTCAATCCAAAATACTAGTTGCTGTTAAACATAGACAGTGGCAGATTTAGCCCCCGTCAAATCCTACAAATGACGGGTTACACAAATTAATTAAGAATATTACTTATATACTGTTTACCTTTGGTTTTAGGAATGTTTTACCCATTTAAAAATTAAAGTTAAAATAATAAACAAATTCTATAGTGAAAGCTATGCTTTGCGGTAGCTGCAAATTTTTAATAAACTGCGCAACTTAAAAGGGTTCTTAACTATCTAAAGGTGCAATTTGATTCGTTTTCAGGATTTGCAGATAAAAAATTTGCACTTATAAAAAAGTCGGATAAGTTGTTAAGCTCTGAAAAGCAGCTATCTGATTTGTTAAAAAAGCAAGCTCTTTAAAGTAATGTATTATGGGGCTTCATGTCTTTTTATTTTATGAAGTGAAATTTTAGACTTTTTATTTAGTTTTGCTTTTTAACGTTATAGTGACCTAATAATATAAATAAACGCAATAAACGCGTTATAGTGATCTAATAATGTAAAATAAACGCAAGAAAAACGTTAAGGATATTATTTTTCGTATATCTGTGAAATGTATTTATCTCAAAATGCTTTATTAAATTTTATAATTTAAAATTATCTCAATATGCTTTAATAAAAGATATTGTTTTCAATAAATTTTCTGTTTTATTAAAAACAGTCAAAATTTATTTATTTTGGCTATGTTTCTTACTTATTACTTCATTTGTATCATATTTCAGACTCACTAAAAGAAAATCCTCCTCCCATGTCGATTTAATTTGTTTTGCATCACAACATAAGGTTTAAGACGTTTTTTTCATGACGGGATAAGCTTAAATCCTATGTCCGCCACTGAACATAGAGAAGGAAATGTTATGGTTTGGGGGTGTTTTAGTCGTAACAATGTGGGTACCATTCATCGAATAGAAGATATTTTAGACCAAAAATTTTATTTAGACACCATAAAGAATGTTATGCTGGCAAATTCAAAGTCTAAAACAAATCGTAAATGGATCTTACAACAAGATAACAATCCAATTGTGCCAGATCTGTTAAGAAACATTGTGCCAGATCTGTTAAGAAATATTTTAAATCACTAAATGTCAAAGTTCTTACCTTCACAAAGCCCAAATTCCAATCCTAGTTAGCATATTTGGGAGTATATCAATCTGCAATTAGTTGCTAGAAAATCAATCAACAAACAATTTATTTATTTTTATTCAAAATTGTCGGTATAACATTCCTCAGGATGTTTTCATTAACTTAGTTAATTCGATGTCTCGTTGCTATGATGCTGTGTTAAAGAAAAAAGGGTATGCCACCAAATACTTTTGCACGGAAGTTTTTTCAAAAATTTTTAATTAACAATAAGGCTTTACATAATTTTACACTTATTTAGATGGATGTTTAACGCATCGTTGACTCATATATATATATATATATATATATATGTATGTATATATACATATATGTATATATATACACACACACACATATATATATATATATATATATATATATATATATATATATATATATATATATATATATATATATATATAATTTATACAAAGCCGTAGACAACTTTTTTTGATGTTTGAGCTAAGCAACTTTGAAACATGAAGAAAACTCCATATTTAAGTATGTACATATATATGAGGAATGAGAATGCTATGAAAAAATTGCGGTGAATTTGCTGATAGATCTAAACTATCAAGCGGCAACTCTTCTTGAAGAATGCAAATCTATAAAAATGCTTCTCTGGCTTGCATGTCGTCATCATGTTTTAGAATTAATCCTAGGGTTATTTTGGAAAGCTATATTTCAAAAAGAGACATCATCTGATGATAATATAGAGTTTAATAATTTTCAAAAAGAATGGCTTCACTCTAAAAAAATTCCTCTCAAACTTTCAAATAGATCCCTTGATCTTGAAAATTCATTCTTAAAACAAAAAGCAAATGAAACTCGCAATTTCTTAGAGAAAGTATTGCATCACCCAAGAGACGATTACAAAGAGGCTGCAGAACTAGCAATTTTTCTATTAGGTGGAGAAGAGCCCAAGAAATGGAAAACATGTGGTGCTCACATTCATGCAAGATGGATGGCGCATTTGCTGTATGCACCAAAGATGTTAATATTTAAAAAAGATTTACCCGAATCTGATTTAAAAAATCTTAAAATCTTTTTGACATTTTGCTCAGCCATTTACATTAAAGCTTGGTTAGAAGTGTCAAAGGCTTGCGATGCACCAATTAATGATATAGAATTATTTAATGATCTAGAAGCACTTAAAGGTATACCAAACTTCGGTGTACCTGCTGAAAAAGCCCAATATGTTTTAAGCAGACACTCTTGGTATCTAACCGAGCAGGTGTCTGTATTAAGTTTATTTTCAAATAAACTTTCTCTAAATGATAAAGATAAAATTGCAAAAAAAATGCTAGAATACGGAAAACCACTTGGTATCAATTGCGGTAAACCAACTCTTCCAGTGATTAGAAAAATTCCGATATTTTATCTTATATTGGGAACAAGTCTTGGTTGATTTTTCATAATTTAAAAGATGATGAAAAATGGCTTAAAATTCCTTCTTCAGAATGGGACGACAATGCCTATTATTTGAAAATGAAGCTGTTTATCAAAACTCTAAAAGTGACTAATGACGCAGCCGAGAGAGGAATTAAGTTGTGTTCTGATTATCTCCAAATACTTACAAAGGTAAACCGTAAAATTAGTTGAGAAGAAATTATAAATAAAAATCTAAATAATCATACAAATCTACTTTTAGAATAAATTATAGATAAATAATATTTCTTATCTTTAGGACGAGGCTGTACGAAACGAAGTTTTTAACGTGGTTGAAAATCACAGAAAAGTTGTAGGCAATTTTAATAAGAAGCAATTATTCGTTGATTTAGCTGAGTATAAATAATAACCACTTTTTCATCAGCTTTTCTGTTTTTAATTAGACCCCAAAAAAATTCCAAATAAAATAACTCTTCTGTAATCCAGGCAATATATGATTTAAAAAGGGGTTATAAAAGCAGTTATTACTTGTACTGTGGTAAACCCCTCCCCATATGGGGAAGGGGTATTGAAAGTGTCACCAAATATTACATGGAAAGGGTGGTTAGCTACAATGTGACGTGAAAAAAACCTTTTAATTACAATTCTTATTATAGCGGAATCAGTAAATTTTTAGCAAAAAATTACTTAGAGATATATCTTTTTTAACAATAATAGCACTGCACATAAAAGTGGGGGCGGGGGAGGAGTTGATAAACAAGTAACACAAAATTATACATAGGGAAAGTCCAAAAAAGTTCAAAAACGTGTTGCCTATTAAATGAACAGCCTCAAATAACAAATATTTCCTATAGATATAAAAATTTTAATCTTTTTTCACTTTCCTACAAAATCCTTATTTTGACATTTTAGACTAAAAATGAAAATAATCAAATCAAATTCGGCAGCACTCAATGATATTTTTTTCCAAATTTTTTTTTATAGTTTGTATTCATATGTGATAAGGATCACGTTTTTTTGCAGACATGTTAAATTTTCAAAATTTTTTGTTTTTGGCCTACCCTAATATATATATATATATATATATATATATATATATATATATATATATATATATATATATATATATATATATATATATATATATATATATATATATATATATATATATATATACATATATATATATATATATATATGTATATCAATGTATATATGTATATGTATATATATATATATATATATATATATATATATATATATATATATATATATATACTAATATATATATATATACTAATATATATATTTACTAAGTTACACACACATATATATATATATATATATGTGTGTGTAAATTAGTAAAACTTTTCAGTAATTTATTATTGCTCTGTTCTTTAAGAACATTGAGCACTCTATTTGTAGATATACTGACATAATTTATATATATATATATATATGTATATATATATATATATATATATATATATATATATATATATATATATATATATATATATATATATATATATATATATATATATATATATATGAAGTATTTTATAGTTTACCTGAGTTGTATATTAATTGTAAAAATAACTAATATCTTAGTATATAAAATATATTTGATTCAAAAATCGATTTTACATTTTTAATCATTGTCACTTTCCAATTCAAGGAGGATTTCCATAACTTTAATTTTTGCTTGTTTGTTTTTCTTTTTTGAAAGGAACTTACTAAACTTTTACAGCTCATCCGGATCGTTATCATTAATTTTTATCAGTTTATTTTGCTCCACATCAATCATTATAGCTTTTTCAAGAGCAACTTGTAATTAGGGTTGAGCTTTTACCGAAAATTTACCGGTAAATCGGTAAAATTGTTTTACCGATTTACCGGTAAAATGATGTCGGTAAATTTCGGCAAATATTGTTTTTTTAATAACGTTGAAGGATGCTTGAAAATTTTTTAGAATGCTTGAAATGGCTCAACCAATAAATTAAAAATTTAATTAAAAATTTAATTTTCATTTTCCTGTCAACAAAGCTGTTGTTTGTTATGCTTGAAAAGTGATTTTGTTGGTTTAGTTTTGTCTAAACACTTTAAGAAACACGTTTTTACTTTCTTGTGACTTATTTATCAATCGGCCAAAAAACAGCGACACAATTCAAACGACGAATTCAAGGCCATTTCAAAAGAAATTTTGGTCTATGAAGCGACCGGAAAGAGAACTGCAAACCTTAAACTTTTGTTCAATGCACAAGAAACCATCCCACCAACAAGTGTCGAATCTGAGCGAGCCTTTTCTGCCGCTGGATTATTTGTGACAAAAATTCGATGCAGAATGAGTGACGACTTACTTGATACACTTTGTTTTCTCAAAGCTCATTTTTTATCCAAAAATAATTCTCAAAACTAACATTAATGTGTTTTATTTACATATTGCTGCATTTTATGGTCTTCTGTTTATGCCTTTTTATTTTTTACCGATTTTACCGATTTTACCGGTATATTTTGATTTTTTTTACCGTTTTACCGGTAAATTTAAAAGTCGGTAAAAGCTCAACCCTACTTGTAATGGGTCAGGTTTCATTTTTCTTTTCATTTTATTTGGTGACGAGATGATCATTTGTGGTGATGCAATTAAACTTACAACTGTTTCATTTTCCGTTAAAGTCAAATTATCTCTCGAACTTGATGCTTTAATCGTATTGTCTATATTTTCAAAAGCAATGTGTTCAACTGGAGACTGTGTTGCAAAAATGTCGCATTTTATGTTTGAACTAGTCATTTTTACCCCAATGACATCTTTCAAAAACATTAATTCTGTAAAGAATTGACATGAGGGTAGTTGATCTCCACCAGCTCCAGACATGGTAGCCTTCTTTTGGCGATTTAAGCATCTACGAAAATTTTCTCTTAGCTTTGTCCATGTTGAAGTCAGAATTTTTTATAATCAAAAAAAAAATATATATATATATATAAGAATAATATGTTATCTTGTTACCAGATAAAAAAAAAGTATTGTTATTTTTATCGTTTTGATATGTTATGAATATGTTTCAATTATTTAGTGTTATATTAGTTTTATAACTATTACACAAGTTGTTTTGTTATTATTTTCTAATTTTGTCTTTTGGCTGTGTCTCTTTTGTCAGTGTATTCCAAATATTTATGTAAATGCTTGATAATAATAAAATGAATAATTATTATTTTGGTTCTATAATAAATTGTCATTGATTGCGTTTTTTATTGTTATAAACATAGATGTAGTTTTGTTTTACATATTGTTGTTAAAATTTACTTGAAAAAATAAATAGCTACCTTCTACATTTAATAAAGCAGATATCTGCCTCCATGTTTTAATTTTTAAAGGTGTTTTTTTATATAGGCGAGTTGTAGTATCCCAAAGACACGGAAACCTTCTCACTTCTTCTATCAAATGAGCTTCGACACAGTTTGTAGATTTTTGATCTAACCCCAACGAAAACACCCGGAAAAATCCTTTTGAGGGATGATAGTACATACTAATAGGAGTTCATAGCAATAAATCCTAAAATCAGGGATTACCGTCCGTGGGACTTTTTTGGGTTTAAAGTTCTAAACTAGAGTGAAAGTTAGTATTCTTTATTTTCCGAATTCAATAATTAGTTTTACAAAAAACTTTATAAAGCAAAAAATGTTCTACATAAAATTCTAAACAACTCTTATCTTATTCATATTTTCCAAAATTTGATTAGTTTTCCTTGAAAAAACATTTTTCTATAAGTTCGAATATTCTTCTTCAACTTCATTGGGTTTGGCTCGTTCTCACTTGATTCTTTGACATTTTTGTTCTTTCTTGTTACCTTTCCTTTATCTCTAGAGGAAACTGAAAAAAAAGCTTTGGATTATTCTTTGAAATCATTTTTGATCTGGGTTTTCCCCCAAATTTACTTTTTTTTTTAGATGCAACTCAGCAATCTGTAGCTATAACTTACCATTGACTTGCTGAGACTAGATTTTTTTGCTATTGTATTCAATGACACAAGAGAGGAGATGCTTGGAATAATCAGGATTCTCTGGATTTCTTTTGTATCTGTCCCAGAAGGGCTTGAAATTTGAGTGAAGAGCCTTAATTGCTTGTTTGCTGAAAAGTCCTAGCCCCATATTTTTTCTCTTGATGAACTGAGGAACATGATGAAAGACAGCATGTACTTTGGGAGTAATAGAGACTGGAAGATTAATGTAGCTCTGTTTAAAGCTTTCAATTTTTGCTTCAAAATCAGGATCCAAAGTGGTTCCAAAACAAGATGTAACAACTTTTCTTTGAACAGAGATAAAGTTTGAATAAATCCATCGGCCTGTTTGAAGTGCTTTTGCTCTGCAATTTGCTTCAGGCAATCTAATCCTCTCAGCAGCTTAAGGCAATCATTTCCATTAAAATGGCCCCCATGGAATGGTTGAATAGAAAGGTGCAGTGTGGTTGGCCATTGCTTTGCATCTGGCCAAAGATCGCAGAGGTTTTTGAAGAGATGGTTGACCACACCAAGAAGTAGATGAAGCTCCATAGGTGGGATGGCTTCCAGCACAAGCATGTCATCATGAAAATCAAGCAAGGGCAGATGAACAACATTTTTAAAATCTCTCGACTTGCGAATGTCACCGCCTGATTTTATGAACTCTGCGAATTGCTTCCGAATTTGACCGAAGGTTCTTGGATGGCCACATCTGATGAGGTTTGTGTTCTCTGCCTCACACCAGCAGCAAGGGTGTTTACTACTATGTGATTGAATTCCACAGAGAATGTTAGCAAGCTTCAAATCACAGGAAATAACCAAAGAGTCTAGCAAAGACTTCTCATGGATTTTGATGAGACCAAAAATCTGCTTGACATTCTGGTAAGTTTCAGGTGTGTCTTGAGAGAGAGCAACAAGCATTTGCTTCTTGACATTTGCTGCTTTGGCTGAAAGTGGAGAAGTTAGTTTCATGTTTTTTTGAACAGGACTTTGTGGCTCCAACTCATTTTTTTCCAGTTCAATGTGAGTGAAACTGACCTTCAAAAATGATCCACCTCCATCTATTCCCAGCTTTAAGATGACTGAATCTCCCAAGTTTCTTGAAACTTGTACGTTGACACTGAGGTCAATGAGACTATGGCAGTGCACAACCTCCCTGGTCTGGTTGTCTTCTGACAGGTTCATGCTGCTAATTGTAAAGTGGTCTGCTACTTTTTGTCCTGCCTGAGCAAATTTCAGTTGAAAGTTGGGTTCTACCAACTGTAAGGGACTGATTTGATTCAAAGTGGAGCCAAGCTTTCGCATACCATTATTGGAGAGTCCAGTGTTTTGCTGAATGTGAACCATATCCTGTGTAGAAAGCGGGGTTTTGAACAGCTGTTGTGCTACTGATGCCCCTCTTCGCAGTGGAATGGCTTTGCCTCCAGCTTGTTGAGTTAGAAGAATTGTTCCATTAGGAGATGAATCTTTTGAAGCAATAACTGCTGAAGCTACTAGCTCTGCGCCCTTTCCATCAGCTTCAGCAATTTTTTTCAAATTTTCATGGCGAGTCCCCGGTGTGCAGTTGTGAGGGAGTCCACGACCAATTAATGAAAGTGCAAGTGACATTTGGTGCATCTCTTTTCAACGCTCTGGTTTTCAGGCTTGATTGATTTTTCAGAGGAGTCCTCAAGTTTGTTCAGAGGATGTTGCTCCTATCCTCTCAGTTTACCTATTTGGCAGATCAAACAATCACAAATAAGTGATGAGCGAGTTGAAGGCTTTTTTGAGATGTTCTGAAAGTTGAAAAGTGTTGGAACTTTTTTCATGGAGCCATCCAATTTTCCAAGTTGAAATCTGCAGTTGACACAAATTCCTAATGGAACCCTGTCATCATTGAAGTCTAAATCAGGTTCAATGAATTAAAGAATCTTTTCCTTTGCTGCAACTGTCAGTTCTCTATCACTTTTTTCATGCACACAACACATACAGATTTTCTGCATTCATCATGTGTTTTTGATGCATTAGGCATTTTGGTCGTAATGAGTCAAAAGTTAAAGCTTAGTCAAGCTTTTCAAGTGCCATTTCCCAAAACAAAGCGTTGTTTTCCCGTGCGACTAGACGAGATCGTCAAAAAATCGTTTTTCAGTGTGACACAATGGTTGTAAAAGATATTTTTTCAGCGTGACATTATGGTAGACAAAATGCCGATTTTTTGTCTCGAATTTTGAAGGTTAAAAACGCGTTTTTGTGAAAATATGAATAAGATAAGAGTTGTTTAGAATTTTATGTAGAACATTTTTTGTTTTATAAAGTTTTTTGTAAAACTAATTATTGAATTCGGAAAATAAAGAAAACTAACTTTCACTCTAATTTAAAACTTTAAACGCAAAAAAGTCCCACGGACGGTAATCCCTGATTTTAGGATTTATTGCTATGAACTCCTATTGGTATGTACTATCATCCCTCAAAAGGATTTTTCCGGGTGTTTTCGTTGGGGTTAGGTCAAAAATCTACAAACTGTGTCGAGGCTCTTGCTTGTAGAATAACTTTGTATTCTTGAAAAATCGACGTTTAAATCGGTCATTATTAAATTGAATTTTCAATAATCAATGTCGGGAATCGGATAGGTCACTCGAATTTTTTTATTTAATTTAAAAAGCAGTAAAACTGATATAAAATTGCAATTGTAGGTAAATAAATGTCGTAATGCTTTCCATTTGGCATCATAGTAAGCAATTAAAAATTTATGCATAAATAACTTTGATATAATTACAAACATAATTATAGAAAAATAAACGTTTATGGCAAAATCACAAAAGTAATATTTATGACAAAATTACAAAAACGTAAAAATTGTTCGAAACTTATTTACTTTTTTTGTTTTTAATTCTCGAAGATTATAGCAACGCGATTGGCTACTAATTTTAATGTTTGCTTTTTCACGGGAAAAAGTTGATTTCAAATCAACTTTTTCCCAAGACAGACATGATGGGAAAAACTAAGCTTCGGGAAAACTAAATTACAAACTGCGCATGCTCACGTGATTAATTTTCCCACCCCTTTCCCTTTCCCGTAGTCAAACGGATGAGTCGAAACTGACCTTAATATTAACATTAATGTATTTGTAATAATGCGATCTTCGTGAAGGTATCGGAAAATTACGCCTACGTAATTACATGTATTTAAAGTTATCAACATAATATTTTGTAGCTCTGAGTTTTAGATAAAAAGGATGATATTTATAAATAATATATTTGCAGTCAAATGATAATAAAACTATAAACAAGCGAGTGAATTTATTAGTGTCACTGGGAAACGTTTAATAATTCCCCACAATATAAACAATAAATAGGCTTTTGTGTTTTTATATAGATATATTTAAAATATAAATTAGTTTGCAGCCACTGCTATTTATTTAAAAAATGGTTGCCGAGCCAGTGCTGGATTTATGTAACTACGCATATGGTTATAAAATGGAATTAAATTAAACTCTGTAGTATCCATAATGTTTTTAAGTTTCCTGATTACCCCATATGTATTTTGAGGTCTTTCTCCCTGTTTGTAAATATGCTTTAAAGAAGAAAAAATTCTTCTATTGGATTAAGCTATGGCGTGCATGCTGGCAGATACATAATAGCTGGATACATGAGAGGCTGGTGTTTGCACAAATTAAACTAACATTCTTGTTATGATTTGCAGACGACTGTAAAATTACCGGCGCACTCCTTAACGAATAACCATATGTGGTGTTATTGTGCACATTAAGTCCAGTTTCATCCAAATAAATAAGTTTTTCATTTGAAATTCCGTTAATTTCGCTTGCAAGTGCATCAATAACTCGTGTTGAGTAACAAATTGCTTAAATATGCTTTTTAAAAACGCATATAAGAAAGAATAAATGCACATATAAGAATGAATAGACGCGTATATAAGAATGAATAACCCTGTAAATCTCAAATAACAAATTAAAATTTTTATTACGTAATGGTTTTAACAACTATTTTTCCCATAATAGTAAAGATGATTGAAAATTTCTTTATCTAAAAATCACTTTAAAGATCAGATACTAGACTCTTCACCAAACTCCTTGTTTATTTAACTTACAAATAAATATTAACATTTATGGATTCCTTGATCTTTATAAACCATCTGGTCATAATATAATTCACAAATAGTCAAAAGTTTTCGCAAATGGTGCGTTTTATTAACGAAAAATAAAGAAACCAAAAAAAAAAAAATGAAAAAGAAATTAGTTTAAAAAAAAAAAACGTTTTAATAATACAAATTTGGAAAAAGTGTGAGAAAGAAAAGAATAATAATAATCAAAGTACTAACATATAATATAACATATAGTATAACATATAATATAACATATAATATAACATATAATATAACATATAATATAACATATAATATAACATATAATATATAGTAACCGTAATATAATCTTTAAAAAAAGAGACGTTGAAATTAGAGAAATTCAACAAAAAAAATTTTAAAATTTTATAAAATTTTCGATAAATTTTTTTAATTTTAATTTTAATTTTTTTATTCAAATATAATTTTTTTGTTTCACAAAAAGTTTTTTTTAATCATAAACAAAATTTAATCTTCTCAAATTGATATTTTTCAAAACTGCATTTAGTTAATCACAAAAAAAAAAAAAAACGCCAAAAAGGCTGCTGAGCTCAAAGAGTAACTCCCGTTTCCTCTATCGTAAATATTGCGAATAAAAAAAATCGAACGTATTTGAATTTTATACGTAAAATTTTGTTTGATAACCTTTAGCTTCCTAAAACTTTAGGGATACAGAAAACAATATACTTGTTGATATTTTTAACTTTATATATATATACTTAAAGTATACTATCGTTATCCACATTAATGTACAGTAATTGTAATCAGTAATGTACAGTATTGCATCAGTGATAGATCTAGAAGGAGGAGGAGGGGGAGGGGAGAGGGATACATTCTCTCATCCCCTCCTCCCAACCAAAATCTGAATGTCCTAAAATATGCTAGTACCTTTTTTTCAGGAGACGCAAATGTGATACAAAATATTTCAACATATCCCCCTCCCTCGCCACAAAAGATTCCTGGATCCGTCACTGTATTGTATTATGTTTTATACTATTGCTATCAAAATTGATCGGCAAAAATTGCAAGTCAACTTTTGCAGTAAGATTAAACGGAAGTTTAAAATTAATATAAAAACGCTAAAGCTAAATTGTGTAATCAAAAATACCGAAAACAAAATAAAAATATTTTGAGTTCTGAACAACCTTCAAAAGAAAAACGCACTTTTGCATTAATAATAATAAGCTAACATTTCCTTGATAGTTTGGATATAAAAAAAAAAACAGTCAGTTTATGATTGGTAGTAAAAATATTGTCTCGAGATCACAACAATTTTGAAAAATTATTTATAAAACGGACGAAACTTTACCTTTAAAAAAAGTTCAATACTTTTCACGAATTTTTGGGAAAAAAATTAAGTGCAGTAATAATAAATATAGTAAAGAGTTCCCGAACCGCCAGTGTTTCAAAGACGAAAACCTTATTAGGTTAACTCATAATTTCTGATATTAAAAGTTAAAAAAATCGAGTAAAACAGTTTTTAGTAGTTTCTTAATACATAAAAAAGATTTTAAAATATATAAAAACTTTTTATCAAAAAATTATTTTTTGAAATTGGTTATCTGTTTTTGATTTTTTTCATTTCTGTTGATTAATATCAACTTTTGAATAATCATTTAGAGCACTGCTCTTATCAATATGACTACTCATCTCTTATCAGGTCCGGATTTATCTTTATTGGGACCCGGGTTAAAATTTAGTATGAGGCCCTGTGCCTTTTTGGATAACTGAAAATAAATTACCCGACCTAGTGATTTGATTAACGACATAAGTTTATTACCGGTAAAAACAAACAAATGGCATATTGTGTGAGTTTAACAATAGTGCTACACTTTTTCCAGAAATGCCAGATTTAAATAGTGTCACTTTCATTGTATCAGAAATAAACCATTAATGTACTTACCATGCTTTTTGGTTAGCAAAGCCATTGACAACTTCAATTTTGAATTAAAGTTAATTTCCCCCATGACGGCCCTTTTCATTACTCATACAAAGCGAGGTTAGTGAGCAAGACTAGTGAGCGAGGTTAGTGAGCGAGGTTAGTGAGCGAGGTTAGTGAGCGAGGTTAGTGAGCGAGGTTAGTGAGCGAGGTTAGTGAGCGAGGTTAGTGAGCGAGGTTAGTGAGCGAGGTTAGTGAGCGAGGTTAGTGAGCGAGGTTAGTGAGCGAGGTTAGTGAGCGAGGTTAGTGAGCGAGGTTAGTGAGCGAGGTTAGTGAGCGAGGTTAGTGAGCGAGGTTAGTGAGCGAGGTTAGTGAGCGAGGTTAATGAGTGAGGTTAATGAGCGAGATTAGTGAGCGAGGCTAGTGAGCGAGGCTAGTGAGCGAGGTTAGTAAGCTGTTTTTGAAATATTGAGGTAGGAAGCTTATTTTTAATTAATTCATTTTTGGAAACAATCTTTTTGCCAAGCAGTTTGTTATTATCAGCAGGTAATACGGTAATCATAAGGTAAATACGGAGCAAAATTTCAACATTAGGAAACTGATACTACACACCTTTTTGGGGTATAAGGAATACATGTTGCAGCATATTTCTGACTGACTTAACACTCCTAGAATCGAGTTTTTCCAACTTTGAGAAGAAGTCAAAAAAAGATGATATTTTTCATAATTACACATTCTCCGGTTAAGAACAGACGCTTTATGATCAAGCGATGCAACAAAGCTTTTAATGCAAAATTTCTGGAAGGAAACATCTGAGTGGAAGGTGTATGCCCACATTCTGAGATAGTTAGCTGCATATTTTGAATTCTTAAACAAATTAGCTCTGTTTTTCAGCTTTCTCTGCTCTCTTTTGCTCATTTTTTTTAAAACATTCAAGTATTACAATGGCAAACTTCTTCAGTGATTGGATGCTTACCATCATAATACCGAAGTGTAATTTTGGATTTTAAAGTGACTATAGGTGTTATATCAAAATATGTTAATATGTTATATGTTATATAAAGTTCCTTTTAATTCGTACCGTAGAGAAAACTTTACTTCTAAACAAAATTTTTTCCCGCTTCGTACATCGTTTTTATATCACAACTTATATCATTGTTATATCACCAAAAAAAAATTAACCACTAACTTGGCTAAAATTTATCTTACCACAGTATTTAGTTAGTCTTATTACAATATTTTTCAATATATTATTTATCCGCTGATTTTCATATTATTACTATTATCAAGGAACCTTTATGTTATATTATCTTACACTCATTACTCAGCTTTGTTTTAATTTGCATATGTCTTTCATTGCTGTAAGCATACTTTTAATTTTGTAATCAATATTTTGTTTTATAAGTTTTTGTTTGGTGATATATTTTTTGTATATTTTCGTTCATACTAGTTTTTTTTTATTATTGTAAGTACTGTTTGAGTGCATTGTCTGTCTTATTTATTTTTAATTATTTCTCTATTTATCTTCATTTTTGTCTAGACAACTGTCAAAAATGCTTTGTTGAAAAAATAGTTCTCCTTTATTCTAATGTACTTCATTTCTTCCCTCAGGTGTTCACTACTCGTGTGTGACCATTCGGCAAATATATATGCCAAAGTTTTTAAATAATTTTGGATTTTAAAGTGTCTTACTTGTTTTATATGCTTTTTCTTAGATGTAATGCCTAAATATTGCATATATTTTAGAGTCCAGATGCAATATGCATACTTAAAGAAACTGAGCCTTCCAACGTTCTTTTGCTAAACTATTTTTGTCATTAACAAGTATGTGGAGCACATCTCTATTCTCTGAATAGCCGTTTGCAAAAGCCTTAGTATTTTTGATATGCAAAGCCAGTGTGTTGACCTGATTCTTTTAGATACACATGCACAGTTGCTTTTTTTCCTTTTAAAACTTCACACAACATCTCATTGCGGCAGAACTGGTGAAATAAACGTACAAATCTTTAATAAAGATTAAAAAAAATCACTGCACTTGAATATCTATCAACTCCAGCTACTTCCATCAAATTCAAAGGATTTCCAGCACATGGTATTCAAATTGCTATAATATTCTGTTTTTTAACTTTAGCCTATATACCATTGTTCCTTCCACTATTTGTTGAAATCATGTCGTAAGACTGCCCACAACAATCTTAAATATCAATCTTGTGTGAGATTAGAAATTTTAAACAATTCTCAAACATATTTTGCTCTGTATGTCTTTAATTTACCATGAATAGTACGAATCTCGTGATCCACGTGCTCTTCATCACTAGTTAAATTGAGAGTTACTGAATAATATTTGGACTGCATAATTCAAGCAATTATTTTTTAGCACATGATTAGCACTAGCTCTTTACAAACAGTGGATGACAATTCCAATTCAACAATCAGTGTCGAGATACTAACGCAAATACGAGCTATCAACCAATCAGTTCTGAGCTGCTAGCATAATTAATTAAAAAATTAAAGCCTTTTTTTTAAATTAATATTAATTATTTATGAACATAGGCTTGAAACCATTTTCATTTTTATATGCATGGCCCCGGGCTTTGACCTAAAAAGCCCTATAATAAATCTGACACTGTCTCCTATGCCTTTCATTTACTTTTGTGATAGCTGACGTATATATTTTTTGCTTTAATTTGGAATTTATTAGTTAAAATATACCAGCAGCAATGAAAAAAAAATAATGCATAAGAAATAAAAACTGTAAGCAGCCGTGTTAGAGTTCTAGCTTCAGAACTGAAGGTCCGAGGTTTGAAGTTAGCTATGGCATTTATGTATCATTAGTAAGGTAGGAGGTGTGATCTTCCTAGTTAAATGCTATATTGCTGTGCTTTGTGATTAGACCATTAGGACTTCTGAAGCACCTAAATAATAAGTGAAGCAAAAAATATTGTCAGATAATTATTCAATGAAAAGTGCATAAAATTTTAATCTATTATTTTTTTGATAATGTAATGTATTTATTTTAATTAACAATGATTAGTATTGTAAATTTAGATTGACCAAGGTAGCTGATAATCATAAAGCAGATTCTAATAATCTATGTCAAGGTGGTTTTAAATCCTTAATTTTTATTTATTCATTTTAGGTGCTCCAAGAAGTTTTTGCGATATTATTACAGAGCAACGTGGAAGAACATTTAAAGGGAAGTTTACGCCACCTTCCTTACCAATGTTATAAAACTTGTCCAGAGGTTGCATTTAACCTCGAATCTCTAACTTCTAAGGCAAGCGCACCTAATGCGGCTGCTCAACTATCATTCAACTAAATGTTGAATGATCATAATTAAAAAAAAACCCGGTAATGTAGACTTACAAAGACCCGGTAAAAATACGGGTCTTTGTAAGTCTATTCCACACCGAGTTTTTCTTTACTTTTTCCTTATATATATAAGGCCCGGCGCTTGAAATTTCAATGGTAGGAGAAAAAAATATTTTGGCGCCTTAATAAAACAAATTTTAAGTTATGTAATGTATTTTAATTTAATTTTTTTTTGAAAGACGGTTATAAATAATTTATCTTTAAAATAGTACTTTTTAAAAACAATAATTCTAAACACTGCCAACGATTGGTTTGCGCAAAAATGCACATGCATGCATGATCAGGGCTGTTGAGAGCTCGATGACACCCGGAGCATAGTAGCAACTAAGCGCATGCTGATAAGCATGCTTATTTTAAAATAAAAACAGGTACAATTATACAAGTTAATGACTGTGTTTTTAATTCAAGAACAGTTAGCTTATTTTTATTCATATTTTTAGGAAAATCTAGATATAATCTGGATTAATTAACTCAGATTCTTTGAAATTAATATTGAAAAATTTTTTTTTCGTTTTTTATCATCAAGTATTGCTATTATTATGTCATCTTATGAGAGAGTTGTATCCAATTCATTTTCAACATGTCTTATAGACGTTTTTAAATCTTGTGCTTTATAGTAGCCCTACAATAATTTTTTAAATCAATTTTAGTTTAGTTCACAGATACTTATTTGCGTTAAAAAATTTAAATTAGAATGCATATAGATTGCAAAATAAGTTATAGACCCTTTGAGTATATTGAAAAAACCTAAAGTGTTTTTAGAAGTGAAAGATGAAGACTATTCCAAACTATCAAAAATGCGAAACATCTTCCATTAAATTGTCTTCTATTTCAGCCTTTAATTTTTACCGACTCTTGATCTTTTACCCAGATGAATGAAAATCTTAACGAAACAGTTTTTACAATCCCAATTTTAAATTGAATTTGTTGAATAGGATGATAAAGCTCAACGCTAAAGTTATTCACTTCAAACTTATGTTCGGAGAACTCATGTAAAAAACTGTATATCCAGGTTCATTGCGATTTTGTTATCATTACTTGCTTTGCAAAAAAGAATTAACTAAAGCAACGGCTTTAGAGCAGCAGTAATTTCCCGTGGTCGTTTTGCAATTAGTTTTATAGCGGCAATCTAAGCTAAACGCCTGGTGTTCCAAAGCTGGTAAAGCAAAATCTTCCATCTAGCGGGACGGCAACTGAAAACTAAAAATTTTTGATTTTTATTTTCTACATTAATCAATGAAAATTATAAATAAAAACTTTAATATTGATGAAGAAAAGCAACACCAGGCTTTCATATGCTGACAAATGAGTAGCATTGAAAAAGTACTTTTAAAAGAGTTTACTGTAGGTACATCAATTACATTTAATTAACGCTAATATATTCCAACGGTTTGCAGCACGGTTTTTAAATAAGTGCTGACGTTCTAGGCACCTTTGATTAGTTTAGGTTTTAGACTGATCATTTTTAATTAATTATATGCTGAGTTTGATGAGTAAACGTAAACGCACTAACGTATTTTTAATTTGGTTTTAAACAACTATCTAGTTTCTTCAACAGCGGTTCCTTGTGACAAAATATGATAGTTATATTATAGTTTTGAATTATATATTTTTTTAAATAATTTATTAAAGAAATAAATAAATTAAGACTATAATTTTTTGGTATTTGCTATGCACATCACCAAGTAAATTTATTTTATGCGTCATCAATAAAAACAATTTTTTACTTTTTTGTAATTAAAATCTTACGATTATTTGTCTTTCGTCTTCTTGTGCTCTTAATATCTTGGATCCCGGGGCACGTATGCACCTTTTGCCCCTCCCTATCCGGGGGCCCTGTGCATAATTTGTTTTTAATTAATTAAAACATTTTTTAAACTTTACAATAACATAGGCCCTCCAATGATGATAACAATAACAAGAAACTTGAAGGTTTTACTGATATAATACATTTTTTAATGATTCGGATGAGTTCCAGCACTTAGATCAAGGTTGATCGCCCTTATCACCCCTCCTATGGATTCGCCCTTAGTGCATTTGTTTATCCGCTGCGAAGTATAGCATTTTACAAAAGTTTTACATTTATGTAGATATGGATTTGTTCAACAGCTAAAATTGAGCAAAAATTTAGCTGTTAAAATCTTCTTGTTATCAAACTTGTTGTTTGAAATGTTTTGAAGAGCTTCAAGTGAAGTCCCTTCAAAGCAGGATTTAAGTAGTTTGCTGCAGCACTCAATAAGTTTCCAGTGTGACAAAGAGGAAATCTTTTCTCAATGCAGCTTTTCGAGTTTTTTGCATACAAGACACCGTAGCCATTTTTTCCATCCGTCTCAATAAATTGATCAATTTTGTCATGGGTTAAATAAAAAGAATAATAAAAAAATAAAGTTAAAATGTTTAAAATCAAATTTTTCTGCTACTGGAAGCATGGCTATAAAAATGAAATAAAAAAATAAAAAATTAATTAAGATTGAAATAGAATAAAAATTAAAAACAAGAGAAGTTAGCTGTTGAACAAATCCACATCAAATGATTTAAAACTAAGTTTGAATTGTTTATTCAAATAAAATAACAGATTTAGTTTATTTTTAGATTATTCATATAGATATATCTATATTAAAGTCGATATAATAATCAATAATCAATAAGCGATATAATAGCGATAATGAAACATTAAATTTTTTTTTAATTGAGTAGCTGAAACTTTGTCATCTTTCAAAAAAGTCAGTAATATTCCAAAAAGTCTATAATACACATCTCGAACAAGTTGTGTACTTGTGTTCAAATTATGTTTAGTACGTATCTAATAAAACCAAAAAGTCCTTTGACATTCGTTAATAAAGCAAAAAAGTTCAACACTTTAAATAATCATGACGTGAAAATATGTTTTAAAAGAACTTTGTTTAAAAAAATTTATTTTTAATCGAGAAAAGCGAATTACAAAGTTGGTAACCTACTGAAACAAAACAACGTAAACAAACAAACAAATAAATTAAAATCATTAAAAAAAAAATTTAAACTCAAAATAATTAAAAAACCATTATAAAAATAGATTTATATAAAAAAAACAAGATGTATGATAAGATAAAGGATATTAAGACAGTTGCAAGGACGTGAAGTTTTGCACGTTTTCTACCGCAAACTTCAAAGAATATTCAAATTTACTAAAAATTGTTTTACTATAACTTAAATACAAGTACTTTTTTTACTTACTAGATTGTTGGAGTCAATATTACTAATTATAATTAGTGTAATATGACAAATCGACTCAAATTGTGGAAACTTTACTAAAGTTAATTAAATAAATTATAGAAACTTACATAAACAAAGAAATTCTACATAGAATCGGAAATTATAGTTAGTTTCCTATAATAATTCCTTATAGTCGGTGTTTCCTTATCATCGGTATTTAAAATTATAACAGCTTTTCATCATGAAAAAAACAAAATAAAAAAAAACAAAAAAACTGAACAACGAGTGTTTTTAAAAATGAAAAGAAAGATAAAATAAAATAAACTGATTGCAATCTGGAAGTTGTTGAAGAAGCGAAAGTTCTTCTTTTCTTTTATTCCACTTTAATTTCATATTGTTGGGCCTGTGTAATTAAAAAAAATTTTAAATAGTTTTTTGTCTGGACTTTTTCAAATTTAAGTTGTGTATCTGAATTTAAAAAAAAGCAAAAGAAAACAAAAAACCCAGTTGTTAACAAAATAATTTCTTTGTATTTTTTTAAATAACTAGTTACAATATTTGATCTCAAATAAATGTTTTTGACGGTTTTCGCTTTTGTATTCGTTCCATTAACTAAGTTTGAATGTCTTTAATGGTTTTCAGTAAACCTGATTAACTTCAATATCTAGACATTTTGAGTATGATTTATTAAATTCTCAATTCTTTTCAATTTGCTTGATCCAATTTATTTCATACTGAAACATCTTCTCTGTGAAATAAAAACTTTTCCGCAGTAATTACTACGTAATTCCTACGTAATTACTACGTAATTCCTAAATACTCTTTTAAGTTTTCATCCAGAATCTTTTCTTCTAGCAATCGAACTAAATCATCTTTTTCTTTTCCGGATAATGAGAGTGCGTTTCGGCGAACTGTCATTCGCTCGTCTTGAACAAGATCGCATAAATTAACTGAGCAATCGTTAAAGATTCGTGCATAATGAAACTGTTTTCTTTTTCGTCTAAACAGCTTGCAAAAGAATCGCTTCATTTTTCAGGCATCTAACTTAACGTTCTAAAAATTTGTCCTAAAACTGTTTTTAAACATCTTAAGATAATTTCATATTTATCAAGATAAAATTTTTTTGAAAACCGAACCTTCAACGGTTAGCTAAATAATTAAGGAACAATAAATTATTAATCATTATTTTATGAATCTATTTCTTTACATTTTCTTTTTTATTCATAATAGTAGGTTGTATTTATAAGCTTTTTTTGACACAAAAGGTTTTCTCATAAAGATAATATTGCTAGGAAGACAAATAATATTGACGTCGTGGTTTTTTCTTGGTATAATAAAATTTCAATGAGGCTTCAGTGGCATATTGTTAAACTTCAATCGGAAATGCATTAACTTAAGCATTTAATTATTAACAACTTTTATATAGAATTCTTGTATAGAGTATTTACTTAGTCATTATTTTATTTTAACAAATATTACTTAAGGAATATTTACATTAACAAGTATTAATGGAATTCTTCATTGTTGTTTTTGTTTATAATTAGAAATTCTGTTATTATAATACGTATTTTCATTTTGCTTCCCGTCCCTTCAATTAACTTTGGCGTCAACCCGACACTATTTTTGGTATCTTTACAGCTGCATGGGCTTTTCGTTATTATAGTTTTAAATATTTTATTTATTATTATAACATTAGAAGGATTGTTATTGCTTTTATAAAATTTAAAATAATAATAATATTTGTTGTTAAATATATTTAAAATAAGTAAATATATTTTAAATTATTTTTTATTATGGAAAGACTAAGAACGTTATTAAACGTCCACAAAAACAAAGTATGAGAGTCTTCATGCAATTTTAATGTAGACGATATGCTTGTTCATACAATTTCATCGCGTTTTGCATTAAGTAGACCTGGTGCAAGGGAGGATCTTTAATTTAATCTTCCGTGTTAGGTTTTTGATTATTCCCTGTTTAGCCATTAAAGATTATAATCACTGTGTTTACAGAACAATATGGTAGATTTGCGTCAATAACGTTAAACTATTAAACATGTATATAAGAATTATTTACTATATAACAGTATATTTATTATTAATTAGAAACTGTTTAAAAAAATAGTCTTTTTATTTTAAGTAAAACATTATTTTAAAATTATAATCTGCTTGTTTTTAAAAAAAAAATTTGTAAGAAGAGTCTTTGAGGTTTACGCGTACTCCAAGTCTTTAAGTTTTTGGATTTACGCGTACTTTAAATCTTTAAGGTTTGTATTTAAAATCTCTAAAGTTTGTATTTAGTTCAAATCTTTAAGTTTTCATGTACCTTAAGTCATTGAAGTTTACTTGCTTTACTTAAAGTTTACTTAGCTTGAAAGCTTACACGTGGTTTAAGTTTTTATGGTTTAAGTGTTTTCGTTTTGGTTCCATTTAAAAATAAAAAAAATTCCAATGAATTCTAGGAACTTTGACATCAATCAAACTACCTTATTATAAAAATTCTTTAAAAGGTTTTAATATATGATTAATACATAATAAACCTGAACCTGAAAAAGTAAACCTTGAAAACTTAAAGTTAATGTAAACTTTAAAAACTTAAAATACCCATAAATTCTTAAAACCATAAAGTACTCGTTAACTTTAAAAACCTCAATTTATAATGTAATCAGGGCTCTCCCGAAGGAAAGAGGGGTGTAGGGGTGTTCCACCTTCCAAAGCTGTCATATAAGCATTTGAGTTGGCAAATTGAGCAAGTTTTGAATTATAGTTGGCTAATTGCAAGTATTGAAGACCTTTTTTTTATTTTTTTTTTGTCTCTAGTTGGCAAAAATTCATACAACACCCCCCTATGAAAGACCTCTTCGGGACGGTCCTGAAAAAAATTGTTCTTTACATTTTACATTGAAGTTTTTAAAGTTTACGATAATAAACATTACTGATTAGTTATAATGTCATAAAGTCATTGAACTTTACTTTATGGCAATAACTAATTAGCCATAAATATCAATATTATCATTTTTAAATAAAAACCAACAACAACAACAAAAGCAATAATAAACATGACCACCCTGTGCCACTATATTTAAAAGGAGAATGATAATGGTTACAAGCTGTCACATACTTTGTACTTTCTCCAGGGGAGAGAGTACAAATTATATAGTGAATTTGATGTATTAGAGCAAATGGTTAAAAAGACAAAAAAATCAAAAATTAAAAAAAAGACAAAAAGTGGAGTGTTAACTCTACCGGAAAAAAAAATTTTTCTACCGCAAAAAAGTACTGCAATAAATTATCAGAATATGTCAATAAAAATCTTTCTAAATTTTTTGAGCACAAAAAACTTAGAAGAATTTGCTCAAGAAAAGAAGAAGTATCGCCGATATTAAATATCTGTTAGATAATTAAGGGGAAATCAGAAGAAAACTTATAGGAAAGGAAATGGAGATGAAGTTGATTTTGAAGTTAAAATTGGATGATGTTTTTTTACTTACTGGTTTCAAATATTTTTAAATTATTTAGCTATAAGGACAAAAAGGTCAATTAAAAAAAATTTACAAAAACTGTTTATGTAATGTGATCATAAATTTAGTAAACATTTCAGGCCTATATCAAGTTTCACATAATAAAAGTATCGTAGTAAAAAAAAAAAACTTTATAATTTTTTTTAAATATGAGTATAAAATTTACATAAAACAATATAAATTGCGAAAAATTTAAAAAAAAAAAATTTAAGTAGCAAAAAACTTTTAAATAACTCTGCAAGGTTTATATTAACAAATTATACTGTTGCAACTTCTCCTGTTTACTGTTGCAACTTGCCCCAGAGCGGGGTAAGTTGCAACATTTTTCTTTCATTTTATTTTCGTATTATTTTGATAAATCCATCAACGTTGGATTAATACGTCGCTAAAACCTATTTTATTAACCTATTTTTTTTTTTTAAATCCTAAGTTTAGAAAACAAATAAAGTTTTATAAAATGTGTTGTAACTAGCCCCGGTCTTCCCTAGTCACCAGATCATGAAATTTATGCTTTCAAGTAAAAATGGTTTCAAGGTTTTACTATAAACGTCTTATTAAAAAGATAGTTTGTAATATTGAATTTAAAGAACTTTCAATACTTGTTTGGGAGATAAAACGTCTTCGGTCTCAATAAAATATTTTACACAGTGGAAAGTTTGTGTTATAAATTTAGTATCAACAATAAAGTTTGTAAGTTAACTACTTTTATAAATGTCTTTAATGATTCGTTTAATTCCAGAATTGATTTAAGATCAAGGAATGGATTGTTTGTATAACGTTAAGTTATTGTTGTTTAACGCGTTTATTTACTTTAAAATTCCATTTGAAAATGAAAAGTATGGCGAAATGATAGGAAATGTCAGTTTTTTTGATGAAATTATTAATAAAGTCTCTAGTTTATTGCTTATTAAAAACAATAAGTTGTTTGTAGTTTAGTAGGTAAAACTATTATTGGTATCGCATTTCGAACAAATCGTTGAAAGGGGTTGTATTTTTAGATGTCTTCTATATTCAAAACTATCTTTTCACGATTAACTTAAATCTACATTTATCGATTCACTTAAAATGTGATTTTTTTTTCATTTGATTAATTTTTTCAACTGAACTATTATTTAAACAAATTTTTCGCTTTTTCATTCGAAGACCAATCGCAACAGCTGATTGTTACGTTTTAAAAATATTTGATAATATCAGTTCAGTAGATAAAATCTTTTTGTCCCGGAACTGTAAGTGAAACACGTATATGGCGTCTAACAAAAATACTTACATTTAATCACGCTAATAATTTGTTCTAAAAAAAAAAACCCACAAATAAACCAGGGAATAGGAGATTAAGTTTGATTCTAAACCTTGTTCAAACAACAAGCTTGAGTTATGGTAAAAAGTAACAAATTTTACACACATTTTGAATTTAATATCTTTGTTTCTATATTATGCTAATGAACGTGTTAATTTTTGTAAATAATACAAACTAAGCCAACAAAATGTTTATTTTAGAAAGTAACATTTTAGATTAAAATTATCTTGTAGGCATATGAAGTATTATATGAGATAATGCTATTTTAAATAAAAACTCATTTTCATAAAAAAGATATTTGCTTTTTGATTAGTCTGAGCCAGTTTTATTGTCTATTTGCAGTAAAGTCTGGCTTTTTGGCATCCAGTAAAATGACAAAAATATGGTTATGTTTTAATCTTATTTCAACCAAACACCAACATTATTTAACAACCGACGTTATTAACATCGACATTATTTAACAACCGACGTTATTAACACCGACATTAAGTTCATAAATAGCCAGATTTTAAGTAATGCATGCAACGTTTTCGTTTATAATAACTTGAATTCTTTTAATAAAAATATATTTCATGTATAAAATAAAAATAAAACACCATACCTAAACTTCAAGTATTTATTTTGTTTAAAAATATTTATCTTTCAGTTAAAACAAAAAATCAAAGTCAAAAAGTATAAAGGAGAGCAAAATCAATTATAAATATGGCTTTCAAAATTGAATAAATTTAGAATTAATTAAACCCGTCATTTTGAAAAGAACCCAAAGAGACACCTGTTAAATGTTTACGAAAAGACCAAAATATTCAACAATTCAAATTCAAATTTCTGTATGACATATTTTTTTATAATAAACAAAACTAAAAAAAAATCTTTTTTTTTTACTTCGATGTTTCTTTAGCAACATAGACCTTTATGAAAACATAATTTTTAATATAAATACTTTGAATATTTGTTAAATAATAAATATTTTGAATTTTTGAATGAAATTTTGAAATTTGTTTTAGAATGGCTTGTGATCAGACGAACGTGAATAAATTATAAATTAGTGAATGAATGAAGATCACGAATTACCATCAATGTTTTTAAAAAAGCGTAATGTGAAGGGAAATGTTCAAAGAAACTGTTAGTTTAGGCTAAAAAGAGTGTTAATAATGAGCCTAAAATTTCAAATCAAATTGAAACTGTTGAACTGCAAGCATGTATTAACGATCAACCTTGGAAACAGCAGTTGATCAATGGTACTTATAATAACAGTTGTTAATCAAAGATAGTTATATCATCTTTGTTTTATCTAAAGATAGTTATATCATCTTTGTTTTTTTGTTTTTTTTATTTGCTTTGGAGCTGCTGGCCAACCGCATTTTTATTTTTAACATTTTCATTTTTTACATATTCAATTTTTCAGTACCGCATATAATAGGTTTTATTTAAAATGTTTTTGTCTTTTCGTTGTTTTTTTACATTGTTGTTTATTTGTATACTAAAACAATTCTTCATTTATTACTGACATGAATAAATTTTTAAAAATTTTTCTTATGTCTAAGGGTGGGCATGACACTCACTGAAAACACTTTTTTACAAGTATAGACATTCCCTAGTAGCAAGTTTATTATTTGAATAATGCTTTTTCTTAAGTAAACCTTAACACGTCTACTAGTGAAATTCATGAACATGTTTTAAAAAATTTAAAAAGATCAAGCACTGTTAAACAGACTCATAGCTATGTTACAACAGACTAAAGTCTCAATTTTTACTCATCTATTTAACTTAAAAATATGTTAACTGTTATACCCTAAATGTGTTGCTAGCAAAGAGCTTGCTTTTTTTTCTAACTGGAATTAGGTTAGGTATTTTATATAAATGTCGCCTGCTTCTTGATTTCTGTTCAAGAAAAAAACTTTACTTTAGTCTAATTCATAGTCATCTCACATGTGCTAATATTGTGTGGGCTAATACACACAAGACAAAATTAATCAAACTACAAGGCCTGCAAAACCTGTAAAGCAATTCATTATCTAAGTAGAATGGACAATCCTTCTAATTCCACTACAAATATGAAAATTTTAAACTTGGAAAAACTTAATTTATATTAAATTCTTATTTTTAAGTTCAGATATGAAAATAATATGCTACCGAATTCTCTTTTTTAGACATATTTTCGTCATCATTTTCTCAAAGTTATAATTTGCGATTAAATAGCTACCATAACTATTATATTAAAAAAGCTAAAACCCGGGGCTCTGAATTTTCAGTTATGTCAAAAAGCCCCAAAACATGGAAAAACTTGAAAAATGAAAAATTAAAAGACTTAAATGGAATATCGTTGTTTAAACGGCAAGCAAAGCTGCGTAGTCTTGGTTTGTAAAAACAATTGCAATATATAAAAAATAAAAAATATATAAAAAGTAAAATAAAAACAAATAGACAAAAAAAATAATAATAATAACAGTAGAAATTACAAAGCTAATTACAAAAAAGTACTTCTAAATTTATTTAAATTAACTTTTTACATAGACATAGATATACGCAAAATGGCGCTGTTAAGGGAATCTGCGAAAAGATTTTTTTGAGGGGTTTATACCCAAAAATGCTGAATCGTCTTTGATTTCATTTTTTAGGTTATAAAGTTTAGAAAAATTAATGTATATATTTAATAATTATTATAACAAAACTAATATTAAAGTTTGCATCAATATTATATTAATGTATTTTTATCAATCTGATACGTAATAATTTTGTATGTATATTTTCTTTTTTTCACGATAATAAATGTGTCTTTATATGGTATACCTGAAGAAGAAAAAAATAAATAAATAAAATAAATAGGTTGATTTCAAATATGCCATTCGTTTTATTTTTACTTTTTTATATACTTTTTGTTATATTACCTTGTCTAAACAATTTTTACTTATGGACATGACTGAAATTATCCTTATAATGATAAAAGTTTTATGGGAGTTTTATCATAATCTATATACATAATAACATTTGTATATTTGTTTGTATACCCTTTATGTATTCCAATGTTGTATTTCAATATTGTATCTATTATTTATTTTAGAGCCAAGCTTGGCTTAATGTTTTCGGACACTGGGGAAAAAAAAACAGTAAAAAAATGTCTTTTTGAAAATAAATAAATATAAAATTAAAAAAAAAAGTTTACTATCATTTGATTTAGATTTTAATTTTTTAGTTTCAATTTTATCAAATTAAACTAAAATTTTCTTCAATGAATTTCAATAATCGTGTGTGTTTATATTTTTCTCAAAGCTAGATTAAGTAGTTTTTAAATTTTATAATATAATATATATTTGTATAAAATGAGCTACTTGATGCAATTAGTCAAGACTTTTTTAATAGATACTTGTCCACCTTTTTGTAAACCTTTTGAGACAAATTTCTCCAAAAGTTATCATCCGGTCGTTTTTGAGGCTTATTTGGTGGGTTATTTTTTAGTATGTTCTTATCAACATAATTGATGCGTTCGTCCATCCAATTTTGAGAATTAAAGTGATGAGAAATTGCTAAATCTGGCCAAAATAAATAGTTAAAGTTGCCTTGATACTTGTGAATGAATGGAAAAAGTCCTTTTTTGAAACATTTATAAACATAGATTGATGTAATGATTGCTACAGCTTTGGAAATACGAACAATGGCTCAGACATAACTCTGTTAGATACTAAGATCGACATTAATAACATTTTTGGATGTTTCTCGCAGTTTCCAGAATTTATCGTCATTTTGTCATCTACAAAACAAAATTTTTTATCGATTTCTCCTTAGAGTGCTCATTTTTATTAATTTTAATGTTTTTTCATTCAATAAAAAATGTTAGCATTATATTGCAGAATGTATATAGCCAACATTGTAAATCAATATTTGTGCTATATATATATATATATATATATATATATATATATATATATATATATATATATATATATATATATATATATATATATATATATATATATACTTATATATATATATATATATATATATATATATATATATATATATATATATATATATATATATATATATATATATATACATATATAATATATATATATATA
This sequence comes from Hydra vulgaris, assembly GCF_038396675.1. Lineage (NCBI taxonomy): Eukaryota > Metazoa > Cnidaria > Hydrozoa > Anthoathecata > Hydridae > Hydra > Hydra vulgaris. Next base: position 22,150,568 of record NC_088925.1, read on the forward strand.
TATATATATATATATATATATATATATATATATATATATATATATATATATATATATATATATATATATATTTATACAGTACTGTGCAAAAGAAGTAATTTTGTGTAAAAAAGCTGATTAACAAGTTTTCTGCTTCTTTTTTTGCTTATATCAGTTGTTCAACGGTGTATTAGGGAATCTTTTAACCTCATCTGTATTATGTATTCATTTTTTAAATTGATGACTAATTGACGATTAATTTACACCAAATTTAAGACCTAATTTTCTCAGACTAACCCTTTTTCGGTTGTTGACAAGTTCTTTAGTTTGGCTTTCTTTTCACAAGGCACAAGGTGTTGGATGACCAGAAAGCTCTTTATCAGAAAATTAATTACCAGTTTCAAGTCTTTTTTAGTTATCATAAATTGTACATTGTGCTATTCTTTCTTTTTTGAAATGATTTTCGATTTTACTTTTTTTTATTTTAAAAAAAATTTTGAGACGTCTTTGTTTAGCGCCGTCGGTAAAAAAGCAGGTGTGAACTTCTTAGTTAAAGGCACTTCCGCAGAGCTCTGTAACAAGACCGTTAGATTTTTTAGGGTACCTAAAACAAAAAAATATATATAACTTAATAAATAGGAGTAAATTAAAATGAAGGAATGTAATTAAAGACATCCCAGCTAGCGCACATACGTTGGGTCAACGTATGTAAATACATCGCCAACGTCGGCTGTTTTCTCCGATGCAAAAACAACGTCGATTCAATGTTAGTTTTATCGTATTATATTAACTAAAACCTTAATAACAACGTGTTTAAAATTAGTTGGCAAAATTGTAAAAAACATTGTAAAAGGTGTTTTTTTAAAAACCTAAACCCAACGTTGATCCAATGTTTATGGATCAACGCTGACCAATTGTGTATAACCTCATATTGATCCAATGTATATGGATTAACGTTGATCCAATGCTTGTAACCCAATGTTAATCCAATGAGTATGGTTTAGCGTTGGATTATATACATTGGATTGACGTTGGTTCATATACATTGGAATAACGTGGGCTTATATACAGTGGATCAACGTTGTAATATGTTGTAAATCTTTGTAGATTTTTTTTTTAATGATATAAACTTAGCCTAAAATATTTCATAACCTTTTCATAAGATTTGCATTTGAAAATAAAAAAAATGAAGAAATTTTTTAAAACATCAATCTTTTTTTATAACCTTTTTTTTAAAACAGAAACTTATCACGGTGATGTCATTAAGCACTCTTGAAAAAAATCTCTCAAGAAATATGTGGTTATGCGTAAAACGAAACAATTCTTAAACATTAAGACTTAACCAAATTGACCTAAGATTACTAATAACTGATTGACCAAATTTTAATCAAGGGTATTGCCATTTATGACACTTTTAAGATTTTTATCATTAATACTTCTTTGCGAACGGACGTGCTTGTGAACGGACGTGTTTTTATCAATCTTATTAAAAAATTAAAATATGGATTTAACGTTTTATAACATCGAGAAGTTAATAACAACAAAGCTTGAAGAACAAAAAACTTTTATGCGATCAGAAACAAGCAAATTATTAAAAGAACAAGAACAAAACTTTATATCAATAATAAGTGAAACTTAAAAATTCTCGCAGAACGACTCGACAAACTTGAATATGAAGCAAAAGAAAGCAATTCAAAAGATGCTATCATTGAAAGAGAAATTTACGAAATTAAAGAGAGCTTGAACTTTTAGGAAGAAAATATAAATAAAAAAATGGAAAAATTACAACAAGTTTGGGGTATGATATAAATTACGTAGTAAAAAAAAACAGTGGGCTCAAAGAACCGCTCACGCAGAAACAGTTTAAGGATCGATGGTGTACAGGAAAAAGAAGGTGAAAGCTGGTGTGATTGTAGAAACTCGGTAAAAGAAATAATTAAAAATAAATTTAACATATCTGACGAAATTGAAATTGAAAGAGACCATCGTATTGGAAATGCAAGAAATGATAAGTTACCAAGAACAATAATCTTCAAACTGCTGAATTATTTAGATAAAACTAAAGTTCTTAACAACGCAAAAAAATTAATAAAGACTGGCCTTTATATAAACGAAGACTTCGCAAAAGAAACAATAGAACATCGAAAGAAACTATGGGAGGAAGTTCGACTTCGTAAAGCTGGTAAGTACGCCATCATTAAGTTTGATAAAATTTATTGCAAAGATTTTAAAAAATAAACAGATGTTTTAAGCGAGCGCATTATCTAACAAGTTTTTATTTTATAAAAAATCATTATCGCTTATGAATCAATAGACTTGAAACGCTGCGTTTGAATATCTTTGAAAGTGCTAATAAATCTTTACTAAATTATCGTTAGGACGATTTTAGCTTTTTAAACGAAAAATTCTCCGATTCTGCATATTTTGATATACAAAATTTTAAATTTGAACTGAAAACCACTATAAATAACTTTACGGTAATACACATAAACATCAGAAGTTTAATAATTAATATAGACAAATTAAAAAACTTTCTCCTTGAATGCAAACATACTTTCAGAATGATTTGCCTCACAGAGACTTGGTGCTCTGACAAAGTAGCAGAAACAAACTCTGACCTCCAAATTCAAAACTATAAAATATTTTCTAAAGAAAGATCAGTTTGAAAAAGAGGAAGAGGAATTGCGAATTATATACGGAATGATCTAAATATTAAGATAAGAAATGATCTTTCAAACTCTGATGGCGGTATTTAGGTCTTTACAATGGAAGTTATTAACACTGCCTCAAAGAACTTTCTAGTTTCTACGTGCTACAGACCACCTGATGGTGATACTCGTAAATTTTCAAGTTATATGAAACATATAATTACAAAAAAAGAGAACAGAAAAAGTTATTCATTAATGGAAATATAAACATAAATATTTTAATGTTCAACAAGCATGCTATTACTAAAAAGTTCTTTGACGACACGTTTCGTTTTTTAAAAACAATATAAATAAATACAATACAAGAGCAACAGGCAACTTTAAGATACCTTTTAAAACAACAAGACTCTCAAAATTCTCAATTACATATCGTGGTCCCAATTTATTTAACAAATTAGTTTCCAGAAACGAATCACTATTAAACTTAAACAACGAACACTCTCTGAAAAAAAAGCTTAAAACTACAATAATCAAATTAAACAACTGTAAGGAATTTTTTTATAATTTGAATAAAGAAATAAATAAATGTAACTTAACTTTTAATACAAATCGATAAAAAAAAATAATATTAATAACAAGGTATATAACCACTGGTGACAAAAATTTGGCACAATCTTTGATAAACTAAAACTTATTGAATTTTTAGTTATCCAGTCTTAATTTTTTAGTTATTTTGTTTATAAAGTGTTACTTATCTTTTACTGAAAGTTTTGTTTACTTAGATTAATTAATAAAAAGGTTATCCAAAAATGAAGTCAACTACATTAATTGAACAAGTGTACAACCATTGTTATTTGCATCCTAATGCTAAAATGAAGAGCACCGTAGAGTATTTTGTTGCCTCTAATCACCCCGAAAGAACTATTAAACGTTATATGGCAAAGTGGAGTAAACAATGAGCCAAAGTCTCGTAAGCCTGGATCAGGCAGAAAACCAAAAATTATGACTGCTGGGAACATCAATCGCCTGAAAGGTCTTTTAACAAGACCTTTCAGGCGATTGATGAAATTTATTTGCAAAAACGAATTTATTTGCAATTTTTCTTAACAAGAAAAATTGCAAATAAATTCAAGTGTGATCATTCCTACATTGTAAAAACAATAAAAAACAAAACAAACATTTGTTATTTTAAGAAAAAACAAATCCCTGATCGCACTGAGAAACAGTTAAAGCAGTTGCAACTGAAGTGTGGAAGAATTTGTCGCAAATTCAGAAACCGCGACCCTGTCATTGACAATGAGTCTTATTTTACATTTAAACATACAAATAAAAATTCAAATGTTGGATTTTACTCAGATGACGCAAAAAATGCACCAAAAAATGTAAATTATAAGCGCAAAAATTCTTGTGTGGATTACCATATCCCCTCGTGGAATCTCGAAACCATTTATTGTTCCTGCGAGACTGGCAATTAACCAAACAGTGTACGAAAATGATTGCATCATCAAACGATTGATTCCTTTTATCAACAAACATCACAGTGATGGTAATTATGTATTCTGGCCTGACTTGGCCTTTTCACATTATGCTAGAAGTGTGACCAATTACCTCGATGAGAAAATATATACCACGTATGCAACTGATTTTTTATGTGTATTACTCGTCTAAGAAAAAGGTACTCGATGACAAGACTGACTTGAGTCTTCTGTGAGTTTCCTATAGCTACAAATAAGTAATTCTTTTTATCAATCTTACACAAATTTCGTTTTTATCATATTTATACACTAACATTATTTTGAAATGTGGTAAATAAACTTATAGTGAAACATCTAAGCTCTCCTCCGAAAAATCAGCAGATTTATTTTTATTCATTGTATTTTTTATTTTAATTTGAATAATATAGAGATATATTTCTCGGATTATATTTACGTACACGTTATTATATTGTTGTAATTGGTATTTATTTTGTTCATGTCTCGGAGTTGTACACAACTATATTTTTATTTACTTCGTATATTTCGAACTTTGTAATTATATTTTTATATCTTTACCGCCAATCTGAGATTGGTTACTTGTAAATACTTTCTAGTTGTAAAATAAACATGTATAAAAAAAATATATATTTTAAAAATATTGTCATTGTCTTTTTATGAAAATATTTGTTCTTGAAGATCTTACTTAAATATATATTCTTGAAGTAATTACTACGCAATCTTTAAATCCCCAAATCTTTTAAGTTTTCATCCAGAATCTTTACTTCTAGCAATCGGACTAAGACTGTCTAGTTACCCGGTACAACTTGGTTGCAAGGGCGGATCCATAGGGGGGCGAAGGGGGCGATTGCCCCCCTCCGTACCCCTTAAAACGTTTTGAAATTTTTTATTAATGTAAGTTTATATATTAAACACAACAAGTTGTTTGAAAACGGAAATAATATACTAGGTTGTCTAAATAAAATTAAAAACAAGTACAATAATATGATGAAAAACTACTATAAAATTATTTAAAAATGGTGAATAGATTTTGAGACTCATTTCCAGTGGCCATCAAATTGCGTGAGATTTTTCAAATCGATTTGCTTATGTAATGCCTGCATCCATTTTAATACTAGAAGTTACTAAATAAATAAAAACATTTGCATAAATTAATATAATAATTTATGTCATATATAGTTATTAATAAATATAGATCATAAATATCTAATGAAAATATTCAATCAATCTAAACGATTGATTGTAAGTTAAAACATAAATGTACAAGTTACATGTTAAAACCTTACATCTGTTAGGATTTAGTTATTTATTTACTATTATTATTTACTGTATATGGATGCAGTTAAATTAGTGTTGTTACGACTATTAAATAATTCGACTGTCGACTAAATCGAGTAATATATTTTCTCAAGTCGCCTAAAATCGACTAATACATTTTAAAAATCTTCGACTAATACATTTTAAAAATCTTCGACTAAAAGTCAATTTAGTCGTTAAATGGGAATTATTTATTTTTTGGAAATAAATTGTCATAAAAATAAAGTAATTTATTTACGCTTTCTTAACATATCATTTAAATTTTAATGATATGTTAAGAAATAGAAATGTTAAATTTCTATTTCTTAACATATCATTTAAATTTTAATGAAACAATATGAGAGAACGGCCGCTCCGACAACCGGACAATTTATTTCCAGACCCTAACAATTTAGGGACTACCTTAAATACTTGCTATATATAAGTCTTTACAATCATATTTACAATGTGATTGTATAGAAAACATTTTGATTCTGGGGCTTCGCAATCTAATTTTACCTTAGGGCCCCGACCACCATATGGCAGCCTTAAATGAAAGTATTCATAAAAATCAAAAGCATCGAGTAAACAAAAGAAAAAAAAAAATGAAATACATAGCCGATTGTTTAATTAGGGTCAATTGTTTTCCTTTCATTTATGTAGTTATTAAAGTGCTTCCAGAAGTCCTTACGGTCTTATTACAGAACACCTGTAAGAGCCATTCACTGCGTAGATTGTTTTGCCAAAATACCCACAGCATATTGTAAGTATTTTGGCAAAAAACGTTAACTCAAAAATCCTTGTTAAGAGAAATAAATCATTTAAATTTTCTAAAGTTTTTTTTTAATTTAAAAGCTTTTAGCCCAAATAAAACACCCGTTTTATGAGTTAACGTTAAATGTAATTTTATAACCGGAAGCTCTGGTTATAAAAGTAAATTGAAACATCTTTAAAGAAGTTTCATTCAACTTATATTTTGCCAGTTTGTAAAGTATTGTAAACTTTTCAATACTTTACCTAAAGTCAAAAATGCCAGTTTTTGACTTAACGTCTTTTGCCAGTATACCCACAATATACACTTCAATTAACCAGGTCGGAACCTTCAAAATAAGAAAGTGTCACCGAATATTCGGCACCCAAATATTTGGTGCTTCAGCCGAGCATCTTGTCGAATATTCGGTGAAACCACTATCCGTGACATCTCTAATTATAATAGTACATGCTTTTGTTTTTAAACGAACAAACAAAAATAAAAGATTTAAAAATTAAATTGAATGAAAAGATAAAAGGATCTTAAGGTTTTCACTCAACCAAATTGACTTTTAGTCGATTAGTAGAAAATCTATAGTTGATTAAATTAACTATTCGTTTTGTCTTAGTCGACTAATTTTAACTTTCGACTAGTCAACTTTTAATCGATTTAGTCGAAGTCGATAACAACACTAAGTTAAATTTTTCATCTTGTAATTTGTTTCAAAAAACCTCTTCTCAAACCTTGTGCAAAAAGAAATTTGCGCAAGTAAACTAACAAAAGCATCAAAATAGAATATAAAAGTATAAAATAACATATAACAGAATATAAAAGATAACCAAAACCAGATCAAAGGCCCAGGCGAGTAAAAATTTACTCAAAAACAAGCAACGTTTGCATTATGTAAACAAACCCTTCTTTTAGATATTTTTATCAAATATTCTAAACAACAAAATACAATTTTATTTATGTTTAAATATCAATTCAGAAAAATTTAGGTAAAAATTACGCAAATAAAGGAGAATATATCATATAAATAAAGGAGATAAAATATCATGTAAAAATTGGCGCAAGAATAACTCCATTCTTAAAATATTCATTAAACAATGTCAATAATGTTTAATAGAGTTAACTAATAAAATGAAACTGGTATATACAATTATACTTTTTTGTGTCATTAAAGCAATTATTTTTAAAATCTTGACATTCATTTTTTTCCGGCAATACCTGATTCTAGATCAAGTTGGTCATCATTATTAGTGAAGTCATTTATGAAAACTTGTTGTTTAAAAACTGCCCAAATATTCACAAGAGCAATACAAACAAGAACATTACCATGTTATGTTCAGTGTATAACTCGCATGAAAAAAACATGAAGGCAAATACTATTGTTTTTTTTACACGAATTATATGTGGAACATAACAGTAATTACCAGTTATGTTCAATGTATAATTCGTATGAAAAAAACAACGGCTAATACCGTTATGTTTTTTTCATACGAATTATACATTGAACATAATGGTAGTTACCAGTTATAAAACACGAAACCTGGCGTTATGTTAGCGTTATGTTAACTAACTTTAACGACTTTAAAAGTTAAAAAAAAATGTATTATAGCCAGTTTAAATATTGGCCCGGGCAACGCCGGGTAACTCCAGCTATATATATAAAGGGCAATGTGTGTTTGTGTGTGTGCTTGTTTGTTTGTTTGTTCTCTATAGAAATCCAAACCGCCGGACCGATCTCGATGAAATTTGGCATGGGGGTAGTCCTTGAGGGGGAGAAGGTTCTTAGCTGGGTTTTGACCCCGTACCCCGACCCCAGGGTCAGGGAGACCATTTTTTAAGCCCATTTTTGTGTACAGATATTAGGTAAGCCAGTTTAAATATTGGCCCGGGCAACGCCGGGCAACTCCAGCTAGTATATATATATATATATATATATATATATATATATATATATATATATATATATATATATATATAATATAAAATTATTCTTTAAAACTCTATTCTTTAAAAGACAAAACAAACAAAAAAAGAATATTAAAATTTTCAATAAATATTCAAAAAAAAGTTCAATACTCATTCAATTTGAAAAACATATATGTAAACCTGAATATTGATTTTTTTTAACAACCTATGGGAGTAATTGATTGAATCTACAACTTGATTGTTATTTCCTTCACTACAACCTTCTACTCTATAGATACACTCACAAAAAATTATTTCTGAAACTGTACAAACCAATATTGTCAAAATGTAAATAAGTATTAGTCAAACTAAAAGAGCTGATGCTTTCATGACTATAAATACATACTCCATATCCCCTATTAATTAGTCTGCTTTGTCTGGAAAAGGTATTAATTTTCCCAACTCGGAATATTTGTTGTTGATGACTCAATTCGATATGCTTCATATATCATTGCATGTGGTTGTTTAACTTCAATATCAATTAATAATTCATCACTTGTTGCTTAGCAATGTTAGTATACCAGCAAGACAGTATTTTTATTGAAAATTATTCAGCTTTATAGCAGCTTTCAAAACTTCTACCTCATTTGCATTGTTGGTTAATTCTACTAAAACAGGGCTGCTTAGTGTATGGCTCCTGGATTTGAAATGATTAACTCTTTTGATTATATTTTTATTCGTGATTATTTCTCTAAACAGATCATTAACCAATTTAGAGTCACATTCTTTATGGATTTGAACTCTTATGGGTTGAGACTTTTGGCCCAATTTTTCAAGTTACTTTTAGTTTTAAAACTGCAAGACGATAACCTGATTAATTAATTGCAATTAATTAATAAGATTGTTGTTGTTATATATATATATATGACAATATATATTTATATAAACATATGTCATATATGTGCATATATATATATATATATATATATATATGCATATATATATATATATATATATATATATATATATATATATATATATATATATATATATATATATATATATAACATATATATCATGCCCGAAGGAACAAAAATTATATAAGGGAGGGGGGGGATGCAGTGCTAGATTAAGAGGCCCCGAAATAGTTTTAAGGAACTTTCTTTTTTAGTCATTTTTCAATCAATTTTCTAAAAATTGTTTGTTTGAAAAATTATTAGGGGGAGCAGCCTCCCGGTTGCTACGGGCCTGTATATATACATAAATTATATATTTATAGACATGTATATATATGTAATTTTAACATGTTATATGTATATTTATATATACAACCCTCGGAATTAGGGTCGGCATTCGGCGATGCCGACCTAAATGCTGACCTGAAAGTGGTTGAGGTCGGCAAAAAATTGCCTACCTCGTTTATATATTTTATGGTAAGACCTTTGTATCAAATAATTTTTTATGACCTGATGCCGACTTCTAAAAGATTAAGGTCGGCAAATTATTTCCGACCTCATTTTTCCTAGTTCCGAGGGTTATATACATAAATATATATATATATATATATATATATATATATATATATATATATATATATATATATATATATATATATATATATATATATATATATATATATATATATATATATATATATATATATATATATATATATATATATATATATATATATATATATACATAAATATATATTAAGGTTCTTAGCTGGGTTTTGACCCGGGGTACGGGGTCAAAACCCAGCTAAGAACCTTCTCCCCCTCAAGGACTACCCCCATGCCAAATTTCATCGAGATCGGTCCGGCGGTTTGGATTTCTATAGAGAACAAACAAACAAACAAACACACACACAAACACACATTGCCCTTTATATATATAGCTGGAGTTACCCGGCGTTGCCCGGGCCAATATTTAAACTGGCTTACCTGATATCTGTACACAAAAATGGCCCTAAAAATGGTCCCAAAAAATGGTCCCCTCTGACCCCGGGGTCAGGGGGCCCATTTTTGGGCCCCCCTGACCCCGGGGGTCGGGGTACGGGGTCAAAACCCAGCTAAGAACCTTCTCCCCCTCGAGGACTACCCCCATGCCAAATTTCATCGAGATCGGTCCGGCGGTTTGGATTTCTATAGAGAACAAACAAACAAACACACACACACACATTGCCCTTTATATATATAAGAAGATATATATATATATATATATATATATATATATATATATATGTATATATATATACATATATATATATATATATATATATATATATATATATATATATATATATATATATATATATATATATATATATATATATATATATATATATATATATATATATATATATATATATATATATATATATATATACAAAAAGCTAAAACTATTCTTTGAAACATAAAACAAACAAACAAGGAATATTAAAATGATTAAATAAAACCTAAAAACATTTACATTATATTACTATAAAATATGTATTAAACTATAATATCTTATTATAATCTAATATTATCGTCATACTAGCAGAAAGCAACCCGTAATACGGGTTATAGTCGGTCTATTACATAAATAATTTATAGTGGCAATAAATTATAGTTTTCCACAATTTAAAATTGCAAAACCTTAACTAATACCCTTTTAGAAAAACGCCTTCAAATTGAAAATATTAATCCATCTGTAAAATTAACGTAAAAGGTATGAGATAAAATAATTTAACAATTATTATTTAACATTATTTGAGTAATTTGCAACTTACATAGGTCATATCAGTGTTAGGTAGAACCATTTTCCTCTACATTCCTAAGTTCAGCATAATACGTTTTTAGTTGTTGACACAAAATAATAACACTTCATTATGCTTTAAATTGACGAAAATACCAACTAAATTCTTGTAATATTTTTTATAACATAAACTTTAATTAATTATAAAGATTAATATTTAGTTAAATAATATTATACAGGAGTTATTAATTTTTTTGGTATCTCATTGATTAATTTTTCTTTAAAAAAGAAAATTGTCATCTTAAAAACGTTAAATGCACACGAATAAATAAATTTATTAAAAATAACTAAGTTTATTATAAATAACTAAGCAATTGAGTACAAATACGTTTCAAACAAAAAATATTTAATTTACAATCAAACATGTGTATAACAAATTTAAAAAAATATGTAAACGTTGATCTTTTATATATATATTTATTTATTTTATCTCTCCATTTTTGCCGTATAAAAAATATAAACACAACCAATATTTCCAATATACAGATGATTCCGTAAAAAATAAATAATTTCGTATAGAGTATATAAATGTTACCAATATATATAAAATAAGACTTTATTTTTAAAAAGATAAAACAAAAAGTTACAGGGTCATAAAGATTTTTTTTTTTTAAGTATTATTAAAAAAAAAAAATATTAAATAAATAAGTGTATAAAGATATTAATCTTAATAATTAATATTAATATAAATTTGCACAAAGTAAAACTTGCAATAAAAAAAAATAAAAAAAAAAATAAAAAAAAAAAGGTTTATAACAACTTTTTTTTTTAATTAAGATTAAATACTAAAATCTTCTATATATATAAAGGGCAATGTGTGTGTGTGTTTGTTTGTTTGTTCTCTATAGAAATCCAAACCGCCGGACCGATCTCGATGAAATTTGGCATGGGGGTAGTCCTCGAGGGGGAGAAGGTTCTTAGCTGGGTTTTGACCCCATACCCCGACCCCCGGGGTCAGGGGGCCCAAAAATAGGCCCCCCTAACCCCGGGGTCAGGGGGCCCATTTTTTGGGCTCATTTTTGTGTACAGATATCAGGTAAGCCAGTTTAAATATTGGCCCGGGCAACGCCGGGTAACTCATGCTAGTTATTAATAAAACACAGAATTGAGAAGAAATTAAACCTTTCCAATTAAAAAATATATATTTATATTTATATGTATTTAAGCATGCTTCAACCAAATCCATAAAAGGGTTGACAAAGATAAACTTTAAACTAAATCGAAAACACTTATCTGTGTCACCTGAAAAATTCAAGCACTCCTTCACTAACTAAGAGCATTTGCTTTAATTTTACTTTGAATTCGTCAAGAGTTTCAAGAGTTTTATATTGCATTAATGCGTCATATGACAAACCTAAAATAAAAAAGTAATGGAATTATGATATCATAATTACAAAAAAAAAAAAAAAAGTTAATTGATATAAATGCATTTTTAGCAAAATATTATCTTGGCTTTTAGTAAATAAATAAAAGCAGTAAGTTCCAATAATGAATCTACCTATTACTCATTTTTAACAATAGACACCAAGGGGAAGGTAAGCCAAGCTGTCTATCAACACAAAACATCACAACAATAACATTACAACAATAACACATAACAGTAGCACCCTTAATCCTAAAATCCAGTGAAAATAACAAACCAAATTAAAATATGAAAGGCGAGATTAAAAAACCAATTTAGAGTTAACTATATTTATCTATTTACTAAACTTTAATAAAGTATATTTGTTTTTATATTCAATATTAGTAATTCAATTACTTCAAATTTAAGACATTAAAAAGCACCCTAGATGTAAAGATCAAAGTTGCAAACTCTCTCATACACATTACGCTAAAAATTAACAGACATTATTATGTGTTTCCAAAATAATTAAAAAAGGATAGACAACACAACCTTGCTCTGAAGCAGTAACACCGCCTGACACTAAATGCTGCCAAGTCACACCTTTGCTATAAGTACACTATTGATTGTATTGATAACTGACGGCGTTTCAGAACAAAAGGTAAGTTAGAATCTGATGGAGCTAACTGAATTTGAGTAACAAAAACTCATTTACCACCAGAAATACCTTTCAAAACCTCTACATCAATATAATTATTTAAAAAGAGCACAAACTTTCATTCGAGTACCATTGCATAACCCAGCTTTGAGATCTAAATTTCTAAGTAGCATAATTACACAACCAATTTTCAATTTTAAACGATGAGGTGGCATACCTGAAGGAGTTAAGCTGTTCAAAAACTCAACAGGAAAGTTATTTCTTTTATTAAGGTCATCAACATCAATTTGATCAGCACTTTGACATTAATTTGATCAGCACAAATTTTGACCTCACCCAGCAGATATTCAAGTAATCTTAGTAGTAAAGTAAATTTAAATATCTAAGTAAAGCCATTATCCAAGCAGGGATGCGGAGTCCAAAAAGGACTCCGGATTTGTGTGTCACAAAATGATTACTTCAAGTATAGTAAATTTCAAAATAGGTATCACAGATGTAATGACTTGCAAGGCTGCTCAGTTTTATGGCTTTTTGTTAAAAAATTTGCGCAAACATAAAAAAGAATGTAGAAGCATCAAATTTTTTGGTTTCAATTTATTTCTGAAAATCCTTTTGCACTTTGATTATATCTCAATTTCAGAAACTATATATTTTCAAATTAATATATATTTTTTAGGCTTGGATTTTATTTATATCATTTTAAGTTATTTTCATATAACCTTCATAAAAAAGATAAGGTATTCAAAATATGAAAATATTTTATTTCTATTAGTTTTTTATAAATATTACCTGTTATAAAAATGTCAATAAGATGAAACCTTTCTTAATGTTACGCTTTTTTTTTTTAAATAAATTAAGGTGTAGATGTATATAGTAGTTCTATTGGTTTATGGTTAAGTTAAGGTTTAATCCATAACATATTTAAAGCTAGGCTGTTCAACAAACTATGCAAATTACAGTGTGAGTAGATTTATGAAATAGAATTTACAAATTGAATGAAAATAGAACATGTATGATAAATTGATAGGATAGTAGTAATTTTTTATCTTTATTTTTTAGGTACTGGCAGGCTGTAGTTGACGACTTACTTTCCTGCAACGAAATCAAAAGAACCTATTAAAATTAAATTAAAATTTAAAAGAAATTAAAAGAACCTAGCTACAAACCAATATAAAATAATTTTCATAGCAGCATTTTCTAATAAGAATTTTCCTTTTTTTTTATTTGCTAATTAGATTACTTATATTTCATAATTTCTTTAAATTATTTTTGGAATTTAATTTTGGTGTTTTACAAAATTTTAAGTTTAAAAAATTATTTTACGTATAGATTTGTAGTTTTTTAATAATTAATTTTTATTCATTAATTTTAAAGTACAATTGAAATCACAGTGTCCAATATTTTTTCTGCAAATATCAATTTGATATTATCAATGTGAAAGTATAATCTCTAGATATAATTAAAAAAATGGTTGGATGAGGTACATAAACATTATGTACCTCATCCAACCATTTTTCTATTAATTCAAGTTTAGCGCGAAATATCTGTACCGATAGGAACCACTCGCAAAAGCTTTTGATATTGATTGGTCTATTAAAATTTAACTGTTATTTTCACATGGTTTTCACTTACCATGACTGTAAGTGTGAAAACACGCGCAAACTGGCAATCGGGAGATTTTTGAACAAAAATTAACGCCGTGTTAGATCAATTTTAAAATCATAAATTATAGTAATAGTAATAACAGTAATATATTTAAATAAGTCCTCTTAGATAACATGACAAATAATTAAAAAACAAACAAACAAAACCAACATTTTAAACTTAAATTTATGGTTTTTGAAATATAAACTTTAAGTAAAAAAAAGCATTTGTTGTTTCATAGCAAATAAGTTGATATCAAAATTAAGAAAAAGAGAAAAAAGATTGCTTTCATTTAATTGGGGTTTACATCTATGACAAATAGTATCTAAAAAGTCAATACTTGTAGCTGCTAAAGCACGAATTAATTAATAAACGTGCAGCTCATCTTCAGTAAAAGATGTACTGTTTGCAGCTGTAGAAAAAATAATACTTGTCAACTCTATTCTTAAATGCGTTAACTGACGGAGCCTCTTTGCATTCTGACGGCAAGTTATTCTAATCATTGACAATACGGTTTGTAAAAAAGTTGTGACGAGCATTATTATATGTGAATTCACGCATCAGGACGTTGGAAGATGATCTGCAAACTGGTGGATTATGTCAATCGATACTCTCAAAACCGTTTTCTAGCTTAAACTGTTGGATTAAGTCGTCACGTCTCCTGCGAGTTTCCAAAGTAATAAAATTGAGCCGTCGACATCTTTCAGCATAAGATAATCCTATTAAATCATGAGATACTTTTGTTGCTTTATGTTGAATTTTTCAATTTCTTTGATGTCACCTTTTATAATTCACCGTGTATAAGTTATCCAAAGCTTCATATCTTTTGATCTAAATATTTTTTCATAAGGTCAAGCCCATGTTTGCTTTTCGTGTTGCAACCTGTATGTGTTGATTCCATTTTAAATCGTTAGATATAAAGATACTCAGGTCTGTCTCAATATTCGTTGCCTCAAGAGTAAGTGATGTATTTCCATCATTCATTACATATTCATGATTACTATTTCTATAACCAAGCTGCATAACTTTACATTTTGGGACATGTAACTCCATTAGCCATTCCTTTGACCATTCTGTGACAATGTTTAAATTGTTTTGGAGGATCAGGCGATCAACATCGTGAAACTCAAGTCTTATTTCTTGTGACAGCTTAGTATCGTCAGCATCGATTTATGAAATG
The DNA here is from genome assembly GCF_038396675.1 of Hydra vulgaris. Taxonomy (NCBI): domain Eukaryota; kingdom Metazoa; phylum Cnidaria; class Hydrozoa; order Anthoathecata; family Hydridae; genus Hydra; species Hydra vulgaris. Next base: position 22,166,272 of record NC_088925.1, read on the forward strand.
ACTTTGACTTATCTATTAAGTCGTTTAAATAAATAATAAATAATGTTAGACCAAGTACAGACCCTTGAGGACTCTGCTTAGAACATCGGTCCAGTCGCAAGAGTGTTCACCTAAAACAGTTCGCTGTTTTCTACTAATCAAAAATGACTCAATCCAATTTAAAACATTGCCATTAATCCCATATGCTTTCAACTTATGAAGTAGTCTACGGTGAGAAACTTTATCAAACGCTTTCGCGAAGTCCAAAAATGAAATATCGACAAAATTTCTTTTACTTAACGCTTTCGTGATGTAGTCGACACTCTCCAATAAGTTAGACGCGCATCATTTTTTGGACATAAATCTATGCTGATTATGTGTATTTAGATATCTGTTCCCAGATAATATTTTCCATTACTTTATATTGAACTGATGTGATAGACACTGGTCTGTATTTAACGGCATCAAGACGACTTCCTTTTTTAAACAACGGTGTGACGTGTAACTGTTTCCAATCTGTAGGTTTGAGTCTTTGGACAGTGCTTTATTGTAAAGTAAGGTAAGAGGGTAAGTCATTTGAGCTGCGCATTCTTTAAGTACCTTTGGACTAATGTTATCAGCACCAATAGATTTAATTGGGTTCAAACCTTTCAAATAAGTTAGCGTTGCTTCAAAATTAATAGTTATATTGTCCTCTTGATAGTGCCTTCTCTCAAAAATAGGTAACTTACTACTTATTATCAGGTAACTTACTTTTTATTAACTAAATAGGTAACTTACTTTTTATTATCATCAACAAAAACTGATTTGAAGTGTTTGTTAAGTCTGTTTGCGATATGTATTCCCTCTATTAAAGTTTCACCTTTTGCATCAGATATAGCACTAATAGATAATAAACATTCTGTCGCGCCTTAGCATAAGCGTACACCCTTTTAGGATTACTTTTATCTGATACTAGTTGTGCTTCAAATACTCGAACACGACGTTTACATGCTTTCTGCACTTGGCTTCTTAGTTTCCTATATTCACGAATCAGTGTCGCTCATCACCAGTTATTCGCAGATAAGTAATTGCCCAGTTGTTGTTGTTTTTTTGCTTTAACATAGTTAGTACCTACTTATTCATCCATGGCGCATTACGAGTGGTATGGACTTTTTAAAACGGAATAAATCATATTTATTGCAGATAAGTTCAAAGCACTCATTATTGTTTTTATTTTCAAATAATTGCTTCCAGTTAGTTTCCATAATCCTTTTACGAAAATATATGTAGTCACTTTTAGTAAAGTCATATTTTTTGTTTGAGAAAGTAGTCTCATTTTTAGATTATAATCCCAACACAATATGTGATGACCTTGCGACGAATTTCCTAACGACAGAGAGCTAGATAAGTTGATTACTCTAGTTGAAGAGTCTGTAATAATTAAATCCAAAATGTTTTTTGCCTTACCATGAGATGCTTCAAATGTTGAGAAATCAACTAATTGTTCTATGATTAGCAAAGTATCAAGAGAAACACCGCACTATTGCCGCACTATTGCCGCACTATTTTGGCCACTTAGTAATTTAATCCTTTCATCATGATGCCATTTGATATCCGGAAAGTTGAAATCACCTGCTAGTAACATACAACTATACGCTTTTCTATCAATAGCTTGCTTAGCCAATATAATTGTTTTATTTATATTATATATATGCAATAAAGGTGGTCTATAGACACAACCAATAAGAACAATTTCGTTACCGATTTTAATTTTACACCATATTTGCTCGGAGTTGCTGTTGTTTAAGATCTCTCTTAGATGACAATCAGATACCTCATTCAAGACTAGATCACGCTTGATGTAGATAGCAACACCTCCACCTTGACCAATTCATATACGTTTAGTGTTGTCCATGTTATTCATCTTTATTAATTTTATGTGTGTATAACATAATATTAATTTTATGTGTGTATAACATAATATTAATTTTATGTGTGTATAACATAATATTAATTTTATGTGTGTATAACATAATATTAATTTTATGTGTGTATAACATAATATTAATTTTATGTGTGTATAACATAATATTAATTTTATGTGTGTATAACATAATATTAATAAAGATGAATAACAATATGACAACATTTAATAAAATTAAAATGGAAATCAATATATTACATTAGTAATAATCCATATTAAAAGTGTAAGCCTCAGTAACCAAAAATATACTAAAAAAGTAACCCAAAAATATACTGTTAATATAAAAGTTGTTTGAGCACTTTAATGCTTATAAAAAAATGTCTTAAAATTTGCAAAAAATCCCGCTTTTTTAAAAATATTTCTATGATGTCATATTAATACGTGTTTAAACTAACATAACGGGTAGAATAACAGTAAAACATAACGCCTTTCTTAGACAAAAGAAAATATAAATAACGTTGGGGAATTTAACGCTTAAGACATAATGGTAAACATAACGCTACTAAATGGTACTAACATAACGGTAAACATAACGCTAAATTTTTCACTAACCGTTATGTCAACGTTATGTTAGCGTTATACTTTTTACTGTGTACATTTCAGAAAACCGACAATTGGTTGTAGGTGGGCTCTGTTTAGTTCTTTTTTTTATTGTTTATAAGATAAATTTGGCTTATATTTCTTTTTTATATTTCTTTCTTATACTTCTTTCTTGTATTCTTTATTATTTCGTAAACGGTTTTGTGGCTAGAATTGCACTTTTTTTTGTAACTTTTCCTACCGAAATTTTCGGTTCTTGACTAAAGATTTTTGAACTCCTTCATTTAGGAATTATTAAAAAAGCATTTAACAACTTTGTTTTTGTCTTTCAAGTAGTTTTCCTGGTTCTCTTGATATACCTAAAAACAGTTAGTTCAAAGCAAAATTTGGGTAAAAAGTCGTTTTCTACAAACAACTTAGCTTTTTCAATAATCATAACATAATATTTGTACAAACGTGTTGAAGATTCTTATTAATCATAATTTTTTATCGAAAAGATTAATTTGCCAGCAAAAAAATACTCTAAGATATAAAAAACGCTATTTAAAAAGAAAAATTAATCAACGGATTTGCTAATTAGTGAGCGGTGATTAGTGTTGCGTTAGTTTGATAACGCTACAGCCAGATTAGCCTCTTGCACATGCCCGCGAATTTGTAGTATTTATACTTATGCGGCATGTACTGAACTCTCTTCGCTCTTCTCATTTTGCGGTTACTTTGCACTCAGCTCTTGTATATTTGGATTATTGTAATTTGTGTTGAGCATCCTGAAATATATGTATAATAATTTAATCGCAACTTTATTGCAAAAATAATCTTTTTAATTAGGTTTTGTTTTTGAGCTAATTTTGTTTGACGTTGTTATATGTAATGATGTAACTATCCTCCTTTACTCCTTTCAAAAATCTTTCTTTATTCTTTTCAAATATTTTTGGTATACAGAAATTATTTTATTTATTTTATCAAACTTAGTAAAATTAGTCTGGGATGTTAAAACTGAGAAGGAAACTTTTCCTTCACAATCTGAATCCTGAAAGCAAAAATATAATATAAACTTATCTTACAGATTAATTAGAGATTTTAAGTTTTTACGTTGGAACATAATAATTGCTGCCATAATTTTATTAAAATTTTTGGTGACATTTTACATGACATGGCCAAGGTTTAAGATCTTTTTACGAGTTTTTCACGTACAATCAATAGCACAATCAAAATTGACTCTATAAGCAATTAAAAGACTCACACAAAAGGTTCACAATTATTAAAACATTAGCTGTTTGGATTATTTAGGATCGAAACTTTATTTTAGGGTTCGCCAAAAAAAAATACTCATAAATATGCTTGCAGAAATATGCACACAGATGTAGAAATATGCGTGCTTATTAAAATATGAATGCATATTTATGAATACTTTACTCTTTTACTCAAAATTTTGTCAGTTAATAATATACTGGTATTAATATACTAAGGCTGTCCAACTGCACAGTCTTTACAACTTTTACTACTAAATGGTAAAAATGCTTTAATTTAAAGAAAAAGTTACCACCTCTTTAAGACCTCTTAACCAGACCTCTTAACCAGACCTCTTAAGGAAAAAGCTACCACCTCTTATTTTTAACCACCTCGTAAAAAATTTACAAAAAGTTTATAGTTTTAAAAAAAGCAAGTTCTTTATTCAGAAACTATTGATTTTGTTTGACTTGTATTTATTCAACTCATTTATCACATATATATCATAAGAAGTTTATCACATATATATCATAAGATGTATATAAATTTAAATAACTTAGCTCATTAAAAAAAAAAAGAAAAAAAAATTAAGAATGTGATTTTCATAGGCAACTTTTCAGCTTAAGCAATAGTAAAATTGTAACAATGTTCAATAACTTTTAAGAAAAAAAGGTGATAAGAAAATTATGATAAATAAAAAAAAGGTTTGAGCTAAAAAAGCAAATTCAAATGGCCTTACAACTACCAGTTGGTTACAACTACCAGTTGATTTCTCGTTTTTAGCACTGCTCAAGGTTGCATCTACTTCAAGAATAAAATTGTTTCTGTCGATTGCATCAAGTAGCACGCTGTTGATAAATAAAAAAAGTTTTTTTAGCACTTGCGGTTTATACGGTTTGAGCAATTCCCATTTAACCAATGTAAATTTTTTATATTGTCTCAAGAAGATTGTATATATAGGGTTAAAAGCCCTAACCATGCCTATGAATGCCTCTGACTCTACAAATAAAATGTCTCTTCTAAAGAAAAAATTTGCAATCTTCTTATCAATATCTTCAGGCGAGACTTCGTTTAAAACAGCTGTTGAAAACAAATTAATAATATTATTTTTAATAACCAATTTGACCATTTTTATTGGCCATTAAAAAATAAAAAGGATCTTACCTGTTTCAATTATTACAATCAGTAGGTTCAAAATAAAGTTATCTAGAGCATCGAGTAAAACTTGGTAACTCTTGGTAACTTGATAACTCTTAATTATTAGTTATTAACTCTTGATAACTTTATTAAAAAAAAAATAAAGTTACCAGAATTATCCGGTTTTTTATATATCGGTTTTATTTCCTTTATCGGTTTCAAAAACTCACCTTCTTTTAGCGAACTGGCGCTTTTCTTTAATTGTAGCTATTTGACACGACGCTCTTTTGTGATTTGCCGAACCCATTGGACTTGCAATTGAGATTTAGCCTAAAAATACGTTTTTTGAACGTTCTAAAGACGTCTTTTTAGGACCAAATAAAATAAGCGCATACTTGCTGTTAAAAGTTAAAATTTATTAGCATTTTGATTTTTTATCAATACTTACTGTTATTTCAGCGGAACTTGTAATTTAAATTTAAAATTCTCATTAGTTAAGTTAACAAGAATTTTTTTTTAGTTGACTGTCACTTTTTATGTTTTAAATTATTCATGTTTTTTAATTTCCTTTTTTTTTTTAATTAATAACTCCTGTTACTATAATTAACCACCTCAGGGAAAGTAAAAAATAATAGAGAATTTTGAATTTTCTACTTTAAATCTTTTTAAAATTGCCTCTTTTATTTTATTTTTTCTAAAATTTTAGTATTTATATAATAAAATAGATGACTATTTTTAGTATATTAATTAATTAATTATAACTTTTAATAATCGAAGCAACAAATATTTAAAATATGCACAAATTTTTAAAAATCTGCAAAATATGCATTCATATTTTCGTGCATATTTTGTATGGAAGATGCAGACAAGCGTGCAAATATGCATATTTGGCGAACTTTATTTTATACGTAACTTGCGATTTTGGTTGTATATTTTGGTTGTATGTTTTATTTGAGATTTTGGTTGTATATTTTATTTGTTTCACAACAGCTTGGTGGCAAGACATTTTTGTCTTCTTCTTGCCCCAGCCATTGCTAAGTTTTAAATTCAAATTTATAAATATGTATCGACGGCAAACTTACAGAGGAAAAAAAAAAAACAGATTCTAAAAAATAAAATAATTCCGATTATAAATATCCGAAAATAAAACATTTTTCTATATATAGATTATTTAAATATTACTACACTGTGATTTTTTTTTTAATGTTTATTTACCTCCCCAAGGCCAAAAATTCTATTTTTTTTTTTTAATTTTAGTTTTAGGTGCCCCAAGAAACTCTAACGGTCATGTCGCAGAGCATCGCGGAAGAGCATTTAACTAGGAAGTTCACACCTCCTTCCTTACCAACGCACAGTGATTAAGAAACAGTTAAAATTTGGCCAAAATACAGTTTTTTGAGTAGAGCAATTTAAATAATGTTATTAGCTAACTATTTTCTAGAGTTTCTTATGATTTTAACGGTATAAAAAAATAAGTACTGAAATAAAAGATTCAAACGTTAATTTATGTTTGAAAGTAACCGAAAACAGCTTTTTTTTATCATTAAAATTTTATCATTTTTAAATCTTGATTTTATCCCTAAATACAAAACCTTTCAATTTAATTTTCTATATATACAAAGATAATAGATAACTTTATCTTAAATTATGAAAATATTTACAAAATTACAACACCCCTTAATTCTTATAAAACCTATCTAACACCATCAAATGATAAAACATTGTATGATTTCGACTTGACATTAAAAGAATTTGAAACGGCTTTTTCTTCGATAAAAAAAAAAATTCATCAGGATTTGACGGTATTCCCAGTAATATACTAATTTCAAATAAAAAAAGCATCAGTAGACCATTGTTCTATATAGTCAAGCTTTCACTGGGCCAATGTACTAAAACTCGCAAAAGTAATTCCAGTTTATAAAAATAATGATCATGCAAATGTTTCTAACTACAGGCCTATATCATTGCTTTCTGTATTTTCAAAGATATTCGAACGTGTAATTTATAATAGAATCTTTGACCACTTAACAAAAAACAATTTTTTTTATCCAAAACAATTCGGATTTTAGAAAAATCTTTCAACTGAACATGCGATTATTGAATTAGTTGATCAAATAAATAATGGCTTTAATGAAAATAAATTTACCTTAGGTATATTTATTGATGTAACTAAAGCTTTTGACACTGTTGATCATTCCATCTTGTTAGAAAAATTAAAGTATTATGGGGTAATTAATAAGGATAAAATAAATTGGATTAAAAGTTACCTTACTGATAGAACACAATATGTTCATAAAAAAGAATACGGAATTCTTAAAGTCCCCTGTGGAGTACCCCAAGGATCAATACTAGGCCCTCTCTTATTCTTAGTTTATATAAACGACTTAAGTAATGCATCAGTGAAATTAAACCCAATTATGTTTGCTGATGATACAAATCTCTTTCTTTCCAACTATAGTATCAACCAACTTTATGCTGACATGAACTTTGAATTAAATAAGATAAATGATTGGTTTCAAGCAAATAAACTCTCATTAAACGTTAAAAAAACAAAGTATACATTATTTTATAAAAAGTCGCAAGAAGTAAACCTTCCTCTCAAACTACCAGATCTTTTTTTAAATAATAAAGAAATAAAACAGGAAGACTCTTTAAAGATCTTAGGGATACTTGTGGACAAGCATTTATCTTGGTTTCCCCATATTAAATATTTACAACCAAAAGTTAGTAAAGCCATAGGCATGATGTACCGAGTTCGTCCTTATGTTAATATTATATGTCTTAAATTAATTTACTTCTCTTAAATTCATTGTTTTATCAGTTATGCCAATATTACATGGGGCAGCACGTAAACTACTAAACTTAAAAATATACTTAGTGTTCAAAAACATGCGTGTAGAATTATATACGGAAAAAAAAGAAGGGAGCACGCGAAACCCTTAATGCTTGACATGAAAATGATGAATATTTATGAAATAAATATTTATCAACACCTAATTTTTATGTATAAGTTTACAAATAACCTTACTCCAGTAAATTTTAATTGTAAGTTTTAAAAAAATATAAATGAAAAGTATTTCCTTAGAACAAACCAATCAAATTTCTTTAAATTGCCTAAGAAACTAAACAAGTTTACAGAGTGTTCAATAGCATTTCGCGGACCAAAAATATGGAACTATTTAAAAAAAAAAGAAGCTAAAAAAGATAATATGGTAAAATCATTAAACTCATTTAAGTTGCTAGCAAAAAAACACATTTTTAATTCGGAGGAATTACAAGAACTCTGTTAAGTTTTATCAAAATAGTTTTACTTTTTTATTCTCTGAAAAATTAATTGTACATATCTTTTGTAGTTATTTATGCAATGGTGTATATATTTTAAATCCCTGAGTATTTAAATTTGAAGTTTTTACATCTTACTTTTATCTGCAGTTTATTTGAACATTTTGACGACATTTTATTTTTTCAAGGGGCTCTATGAAAAGATTGTGGTGGTAATGTATCACCCATATCTTCTTTGAGTCCCGGTCTGTTTTTTAAATTGTCTTATTTGTTTATATATTTTATTACGTGATAATCTTATGTAACTTATTTTATTAAACAGCAAAATATATTCTAAACAAAAAAAAAAAATTAAAAAATTTGAAATATGTATTTATACACGTTGTAAGAAACGCATTTAAAAAATGCAATTGTAACGAGTTTAAACTGATTTTTATAGTGCTAGGACTTTTTACCTTAGACTTCCTTCGCGAAGCTGATTCTTTTTTTAAAGAGAGTTTGTATCGTTTTATAAGAAACTAAAAAAGTTAGCTGCTCCAACTTGGCCCATTTCGAAATAATGTGGTTTTAAAAAGCTCATTTTATAAAAAAATTAGCGATGTAAAAGCTAATACGACGTAATATATGTATATATATATATATATATATATACATATATATATATATATATATATATATATATATATATATATATATATATATATATATATATATATATATATATATATATATATATATATATATATATATATATATAAAAGTTTTGTTCAGAAACGTCAGGAAAAACTCTTAAAACATAAAAGTTAAAGGTAATTTACGTCGTATTAGCATTTACGTCGCTAATTTTTTTATAAAAAATTAAATTGCGCTACTCAAAAAAATGTATTTTGGCCAAATTTTAAGTGTTTCTAAATCACTGTGCAACGGCGCGAAATATGCCCAGACCTCGTTTTGAACCCTGGATCTTATGCTTATAAAGCATGCGCTCTAACCAATGCGCCACGTCTGCTTGAATACAGTTGAGCTCCAACCCTCTGCACACGAGGAGGCAGCTTTAATTGTGGTAACAACTCTCCCTTAACTTTATAAATCCAAAACACAAACATTGACGAACCAGGCCGCTGCGTAAAGAAACAAGTTGAGAGCGGTACGTGGGATTGAACTCGGAACTTCTTATTAATGAGGCAACCGGTCTACCGCGTCGCAATTACCGCATGGTTGCAATTTAGAGTATTTTAAAACATTTAAACAATTATAATGCTAGCTACGATTATTATTAAACCCCCTCAAAGCTTTGATATTTCGAATTAAATCGAATGACAACATCGATTCGAAAAATCTTTATTTAGTCAAATCGAATTAAGGTAATTTCATTAAAAACTTTCCAACATGAACTTCACAATATATTTTTTAGTTATTAAAATTACACTTTTTAACATTATTTGAATATTATTGCTCTAAAAATAGTAGCCATCAGAAAAGTCTCAGTTTTTAAAATGTAGTCTATTGGTTTGCGGTAACCTGGGGGTAATTTTTTTCTTATGACAACATTTGGAAATTTTTGTTTATAAATTTATTTGAATTTTTGTACTAAAAAATCATTAGTTGTTTTGTATAAGCAAAGTAGTCTTCTTTTTTTGTAATGTTGTTGTGTGCAGAAACGCTTTCTATAATTGATCATGTTAAACTAAGTGGTGTTTATAATTTTTTTTTTGTCTTTTGTATTCCATAAGTTTTATGAAAGCATAGTTGCGTTTGCTAGTTTTTTGTTCTTAAATGACTACTTATGGTTCACCCTTCTAATTTTCCACACGCCCTCTGTATAAAATCTGTATTTTTTTTTTTCTACAATTTTATTTTTAAAAATACAAAGAATTTATTTAAAAAAGGCAAATTTAAAATAAAATTTACGTAGCTATTTTTTTATAAAATATATAGATGTATAGCTCTGTTTTAGTTTTAATTTAATTTAAATAAGTTTGTCAAACATTCTAAAAAAGATATACACAAGCACATATATATTATGTATAATCAATATACATATACATTCGAATTTCTAATCTAAATATTTAAAAAGTTGCTGTAAAATTGCATTAAAACGCTTAAAAAAGTCGCTTTAAAATTATATTAAAGCGCTTCAAAATGGAAGACGAGAGAGTAAGGAACGTTATTTGGAATTATTTTGATAGGCGTAAAGTTAACGATACTATTTTTGGTTTTTGTAAAATTGGAAAATGCAGTCAAAAAATACCTTGTCCTACTTCATCTACAACTAGCTTATTTACTCATCTGAGAAGTTATCATATGAAGGTATAAGCAGAGTGTGATAAAAAAACACACGAAGCAAAAAGAATGAAAAAGGCTGATAATAAAGCTGGAAAACAACTCTCAGTTAATGTCACAGATCTGTGGGCAAAGAAAAGCATAGACGCCTGATCACAAAAAAGCTTAAGAAATAACACGAGCTATTAAGTGCATATTGGCGATTACCTGCCGTACGATTTCGTAAAAGGACAAGCTTTTCAGGCACTTATGAAATTGGTTGTTCCTCAATATTATATTCCGAGCAGGATCACTTTTTCTCGCGGTATTGTGCCAACTATTTATAAAAATTTGAAACGAGAAATGATTGATCGCATTACTACTGAGTTTGTTGGCATGCCTACCTATTGCTTCTCCACAGACATATGGTCTTCTCGCGTATTGAATTCCTATATATCATTTCGTTTGATATATTTAACTGCTAATTTTCAAATGCGATCATACTCACTCAGTAATATATCTTATAAATAAATATACTGAGTCTCAGTACATAAATAATTATTTATATACTGAGACTCAGTATATTTATTTATGTTGTGTTTTATCAATCTCATTGTGTTTATTTCAGTGTTTTATCAATCTTTTTTCGACATTCACCGTCGTTATCAATCACGCACTAACTTTTGATTACCTATTTTCACACAAAGCTTTCTTTAACTTCAATTGTATTTCGGACCATGGTCATACTTATCTTATATATTAATACCTAATTATCTATATTCCTTGAACTATTTGACAGTTTCTGTAATATTTTATTAGTTTCAGCCAGATGCAGTTTGCAAACTGGAAGATCCCAGGTACAAGCCACTTTACTGCAAGCAACCTTAGAAGCTGACGGCCAATTTATCAAAGCTCGTGAATTACTCAATAAACTTCCTACAGCACCAGGTTCAGGACCGAACTCAGTCTAGTCTCAGCACTCAGTGACGGAGTCTACTCTAGAAACAAAACCAACAGGCTTGTGGGAATCCTTCGATAACATGATGACAGAAACTGCAGCCAACGTTAATGTTGCTGATGCTAATGTGTCAAGTACGAGTGCGCTTGATGATGATGTGAAGACATACTTGAAAGATATGGCCATCGGGCGCAATGGTTGTCCACTGACATGGTGGAGGCAAAATAAAAGTCAATTTTCTTGTCTTGCTACGCTTGCTCAATCACTTCTCGAAATCCCAGCGACCAGTGTTGATTCAGAGCGTCTGAACTCAACATCTGGGAACATCGTTTCCATTAAACGTTGCAGTCTTCTATTAAAGCATGTAAAAGAACTTACCTTTCTTCATAAAAATTTATAGACTTTTAGCATTAGGATAAGTATGATTTGTTGATGACAGGGCCGTACCAAGGGCGGGGCTGGCCGCAGCCTGAGGCGCCAAAATTGGGAGGGCGCAAGTTTTAATAAATTATAAAAACAATAATCAGTTTATGAAACAAACTTTCACGGCGTCGCTGCTGTTGATAACAAAAATTAATTAAAATTCCGCCTCTTGACACAAACTCCTAAATATTAAAGCTCATTTACTGAACAAAAGAGCGCCCTTTAACACTAACATACCTTTGATAACTTTTGAACATTATGATTCTATTATAAATCGAACCGAAAAATTATCTGGTGCTGAATTTAAGAAGAAAAGAAAACAGCGCCAAGAAAGTGACGAGAAACAACAAAACTGTTTCAAAAAGTGGTTGGTAACAATCTCAGTGGAAAAACAAATTATTTCAGAGGATATTTGTATTGAAGTTAATGACAGTTCAACAGATCCTATAATTGACTTAAGTTCAGATCATCATTTGGAATTAAATGAAGAGGAGATTTTCATCAGCCAAAGTCAAAAAGAATTTTGTACAACTGATTCAGAACTAACAAGAAAGATGGAAATGCCCAGCTTTCAGGCACAGCTGAAAGGAAGGAAAGACCCGGATTCTGATCTGCAGAGAGTTATCAGTGGAGAGATGAAATAGTGGAGAGACATCTTGAAAGTAATTGTTGATGCAATTTTGTTCTGCGCCAAAAAGAATCTTGTCCTTCGGGAAACAACAGAAGACATCGTTCAACAAAACAGTGGCATTTTCTGAGCTAAATTGAGTTGATTAGCCATTATTATCTTTTAGTGGCTGAACACATTTCGTCTGTTAAAACAAAAAAAACCACAACATCCTACTTTTCTCCTCGAATTCAAAATAAGCTGATTGAGTTACTTAGGCAGAAAGTCAGGAACGAAATTTTGTCAAACATCAAAGAAGCTAAATATTACGCTGTTCTGTTTGACTGCAATACAAATGCCTCCCACAAAGAGCAGATGACTCAGATTATCAGGTATGTCCACATCAGTGATGAAACATGCACAATTAAGGAAAACTTTGTAGACTTCATTGAATCTCACCAAAAAACCGGAAAAGCTCTTGCAACAGAGATAACTGAAAAATTGGAGAAGGATAGTCTAAACATTTCCGATTGCTAGGGCCAAGACTATGACAATGGAGCCAATATGTCTGGAAAATACAATGGCGTCAAAGCTCACATCCATTCTCTTGATGAGTCAGCAAGATTTGTTCCATGCGCAGTTCACACTTTAAATCTTGATGGTGTTCATGCTGCTGAGGTTTCCCCACTCATGATTACGTTTTTTGGAAAGGTTCAAGCCATCTTAAACTTTTTTTCAAGCTTCACGTCAAGATGGGAAAAGCTGATGAAAACGTTGACCATCTCATTAAAGGGAGACAGTGACACAAGATAGTCCACCAAAAAAGAAGCAACTACACCATTGCACAGACAAATCAAAGTCGTTCTTCAAGTTTTGGAATCCATTATCCCAGTGGCGTAGCTAGGGTTTCTGGCGCCTAGGGCAATGCTGAAAATTGGCGCCATCTTGAAGCAGACATAAAAAAAACTTAATGTTTCAAAGTATATGACAATTTTAATAAAAAAAATGCAAGTGCTAATCATAATGCAAACTCAACTTAACTTATGTTTCCAATTACGTACCCATCATGGTTCATGTGAATTATTCATTGAAAGTAGGAGATGGTCAATCAGATCCAATAATCAATAACTATTTATAAATTATAGTTTGATCTTTCTAGCTTTAACTGCAGCAAATTTATCTATTATGTCGTCAAAGTCTGTTGATCCTAGAGCTTCTCTTTCAACACTAAGGATTGCCAAATTAACAAGACGTTGTTGCCCCATTGAAGCTCATAGATATGAAAGAATAAGCTTCAACTTGCTGAAGGAACGTTCGCAACTGACTATTGACACTGCAATTGTGAGCAAGATTTGTAATGCAATGCATAAGTTTGGAAAAATGTCATCTCCGTATGACAAAATAAATGAAAGTAATTCCAGCGGAGTTGTTGGTATTGGGTCCCCACGAGATTTAAGCAGCATCTGACAGTCTGTGATTTCAGCCAATAATTCTACTCCACTGATATCTGTACTGTAAAAGTTTCCCAGATCCAAACAATGTTGCTGCAAACTTTCTTGATTTTCATCACCATCCCTCTTTGGTAATATTCTCACATCGAGCAAGGAATCCAAATTTTTCATTGAGATCATTTAATCGTTTAAAGCGAGTTGTTAGTTCTTGTTTGAAACAATCCAAATATCATTTTCAAAACTCTGCTAACTTCATCTTTAGCAGAGAGGCCACTATGTCAGCCCTTTCACCTGGCATTATTCACCGTCGCCATACTATCCACTCAACTTCAATTCCCCATTCCATACATCTGCCCTTGTTATACTCAATTGTATTTTGGCACAAATGATCACAAAATTCTTTGAGATAATTTTCCAACATTTTCATATCAGATGCTGCATCTTTAAAGTTCATTGCGGGATCATTTTTCCTCTTTTTGGCGCCCAATCAGAGTGGCGCACGGGACAACCTTCCCACCTGCCCTGCCCTTGCTACGCCTCTGCATTATCCACAATCCCATGACAAATGCTGTCACAGTTAGCAGTGCAAAAGAACTTCTCATTCAAATTGATTTCGGTTTTTTGTGTTTGTTGGATTTCTGGTGTCAAATTCTTTCTCTAATTGACCGGGAAAACAAACTGCTTCAGTCAAAAACCATTTTAATTGACATTGCCGCAAAAAAAAAGAATGGATTGAAGGCTTCCATTCAGAATCTTTAAGATGTTGAGGTGGACAACATTATCAAAGATGTCACAGAAAAAGCTAACCAGAGCGGAATTGATGGTGGCTTTCCAATCAAGAGGAAGCGCAAAGTGAAGCGGATGTCACTTAATGAAGCTAAAGATGACTCTCACCTTCTCACAGCAGAAACAGAATTTGGATCTCAGTCCAACCTTGTGTTTGACAACATTATTACACAAATTGAGTGGCGGTTTGAGGATATGTTTGCTGTATCCTCTGATTTTGACTTCCTCAGTGGGCATTCACTCTCTAAAAGTTCAGTGGATGAACTCAAGAAAAAAGCTGCAAATTTATCTCAAATTTACAAGGCAGATTTAGATTCTTCCGATTTCCATTCAGAAAAGCCAAGATTTAAATATCAAGCTGCCGCAATGATGGACAGCTTTGAAAAATCTAGCCCGATCGACATTTTGCAGCTCATTCATAAATATTATTTGACCGATGTTTATCCCAACACGGCAATTGCTATTCGCATCTTCCTCACCATACCAGTCACAGTTCCTACGTGTGAGAGAAGTTTCAGTAAACTTAAGCTCATAAAAAACTGTATGAGGTCAACAATGGGCTAAGAACGTTAATCTAGTTTGGCTATAATTTCAATTGAAAATGAAGTGGCAAACAACATTGATTTTGATGAGGTCATTAGTGAATTTGCCTCAAGAAAAGCCAAAAAAGTGACATTGAACTAAAGTTTGTGCAAACTTAATGACAAATTTTACTTATAACTTGATGTGATAAATTTTGTGATCAAAAAATTACTTTTTTTGTTTAATTTTCTTCTTTATTTTTTTATTTTTTTGAGGGGGCTTCCATGCATGATCAATATATATATATATATATATATATTGATCATGCATGGAAAAACATACAAAAGGCAAGATAAAATTTTTTCTTAAGAGAAACGATAATTTCATTTTAAGCTATGGTAACAGGATGCAGTCTCTAAATAAAAACGGTCTATTAAGTATATAAGGTCTATATAAGTTCATAAAAACAAGATCATCATGATCACCCTGCTACTGTCTTGTAACTGCTATGCTACTGATAAGAGTACTACCTACCCTATGGTCTGCTGTCTTTTAGTGTTTGCTTTTTGAAGAAAAGACAAGGAGAAATAAACTCTTATACTTCTCGTTGGTTTTATATCTTCTAAACATTTTTCCACTCTTGCATAGATATTTCATTAACTCTTATACTATGATGTACTAAATTTCGTCCTTCTCTGAGTCTGAAGTGCTCAACCTGCATATTGGATAAACAGAAGTTGTCTGAACATCCTCAATACACACTTATCACAATGATATTATAGTTTCCTCAATAATCCACGTGTCGTATTTTTTGAGATCTTTGTTATTGTAGCTAATATTACACAAACACAAATAAAGTGTAAGACAGACCATTTTGGGTTATTTGGAATGAAGGCGGAGATTAAGACACCTCTAGTGTTATTACATTATATTTTGGTAGTTGGATTGAATACATAACAATTATTTGTATATAATGTTGTCCTTTTTAAATGTAAATTCTTTTTTATTTGTACCCTTAGTCAATAAAGAATAAATTATTTGAGTGCTATGGTACAATAGAGAATAAATTGTTTGAGTGAAACTATCGGTGCGATGTTGGTTTTATCTAAAACCAACATCGCACCGATGCGAGAATTTCGCCGATGCCCATTGGGTGGCAGTGTATAGAAGGTAAAGCATTACCAAAAAGTTGTAAATATTGCCAATATTGAAAATACAAAAAAGGCACTTATCAATATGAATTTTTGAAAACA
Organism: Hydra vulgaris; assembly: GCF_038396675.1. Lineage (NCBI taxonomy): Eukaryota > Metazoa > Cnidaria > Hydrozoa > Anthoathecata > Hydridae > Hydra > Hydra vulgaris. Next base: position 22,182,668 of record NC_088925.1, read on the forward strand.
GAACACAACCGCCCAATCAATCATTAAGGAAGTTCTTGGAAAAAGGAGTCTGCTGGTATGCTAAAAAAAACTTTCAAAGATCAATTACTATAAAAAACATAGATATTATTTGATTTGAACGATCGCGACAGTAAAGCATTTCTTGGAGCTTCTTAAAATAACCCTTATTTATGAATAATAATGAAATAAAAAAGGGTGTGTTAGTCATGTCAAGAAAAAAAGGGGAACACGTTTACATGCTTAATAAGAATATCATGACGAAATCGTCTTACTGATCAAGTCAGAGCTTGGCTACCCCACACTCTCTTTTATTTTTTGTAATAATACCTGGTGAAAAATATTTTAAGAAGTTGGGGCCCGAAAAATAGGTTTGTTTTTTTTAGGGGGGGGGGGACTTCCAACCCACAAGCTACGGCACGGGATCAAACTATAAACACGCTTCAGAAATATTATGGTTGTACAAAGTAGAGCTTATAAAAGAAAGTATAAAAAAAGACACTATCTGCAATTATTCATTTCTGGTCAGAAAATACTCTATCTGAAGAACGTTATAAGTAGGGTAGAACGGGATAAGATAAGACTTGTGGTGAGTTGGAACATTGCAATATCTCAGCAGAAAATTTGATATCGCTATAACGAAAACAATAACCTTACAATTACTGCTTTATATTATTGAGTTTTTGAGTTTCATAAGAACTTTTTTTCTTCAAAATATTTTTGAATATATGAATTATATTCAAAAATATTTTGAATACAATTCATATATTACATCATTAATAGTAAATATTTATGCGTTGCCTGCGTATACTTACGTATACTGCGTGGTTTAGGAGATTTGGCGCGAAATGGGACACTATCTTCTGTTTATGTTTATGATGAGATCTCAACGTTTACTAGAGAAAAATATATTATGCTAGGTTACAAAATGTATTTTTGTAATCACGTTGTAACCACATTGTAACCACGTTGTACTACGTAAATACTTTTAAACGTTTTAATTAGCAACGGATCCAGGATGTTTTGGTATTTGAGTTAGCTAACTTCCAGACATGGAGCAAACTCCAAACATTTGTATGTTTATACTTATATAAAATATTGATGCTTTGCAAAAAATTGCAATGATTTGACGCTGGGAACAAAAAAGCCCTTCAACAAATCCCCATCCCCAAAGGGTGGTTAAAGGGCTTTTTTGTTCCCAGCCTCCAGTTATCGCAGTATTTTGCAAAGCATCATTATTTGATATAAGTATAAACATACAAATATTTTGAGTTTGCCTCATGTCTGGAAGTTAGCTCAAAGTTATCTCAAGCATCAAAAAGGCCTGGACCCGTCACTAGTTTAAATTACTGTGTTTTATTGAAAAGCAATAAAGAAGCGAGTCTTTAAAGAAAAAATGTTTCTAAACCTTTATAATCTTTCAATGCAGTGGCACGAAAATTGTTAAAAATTTAAAGATGCATTCTGAATTTGCCGCCGTTTTTTAATTTAAAAAAAATGTGAATTTGAAAAACGCCGAATGGTTAGAAATGATAGACGTAACTTTGTAAAAAGTGTAAGTGAATATAGTTATAAATTAATTATTTTTACCAATTAGTAATTAGTAAATTTACGAATTAGTTTACTAATATGCTCTATCTATTTGATACAATAGGAATAGCTTTATATTCGCTTATATTTTTTACAAAGTCACGTTTATTATTTTTAACCATACGGCGCACAGTGACTCAGGATGATCAAAAATCGGCAAAAATTAAATAAAATTTGACATAAATTGTAAATAAATAATGTTAAATATCATAATAATAATTTTTGGGTCAAAGATTTCAAATTTGTTGATAAATTTTTTTTACGCGCAGTTTCAACGCGTATAATGCGCGTATGCGCGCATTAAAGGTGACTATACGCGTACAAAAAAAATTTCTTAAAGTTTTAGAATCTTCAAGACAAACACAATATCTTGATATATTACTCTACTTGATATTTAAAAAAAAAGGTTTTTAAAGGATGTTGATACAAAGAAAAAAAACTATATTTTGTTACATTTTGTTATTTTATTATTTACATTACAATTAATTTAATAACTTTATCTGGTAACGATTTTCCTCGATAGCTCTTATGTTTTCTAAAAGGATAAAAGGATTCCTTTTTAGATCTGATCTTACTAGAAGGTAGTGCACCTGATTCATGATTGTGTTTAACCTTGATATTTTTGCCGTGTGCTTAAGTCTAGAATTTCTCATTTGTTTATTAAAACTCTCCAATGCATCTTCCGAATATACCCCAATTGGCAAAGGTAATTTATGTGATATAGAAGAACTATGCAGTAGCAGTTTATGTACAGTAGGATACCAGTCGTACAAACTCACTATACGTTTAGCTGTTTCAGTGCAGTATAAATCTAATTTATTGATATTAATAGGATATCCACAAGATTTGGTTATGAGAATTTTATGCAATCTTTCAGTTATATCACAATCAACTTTAGTAATTTGAGAAAAAACTTCACTATTTTTAGTTTTAGGCATGTCAGCATATAGGCTTAACCGTTCGCTGAAGAGTACCTGAATCTCTCTTTTTTTTAAGTCTACAGATAATTTTTCCTCAATTTTTTTTTTGCTTATACTTTTTAATTTCAATTTTATAACTCAAATGAAGAATAAATTCCAAGAATTTTATGTAGCAATGCAAAGCTGAAAGTCCGAGCCCCAAGTCTGACTCATTCTCAGTTTTTGCTTTTAATAAATCAATAGTTCATTTCAATGGGTTTAGCATTGCACACATTGTAGGATTGAGTAGATTTTGTCTCTGTAAGTGCGTTAACTACTATATTATCAAACTTTGTAAGATCAACTTTATAGCAGATATTAAAGGTCACCTTTCTTCCTGCAATATCAAAAACGCCTTTAAGGTATTTATTTAATTTTTTAGACCTGATTCTTCTTCTTTGGATAAAATTGGGCTCTCTTTTTTATATTGTAGATGTAGAGGTCTACAAAAGTGACAAATAGAAGGATATCCATTTTTCCAAATTTCGCCATCTTCTACTTCGAGCATTAGAGGCTAAAAAAAGATATTCTTCACTTTTAAGTTCTATACTTGTGTTGCTTGTCTCATATTTCTGTTTATAAATACTTTGGCTTGATGCTCCATCAAAACCAATCTTTCCATATAAAACTCCAAATATTTCCTTACCTTGACCACAATTAGGCATATCAATCATTTCAGTTATTCTACTCACAGTGTGATCTAACATGCTTTGAAGAGTACACTTTGCAGAAATTTCAGAAAAGTGTATATTCTCAGGATAGCATTTAAATTTTTCCTCGAAAATATTGTGTAAGGTAGGATAATTATGTACATTGTGTACAAGAGCTGAGTTTTTGATCATTTGATATTGTTTATCGTTGAGATCAATGTTCATTTTTAACGCAAGAGCTTCCTATACACTCATATTAATGGGAAAGGTTTTATCTAAAGTTTCATCAACTTTTTCTCTAAAACATTAGAAATATTGTTTTTTAAAATAGAGGTTGTTTTTTTTTCTCCAGCAGCATTTGCACTTTTTGCAGAAGCTAAAAATAGAGCTTCATAATGTTCAGTGGCGAATTCTTTTATTTTTTTTCTTTTGCTTTGCTCTTCAAGGACACTCCATTGTTTATGGGGCCTTCCAGAACCAAAATGGCTATTTTTATTGTTCATAAGATTTCTTTGAAGACAACGATTTTCTTTTTGTATAAATGTATCACATTGTTTTAGTTTTTTCTTCACCTTTGAAACAAATATAACTAAAGCAACCTTTACTTTATTTAAGTTTTCTTTGCGAATTTCTTCAGCATTTTTTATTTCATTAAGTAAATCCTTCCATAATCTTAATTTATCCACTCCTAATTCACGTATATTTGGGATAAGATCTAATCTTTTCATTGTTATTGTTTTTAAGAACCATCAATATAATAAAACTAATATATCAGAAACATTTTAAACTACATTATATATGTTTTTACTTTACACTGTTTAAAATTTTATTTTGTTATAGCTTTAACAATTATCACATTGTTACATCCTGTAAAAACACTATATTAACAAGTTAACTTTATATTACAGGAAATAATAAAGTTGTTCAGTTAAGCTTTTTCAAACATGTTGTACTTATCGAATAATAAATCTTCTTTAAAATTTTCAACAAATATTTTAACAAACTTTTAAATAATATATAATGACAAAAGAACGTTTTTTAAAACTATATTTAATATTTATGATTTAAAAACTATATTAGAGCAAGTAATACAAGTAAAAAATTAAAATTTAAGTTTCCCGCCATTTTCATTTGTTTGATTATAACAAAATACTTTCAAAAATGGTGGAAAACAAGGTTTTTAAGTGTTTAACAAGATTTGTATTTCTTTAATAACTTCCAATACAGCTGGAGACCGCAGTAATCCCTATATATTTTAAAAGTAGAAATGTTAATTAACTAGAAAATATATATATATTTTTGGAACTCGGTGGAACATTTTTTTAGCTGATATATAAACCAAAAAAATACAATTACTTGTTGCCTTTTTTTAAAAAAAAGTCTTTAAACTTGAACAAAAAAATCAGACTTTTTTTTTTTCTTTTTAGTAAATTTGAAATATATAGAGCCAAAAGATTATCTTCAAAGTAAATATACATTTTTATTTAAATTAAAACTACTCTATTTTAGTTAAATAAAAATCTCACATTTTTCAGATTTCTTTGAAAATAATAACAAATTTTTTCACTTCTTTTTACTATAAAATACAAAATAAAGATTTTATTAAAAAAATATTTATACTTTTGAAATAAAAAATTATTGCAGTTTAATGTTATTTAAAAAAGGACACTTAATTTATGGAAAAGTTGTGAGGGGTTTATTACCATTTTTGTTGTTGTTTTGAGTCACTGTGCGGCGTTTAAAAAAAAAAATCTTTGAAAGTTTGTGCAAAAAGGTGCAATAAGAGCTATGGTAATGGCGCCAGTCAAAGATTCAAATAAAATTTATTTTTGAAAAAAACAAGATTAAAAATATGAAATCATCCAAAACATGTTATCTCATTGATATGTTCAATAAGATAATAGATATTGACGAGATATCTATCATCTTGTTGAACTTTTTTTTTTTGTACGTATTTTTACAACTATATATTACTTACAATTTTTTTCACATCATATATAAATATATAAACATAAATTCAACTTTTTTCTCGTGGTAGATTGTTTTAATTCAAACTTTGATTTATCATGTGAACTAGCACAATTCTACGTAATTATTTATATTAAGAACAAGATTTTTAAGCTTTGATTTTGAAGAAAATATATTGTCAGGAAGAGTAATTAAGAGTATTTCGGAATTAATTTTTTATATGAAATAGGGGCCGCTATAAGATATAGAGAATTGAGAGTTTTTTTTTTTCGGGGTACGATAAAGTTACCAGTTGCTTTTGTGTTAAACTTATGCGTAATTGAATGAAAGAAGTTTTCTGTAAAGCGTGAAGGAACTAATTCCATTTTGTATTTTAGCATAAATTGTATTCAAGCATAGATATTAATTTGATAAATGTTTAGCGCCTTCATTTCTTTTAAAGGAGGTTTAGCACGTGATATATTATTCTAGAAGCATGTTTCTGGCGTTGATAAAGAGACATTAGTTTTGTCTTATGTGTGCTTCCCTCAGCAATATTAGCGTATGTAAGATGACTACTTAGCTATGTAAGATGACAAAAAAAGGCACTTTCAGTGCCTTTTTTTGTTGCTTTGAGTGAAATAAAATATATTTAGTTTTTTGTTCGTTTATTGATAACTTATTGGCACTGAACCATGTTTTAAGTTGTTAAAGCTCAAGGTTGACTTAGTCAAAAAGGTCATCGATTGAAGAAGATGAACAAAGCAGATTTGTATTATCTGAAAACATTATGCAATCAAGATTTTTAGTGGCTATAAGAAGGTCATTATGTATATAAGGAATAACAAGATTGAAAGAATTGATCCCTGTGGAACACCACAATTTTAATAGCTTTAAATTAGAAATATCGTCAGTTATGACATATTGATGTCTATTATTTAAATGACTGGTGAACCATTTAACAGTTTCGTTTTTTATACCATGTTTTATCATTTTTTCAATCATAGTTTTATAGTTGATCATATCGAAAGCTTTTGTAAGATCAATAAAGGTTCCTAATACAAACCGTCCTTTATCAAAAGTTGAGCTAATGTTGTTTATGAGGTCTATGATTGCATGTTCCTTAAATGATTCATAACATAACAACCTATTATCTAGTTGATATGTTCAACAAGATATTAGGTTTTTGATGGTTTCGTCTTTTATTAAAAAAGATTGCAAAACTATCTAAAAACTATAGATATTTCTTCTAATAATGATAAAGCATGGAATATTGTAGATGGAAAAAGACATCAAGAAGACAAAAGAGTAAGTTATCGTCATCAAAACCATTGCTAATGATAATGCATAACGAATGAAAAAAGAAAATAACATAGTGATTTGTGAAATAACGCAATGTAATTATAACTAAATTTAGAAAAAAGTTTGATCAAAATGAAATAAATACAATTATGGCAAGAACTTATTCAGATGATGTAAAGAATAAAAATTGACACGTTTAAGATCAAAAATAAAAAATTAGCCGCAATAATTCTTGTATCAGAAAGTAAAGCCTGCAGAAATTTAATGTTGAAAAATGTATACAATAACAAAAACAAAATTAATGCTATGTTGATATGATTAAAGTATAAAGATACCTTATGTAGCAACTAAGAAATCAAACAAAAGAACTTAATTTCTTAGTTTTGTTAACTAAATATTTCAAATGATATACTATCACCAATATATTATGTTATATGAGATTGGAAAATAGTGAAACTGAAAAGCATACAAAAATTAGCAACCAATAAGGTCATTTAAACAAATATTTTCTAATAATCAACTTAATATAAAGACATTACAACAAAGTATATGAGGTACCAACGTTAAAAGACCTCTGATTGATGATATAATTTATGCCAACAAAAAAAATATTAACATAAAACATTATCTTAATATCATCACAATATATCTTAACTAAAAACAAAAAACCTTTAGTTAACTCAACATTTCTCTGTTACATAATATATTATTAATTTTTTAAACTTTTTTAAGCAAGATTTAAGAGAGATAGAGAACGAGAGATCACACCGCCGATGTACTCGCTGTCTTAACACCCCTCTCCTTCGTGCATTGTTGGGCAATCTTCTATCCTCCATTCTGCATACGTACTTTATGGAAGATCCTTTATGTCTCATTTCTTAAAAAAATATATATAATATTAAAAAAATACATATCAAACCATGGGTTTATTGAGAAAAAAAAAATAGTTTGAGACAAAACAAGTTTGTTCTAAATAAAGATACCACACTGAAGTCGCATTGTTTAAATACGGTTGTACAAGAGTTTTTATAATTTCTAACATTTTATTAACTTTGCCAGACACAAAACTAATTTAACTATACCATTTAAAGTTGTTTGAAATCATAATTACTTAATCTTTTTCAACTTTGGTTCCTTGGTACTTCCAATATGCATAGGTCTACATTTGCTTTTATTAAATTTTAATAGCCATATTTTCGACCATGTCATTATTTTATTTTTATTTATAAAAGTTTGTCTTTTTTAAATCAGGAGCTGATCTAATAATATTAATTAGATTTATATCATGAGCGTACATTTTACACTTAGTTATCAACTCATTTGGTAAATTGTTTATATAAACAGTAAACACAAATGGAGCCAAAACAGAGCCAAGCGGGGCACCACTTCTAACTGGAAAAAAACTAAAGTTTTTGTGCAACAGTTTCTTTGTAAATTCATGTTGTTCCAATATTGTCAAAGTCAATAAATGTTTTTTTCGAAATGCAACATAAATCTAGCTTTTAAACTGAAATGAGGGATATTGGTCGGTAGTTTGAATAAGGGCGTTGTAAAGGACGCAAAGGAAATGGAAGCGCAATTCGTTAAGAGATATAAGTGAATTCCATTTACTTCCCTACATTTATTTGGATTTAGTGACTTCCGGATTATTGAAATTCTGTCTGGTTAAAATGTTGGGTCATCGCATGTAATTTTATAGTTTGTTTATATACAGTAAATCAAACAATCATTGATTTGATATCAATCGAAGTCCAATGATATTAAAAAAAGCATGCTGGATTTTCATTAATGGCAAAATGACAATCCAGCATTTTTTTTTTTTTAATATCATTGGACTTCGATTGATATTAAATCAATGATTGTTTGACTCTTTATAAATATAAAAAATGTATATTAATGAGCATTCTATTTTCTTTTCATATAAATATAGATATTCGTAAAAACATTATTTGATGTGCTAACTATATGGCTTTTTTTTTGACATATATCTCAAAATTTAAAATAATTATTATGGCCAAAATACACAATCCACTCTATTATTTCATACTTCCTTCAAAATTTCATTTATCTTTGATTTAAACTTTGTACTTATTTGCAAACTATTTATGATTATTTGATAATTCTTATTTAAATTGTTATAAATATTTGAAAATTTGAGTAAAATGAAATAGAAAAAGTCTAATTAACTATAATACTTCAGCAAGAAAACAATTAAAATGACTGAAAAATTTATTGATAATATAAAAATCATGTAATCAATGTAAAATGTCATAGTAATGAATGAAAAAATCATCATGAGAGAAGCTGCAAAACATTTTAACACAACGCATGCCACTTTTAACAGAATATTCAGCCGATATTAAAGATACAATACAATTCAAAATCTTCCATATCCTGGAAGACTCATATAAAAGAAATGAGCATTCACTGATTCGCATAGTGAAAAAAAAAAGAAAAGAAGTTTAACACCTGCTGATCTCAGTCGAAAAGAACAAAAAGCTTCTGGTGTTGTTGCTAGTGCTCAAGCAGTTAGAAGAGTACTAAAAAAACACAATTACATGTAGCCAGCTGCTTGTAAAAGACCACGTCTATTGATAAAACACCAGGAAACAAGAAAAAACTGGTGTTTAGCTTATAAAATTTGGTCTTTGAGCATGTGGCACAACGTTCTTTTCAGAGACAAAAGAAACGTTGAGGTTGATTTAAGAAAAAACCAAGTAATGCTAAGAAGAAAGCCACATGAAAAAATGGACCCAAATTGTTCTACGTATTGAACAAAACATGGTAGTGGTAGTATAGACATCTAGGCCTGGGTGAACTATGAAGGTATTGGTTGTTTTAAAATATCTGACGAAAGACTCTGTTCTCAAAGATATTTAGAGATATTGGATAATTATTTAATGCGCTCTATTGACATATTCCCAAAAGACATGGGAGTCGTCCAACAAGATAATGCTCCATACTGCTGAGATTTGCAAGCAATCATTTGAAGAAAAACCATGTCTTGACCTGCCATTAGTCCAGATCTTACTTACATGGAGAATTTGTGATCTGGATTAAACCACAACCTTGGTAAATTAGTAAACTGTCAAAAGATGTTTTATTTGAAAAATAATTCTCCTTTATTCTAATGTACTTCATTTCTTCCCTCAGGCGTTCACTGCTCGTGTGGGATCATTTGGCGAATTTTATATGCCAAAGTTTTGAAACAATTTTTAAATTTGTTTTTAGTAAAGTTAATATCAATATTTGTAAATAACCAATTAAATGTTTATGATTTTATGTTATACCTTATTTTATGATGAGTTTTTTCAATGATAATCTTACAGATGAAATCTTTTTAAAATCATTATAGATGACATTTTGAAGATGCTTTTTTGCTTGTTATTTTTTTTTGTATTTTGCGGTCTTTAAATAATTATTTCTCCATAGAAAAAGTGCTATTTAAAAACTTTGGCATATAAAATTCGCCAAATGATCACACAGGAGCAGTAAACGCCTGAGGGAAGAAATGAAGTACATTGGAATAAAGGAGAATTATTTTTCAAACAAAGCATATTTTGACAGTTGTCAAGACAAAAATAAAGATTAATAGAAGAATATTTAAAATATAAATAAGACAGACAATGCACCTAAACATTACTAACAATAATAATAAAAAATAAGTTGTTATATAAATACTAATATTTTTGGCAAATAGCCAAAACCCAACCATACCTAAATTTGTAAAACACTAATATTTTTTTGATGATATGATATAAAAAGTATAGATCTACTGCAACAATATTAAAAAAAAAATTAAATAAATCATTTACCATACTACCGGCAGAAAAAAACTAAGCACAGTAAATTAAAATTCGAATAAAATTGCCAGAAACAAAACTAAAACCAAAGTAAACAGAAAATACTACTAAATTTCCCTTAAAACTATTTTTAAAAATAGGTACTTCCAGCATAAATAAACCAAAAACAATCAAATGGCAATAATCTCTAAAAAAAAAACCTTTTAAAATAAAACACAATAGAGTCTTCAAAAAAACTCTAACGCTGGCATGGATACTTTCATTCGAATTTTGTTAAACAATCTAAAGTGTAAGAAAATGAACAACCCGAGCAACTTAAATTCCTTGATAATAGTAGTAACATGAAAACCAGCGGATAGACAATGTATTAAAAATACTGTATAAAGACAATATAAATACTGTAATAAGCCAAATGGGTGGTTAATAAAAAGTTTTTGGGTAATATTACAATGATATAAGACATGATATAAAAGTGATTTCAAAGCGGGTAAAGTATTGTTTAGAGGTAAAGTTTTCTCTACGGTCCGATTCAAAGTAACTTTGAGACTATGACAAAATTGAAATTTCAAAAAATAGAGTTTAGAGCACCGCCATTTAACGGTCCCATAAAACGCCCACCTATTGCTTTTATTGACATTATATTAGAAACCATATTAACCCATAGCAACTTTCAATTTTCGACTGATCACTTTTTACAATTAACAGGTGCTACCATGGGAACACGTATGGCCCCGCCCTATGCTAATTTATTTAGGGGAAGAATTGATGAGAAAATATTTGACCAATTTTCAAAGTGGATTTCTTTTTAAAAACGATTTATAGATGATACATTTTTTATTTTTCATGGGCCTCCAGAGAAACTAACACAAGTTTTCGAATTTATGAATGCTATCCACCCCACAATCAAATTTACTTTCAATTATTCTACCAATACTATTTATTTCATGGACCTAACAACTATCAAAAGACTAGATGGACTGTTAGAAACAACAATATACAATAAGGCAAAGGACACAACAGCACTCTTACCTTATAATTCATTCCATCCCCCTCACCAAAAAAGCAACCTAGTATATAGCCAGGCGTTAAGATACAATAAGATTGTATCGAACAATTACAACCTAACAAAAGAGCTAAAACAACTAGCACAAATTTTAGTATACGAGGCTACCCTATTCAATCTATTAACAAAGGTTTTAAAAAAGCACTACGACATACACAACACGAACGTGTCTACAACAAATGTAAAGTAGAAAGAGAAAAAGAGAGAATTATACCGATAGTTACAACATTTAGAAAAGTCGGAAAACTTATCAATAAAATAGTAAAAAAGCTCTGGAATATTATCAAACAGGATACTGATCTTAAAAATATATGGCCAACTCCACCTATTGCGAGTTACAAAAACATTAAATCGATCAAGAAATTTCTAATCCAAACGACACATCAAAAAACATAAATGAAACATCTATTTTTTATTTACTAAGTTACAGTTCCTAGGTGTTACTATTTAGGTGTTATAATAATATTGGTTTACCCTTACATCAATTTTCTAGTTTTATTTATATTTAATTAGTTAGAATTAAACTTTTCATCGTGTATAATATACACGATACACATAACATATTATGTTATGATCTTAAATATACGTTAATTCGGACCGTAGAGAAAGTCTCATTTTAAAATATGCTTTCCCGCTCTTTAAATTATGTATTTTGGTATATTTTTTATGTTGTTCTTTGGTATATTTTTTATGTTGTCCGCAAAACCGTTCGATACGGTTGGAAACGGAGAGCTAATCTGTTAAATGCTATTCTATATGGGGCGGTGGTCTGTGAAAAGACCATTAGGACTAATAAAGTTGATAATAAAAAAAAACTTAAGCCATTTTAACGAGAATTAAGAAAAACATTCGGCGATGGATGGATAAATACCGTATCCATATAATATATCCGAGTACATCTAATTACCGAAGCCAAAAAAAAAAGATTCGGATAATTCCGTGTCAAAACAACAACAAAAAATCAACAAAAAACTAACCCACTATCTCTAAATGACTTAATTTTTGCAACAAAAATACTTCACTACGCTAAAAAGAATTCCACAAAGTTGTTTTAAACAAATCGGAATATTTTAGAAGTTATGTTAGTTTGAAATTCAAAACTTAGTAACATTTTTACTTATCACGATTCCCTAGCAACGTCCTTGATAACAAGTAAATGTCGATACATAAGTTGTTACCTTAACTACATTATTTCATAATTTGAAATTTTCCACATATTATTAGATGCTAAACCATAAAATTATATTAAGAAATAATAATTTTTTGTACTTATTAATAAATCAATATGAGTAAATCGGCGTTTTAACAAAATTTAAAAGTAAACATGCTTACTTTAGAAAGGATTAGAGAAAAGGTTATGATCTATATATTTCCAAACTTTATATTCCTAAAGTATATACAAATATATAAAAAAAAACTGAGCTGTTTTTTTGACTTACTAATCTAAAAAATTTAATTTTTATTTTTGATTGAAAGTATATTGAGATTGAGACAAAAGATAGATATATATTTATGTTTAGGCACAACCAGAAAGTAAGAGTTCTCACTTAAGTATAAAACTATAATATGCATATTTAATAAACTCAATTTAAAATATTTAAATATTAAAAACAGGTATTTTCACTCAGAGCTAGTCAAAAAAATAAGAGGTATTCCCTTAGGTGTAAAACTGCAATTTCCATGATATACATGTACATAAATAAACTCAAATTTAAATATCAAAACGCATTAACTCTTTGAATTCCGTGTTTTTATGAACTGACAAATCTTTATACAAATTAGTGAACTATAAATATTTTTTTGTTTTTGTTTGAACTGTAAAACAAAACAAAATTACGTAATTTTTTTTTAACAAATGAAAAATATTGTCATATACATATCATAGACATACACAAACTGTCGATTCTAAGAAATAATTAATAAAAAGAAGCAAGCAAATGTCTTTCAAGATTCAAGGGCCATGTTGGTACATAAATTTAAATTCCACATCAACTTTACACATCACCTAGCATCTCACAATTTTTAAAGTCAAACTAGGCATAATGTCATCACTGCAGTATTTCATCTTAACTTCATTTTGACATACAGGAATAAATTCATGAAAGTCTCTAGTTCCTGGTAATGTTTTTACATTTTTAAATCGTTCAGATTGTAATAATCTTGTTTCTACCAAACTTTCACTTGAAATAAAAATAAAGTTTATACCTTTGATGTTGTTAGTGCAATATGTAAAAATATTATGTGAGTTCAATATTGGATTTGTAGAAATTCTCTGCAAACTAGCATTAGCTACAAGCCGTTTATCTGTTCTTCCTATACTATTACAAGGTTGCTTTCCATGGCTGATTGCAAAGAAAAACCATTTTGCATCTATTCCGAAGTCTGATTTATGCTAACATAGGTTAAAAATGTTTTTGCATTTTTTATATTGAGATAAACAGCCATCAGAAAAGGAGATCAAGTTAACAATGCTGGGTATCTTTTGCTACAGATTATTGATAATTGATTTTTGTACCTCGTCAACCATTGGTACATCATGATTGTTATCATCTGATATAATGCAATATGAAATAGAATGCAACACCTGATTTTCTTTATAGTACACAACAACTACTGAATGAAGTGTGCACTGAAGATTATTCCAATGGAAACCTTGTACTTTATTCTGCACAACAAAACTATAGTTTTCTACAAAATCTCCTAGAAGTATTGCGCTATTTGATGGCATTTCTTCTTTAAGATTTTTTAAATATTTAGATTGGCATTCAGAAATATATGAATGGGCTGTTAGCTTGACTAGTTTTTCCATCACCATATTTACATAATCTGGTATGCTTACAAGTTGTGTAACTAAATCTGATCTATCAGTAATAACCCATTGGTTAAATTCAATATTATCTTCTTCCTCCAACTGCCCTATTAGTTCGAATATCTTTTCTTCTAATTTAGATGTATTTTTTGAATATTGCGTACATCGATTTAACATATATTCTTTGTTTTGCATATCACAAACAATGAATTTATATAGTTCATGGTAATCAATTTTAATGGGTAGGAGAATTAACTTCTTGTTTTGATGGTAGATACAAACGCACACAGAATGGGTTCCTGATGAGTTTGGCAAAACACACCATTTAGGTCTTAAAACACAAAACTTTGAAAAAACCTAATTTTACATGTGAATATAGAATTTTAAATGAGAGAAATAACTCTTTTAAGCTTGATAAAAGTAGTCGCTTTTGCATATGGACTTTCCAACTAACATTTAAAAAATCCTTTTGACCAGGCATCTGGCAAGAGTTTTCACCATCTTCATAAAACTTTTTTACTAAAGTATTTATTTGATCAGGCAGCATTTTACATTGCTTAGTTTGTGGAACTGCAAGAACTCCTTCCTTTGCTAAAAATCTAGATTTTTATATTAGATACTTTGAAACACCAAAATACTCACTAGCTGCTTCAATTGACCATTCTTGTGGGCACAAAGTCAATACTTGAATTTTGTCCCTAAATGAACAGCATTTTTCAAGTTTATCTTTTATCAAAACTAACATTTTTTCGAACTGAACAACATTTTTTTTTAAAACAAGAATATATTCATTATCAAAAACTTTAACTTCTGTCAATGGAATTTTTAAAGAACTTGATAACTTTTCTTTGAAAACTGTTGTAATAGTTTAATTTTTTTTCCCCAGCCTTCCGTGAAGCTTGACTGTTGACACACCAATTATACTGAGACAATCAGAAAGTTCTTGTCTGTTTTTATTTATATTAGCTTCTTGTTGAACGTTAAACACGTTTTCTTTATTTATACTTTCATTTGTGTAATTATCAGCAATATCAATGTTATCAGTATTAATTTCAGTGGAGGCTTTTGATTTGACTAAGCATTTTGTTCAAATTTTTTGACCAGGTACAATATTGAACCTGCTGTTTAAAGCTATGGTTTTTAACGTGACTTCTTTGAGAGATGCTAAATTAAAAAATACAACTTAATAAAATGTGCCTAGTATTAATAAACATAAAGAACTTAAAATTATGAAAAAGTAACATTTATAAAAAACTTTATGGACAAAAACTAAATGGACATAATGAAAACGCTTTATCTGTTGTAAATAATGTTACTGGACCAGCAGAGCTAATAACCAGGAATGAATTGAAATAGCTGTTGGTACAGCTTTATTAGGCTAGCCTGCTGGTTCTCCTGGTATATCAGCTGAAATGCTGAGTTTCATGTGATGTGGGTATAGAGTCACTGTCACATGTCAGATGAATTACATTTTGGTTAAACCTCAAATGATTGTACAAAAAATCAAATAAAAGTTTATAACAGGTGGAGACGTACTAGAAATTGAAATGGATTTATCAATAAACCGCAGTTTGGTTCAATACCATGAAAGGGAACAACAGATGCTTATTCATTTTAAGACAAGTTTAAAAGATGTTTTTTGGAAAGGTAATAAGATCAATGGATCTATCAAATGTGCCCAAAGTGAATGAGAGACGGTAATGATTGTATTATGTATAGATTTTGTCCTGTTTCTGTTTTGTTTTGGTTAAATCAGATTTTTTTTTATTTACAATTTTGGAAAATTACATGTTACATGTTACATGAAATAAATATTGTCAAACCTATAATACCTTTACAAGGAACTATAAAGTTTTGAACTACATTGCTTTTAACTTCACCACTGCAACCTGGTCTTTCAAACTATAATTGAAAATAAAACAACTTATCTTCATAAAATAAACAATTTTAACAAGGAAAATAAACAAAAGTATACCATATAGTTTGGAACTGTATTGCTTTCAACTTCTCCACTGAAACCTGGTCTTTCAAACTATAATTGGAAATAAAACAATTTAACTTCAGAAAATAAATAATTTTAAAAGAAGAAAATGAACAAATGTATACCATATAGTTTTGAACTACATTACTTTCAACTTTTCCACTAAAACCTGGTCTTTCAAACTGTAATTGGAAATAAAACTATTTACCTTCATAAAATAAATAATTTTAATAGGGAAAATAAACGAAAGTATACCGTATAGTTTTGAACTGCAATGCTTTCAGCTTCACTGCTGCCACCTGATCTTTCAAACTATGATTGGAAATAAAACAATTTAATTTCAGAAAATAAATAATTTTAACAGGACAAAATGAAAAAATGTATACCATATAGTTTTGAACTGCATTACTTTCAACTTTACCACTGCAAGCATGTCTTTCAAACTATAACTAGATATAAAAGTATTTACCTTCATAAAATAAATAATTTAATAGAGAAAATCTAAAAAAGTATACCATGCTAGGGACAAAAACAGTAGTTGGGTTATTGTTGTATCTGGAAAAAAAAGTAATCCAGCTGAGCAACTAGCTGTTGAAAAACTGTTGCTTGCTCAACAGACTGAAATCAAGAGCAGAGACAACAATGTAATCATTTATGGCGTGGAAGAACCAAAGAAGGATACTGTGGCTCAAAAAATCAAAGATGACAGGCTGAACACCCCAATCAAGATACAAAGATGATACAAAGTTAATTAGTCAGGAAAAATGATGCTGAGTTATTGCAATTAGATTTATATAAAGCTGTTGAATGGTCAAAGGTGGGGCTTGTCAAACTTAATACTGATAAATGTGTAGTTATGCATTTAGGTAAAAAAACTATTAAGTATGAATACTCTATGGACAGGAAATCGCTCAGAAAAACAAACATAGAAAGAGATCTTGGAGTTTTATTTTGTTCAAACTTGAAATGGAAAGATCATATAATGGCTTGTACCTCAAAAGCAAATAAAATGATGGGAATATTGAAAAATACTTTTTTGAATATTGATGTACATATGCTTAGGTTATTATATACAACATTTTTTGGCTTCTTATTGAATTTGCAGTGCCAGTTTGGTCTCCTTACTTCAAAGGTGAAATTAAAGCTTTAGAAAAAGTGCAACATCAGTTTCCTAGAATTGTTTTTTTTATTGTGGAACTTGACATATGACGAAAGGTTGAAAAGTCTAAATATTACAGATCTTTATATGCAAACTACTACTACTACTACTACTACTACTACTACTACTACTACTACTACTACTACTACTACTACTACTACTACTACTACTACTACTACTACTACTACTACTACTACTACTATATAGTTTTGAACTGTGCTGCTTTCAATTTCACCACGGAAACCTTGTCTTTCAAAATATAATTGGGAATAAAACAGTTTTACTTCAAAAAATAAATAATTTCAAAATGAATGAAAGCATACCATACAGTTTTGAACTGCATTGTTTTCAACTTTACCACTGCAAGCTGGTCTTTCGAACTGAAATTGGAAATGAAACAATTTACCTTCATAGAATAAATAATTAAAAAATAAGTCGAACAAACCACAGTTTACTTTATAGTTTTGATCAAAATTGTTTTTGTCAACTTCTTCAACATTACCAACATCAACAACTTGCTCACTGAAATCTGTTATTTCAAGCTATAGTTGGAAAACAAACAATTATGAATACTAAAATACTTAATAATTTATAGCAGCCAATTTGGCAATTTAAATGCCAATAAATCATAAAATGTAAACATCTTACTTTTCTTTCATGCAGTTCAGACTGAAATTTATTATCATCCATTTCCAACTTGGAAACTCCATTTTGTATATTAAAATCAACAAGTTGATGTTGAATTGAAGTTACCATAGCTTCATCATTAGAACCCCAAATACTTGCTAAATTTTGCAAGACCCTCATTCTACATTCTGTGATGATCCGCCTTCTGCTGCTAAATCAGATAAATGCTGTACAAGTCAATTAGCGCGACGATATTTTTCTACATGGGTCAAGGGTTTATCCTTTAGCTTAGCAAATTTTATATGGTTATCATGTTGATCCTTCGTTAGAAAAATGTGATGAGTTTTCTGCACTGTTTCCTTAAACCATCTTGGAGCAATAGAATTTTCAGAGAACATTTGCAATTTTTTAATTCTTCTAGCTGCAAACATATGTTTGCATGGCAAACCCATGGACTTTGTAAATAAACAATCGCAGCTATTCTCAGATAGTATTTCACTTTTTCCAAAAGTTTGTACAATTTCATTTGCTAAGTCTCCATCTACGCTGACAGATTCATCGAGCTGATATTTAACAAAAGAAAAAGCAAATGGCGTTAGTATATCTTTATAATCACGTTCATGTTGAAAACTTGCAACTACAGTAACAGGAACCCGTTCTGTTGTATTTATATATTTATGGTCTCTTTCTTGTCGCATGCAGGCTATAACAGTAAGCAAATCTTTGAAGAATATAGGTAAAGGACTCAACAAAGAAACAAATGCTTTAATTCTATGATCGATAGATTCAAAACGATTAGTAGTACATTCTCCAAAAGTTACATTTTGTTGCTGCCAACAATGCACCCACTCGAATCTACAAGCATGCCAATTAACTTCAACATATTTAACAACAGATGGTGGCATAACTTTGTGAAACTCATCACGCAACATTTCATATTCCTTCTCAGTAGCTGCATATGTCATTTTATGGAGAGCTTTTAAAGCAATCAGTCTTTGAGCTTCAGATATACTCATTTTTGATGTTCTTATTTCTCTGCTCATAGAACGCAAAACATGAAATATACACAACAATAAATTAATTTGTGGAAATGCATGCTTAATGCATTCACGCTCTGCCATGTCTTTGTCAGTAAAAACAGATATCTTATTCCAGTTGATATTTTTTTCCTTGAATATTTCAAACATTGTTGAAAGGGAAACACAGTCTTCTGATGCAGATAAAAATATAGCTGCAATTTCACTTTCACTATTTGGTCCGACTACAAGAAGAATGTATAAGGGCATTCTCAAATTAGTAAGTTTATTAGTTGCATCAACCAAAAGTAACTCAGGATATAAACCAAAAAATTGCTTCATTTCATAGTCTTGAAAAAATATTCCAGTTATGATACCATTTTCATCTGTTCTTAGCTCAAGATCTGATCCTAATAAAAAAGAAGTTATATATTCAACAGATTTGTTCTATATTTTAAATGAAAATCTAATTATATTGAAAAAGAACAATGGGGCAGGACAGGCTCTATGGCCATAGACAATGCAAATTTATTAGGAGAACATACTCTAGTACATAATCCCCACTTAAATGTGGATATGAAATCGCTTTTCAGGAAGCTACTTTCTCAAGAGCAAGCTATTGCCATTATATTGACATATCAAACTATTGAAATTTTCTGACATTTAATAAATAGTTAGATAAGTTTATTACTTTATTACTGCGCCGGGTCTGGATTCAGAAAACATAGGCCTAGCACCATGTAGCCTTATCCTAGAAACATGGCTATGCTATATTTGTCTATGTTAATAAATCTGATATACTATAGAACTATAGTATAATGATTTAACTTGATAACAAGAGCATCTATACATAAAAATATTGTTAAAAATACAAGAGATAATCTGTAAAAGTAAGTTTAAATATAAATTTTTAGTTTGATATGCATTTCATATTATTTCCTTCAAACAGTATACACCCATATTATTGAAGAATACTACATTATTTCCAAGAGTAGAGATAAAAATAGTCAAAACCTGAAACAAAAAACTTTAATTACTCAAATATGAATAAATTATGACACAAATTCTCAACATAATGATAAAGAGTACAAAATTACTTTGTAATGCCACAAAAAAACAAAGGTACTGTTACCTAAATAATGTTGATTATAATTTTTTTTACTAACTGCTGACTAATGATCAATAAAGTAAATTTCAATTCATAAAAGTTTACTAAATTTAAACCATATTTCAACAGTATGAATTCTAAACTAACGTCATGTCGTAGTGTAGAATGTCAAGGTAGAACTAAAGAAAATAAAAAAAGAATATAATTAAAACTTGTTGAAACATGCAAACAAATCATAATACCAGCTAATAAAAAATGCTTTCAATTAAAAAACTTAATTAAAGCCTTTTTTTAGTTAAAATCATTTTAAGTTCAATATATTTTCATTATCATATTATTTAACTTGCTTCATAAACTTATTTTATATTAAGAGCAAACCATTGTAGAAGAAAAAAAGATATTCATTTTTAATAATTTATTACTGCTCTGTTCTTTAAGAAGTTCTTTAAGAAGAATGCTCATTCTAACAGTCCATCAATATATGTACAGAAATATCTTCCTAACTTTAAAAAACTTATTATTTAACTTCTTAATTTTTTACCTTAAATTTAAAGCACCATTCAAAAAAAAAAGTCAATGCTCTCAAAATGAAATCAATATTTGTTTCCTTATTGCATATTAATTGTTTAACAAAAAATTATTTATACTAACCATTACAATCTTGAAAGACTGCAATTAGTGATTTTAAATCTGTGGTACCTTTCTGTTTTGCAGCTAAGTTATGAAGATCTTTGAGGGTAACTTTTTTACCTAAGAAAAAAAGTAACATTATAAAAAGTTTAATGTAGAGGGTAAACATAAGTATGATAAGTATGAATTCCAATGCAACTTTTATATAAAAGTGTTAAATAAAACCTGTTTCCTTCATAACTTGATCTTTAATAAGCCACTTGCTTCCGTGCATACTCAAAAGACGACAAACATCTTCTTTTTCATCCGCTTTAATTTTCTTCTTTTTGGCAGATTTTTAAACAATTCCTACAAGTAGAAAAATTGTAAAATATCTAATATATAAATAGTTTTTACTTGTATCATTCAGTTTTTATAAAATATCCTATTTTGGGGAATAATTATATATATATATATATATATATATATATATATATATATATATATATATATATATATATATATATATATACATACACTGAGGCATATTCGTTTAGACGCATTAAGTTTTTTCTCTTTATCTTAATTTTTTTCTATGTATTGTCAACTGATATGCATGCAAGTTATTATCAAAATAATTGTGTTGCGGGCTAATAAAAACCACAAAAAAAATTTTTCTATGTGTCTTTATTAACATGAGAGTATGTTTGATATACAAAAGCACATTTTTTAATTGGAATATATCTATAGATGCAATCAGGTTAATAACGGTATTTATTGATTTTTAATCACTTTTACACAAATAAATTGATAAACTTTAGTGTAATTTGATCTTTTGCTCTGCTAGTATCATTTTTATTGCATTTTACGAAATGGCTAAAGGAAAGTATTTAAAGTAAAAGTATTTGACATATTTAAAGTAAAAGTATTTGAAAGTATTTGACAGATGCTGAAAAAATACAAATTAATTTATATCGTGGCTCAGAAATCTCACCAGCATTTTCTATACTAGAAATAGCAAAAAAAATTGGAAGATCTAACCATGTCGTACGAAACTACATTGCAAAAGGTGACAATTAAGGTGTAAAAAAAGCAACAAACGGCAACAAAGTATTAACAAATCGGCAAATTAATCGAATTAGCATTGAAGCAACCAAAAATAAATTGAATGCAACACAAATAAAGGATAAATTATTATTGCCTGTCACCAATAAACATGTTGCACATATTCTACGTACAACACCAAACGTAAAGTGGAAGAAACCACACCAAAAACCAATGTTAAAAATCACCATAACATCACAAAAAATCACCATAACATTGCTAGATTACAGTTTGCTAAAAACCACATGCATTGGACTTATGAGTGGCAAAACATAACATTTTCAGATGAAAAAAAGTTCAATTTAGATGGTCCGGACTCTTACAGTTGTTATTGGCATGATCTAAGAGGAATAAATGACCCACAAACAAAACGAAATTATGGAGGAGGAAGTTTAATGGTTTGGGGTGGATTTTCTTATTCAGGAAAATTAACTCTATGTTACCTAAAATGAACTTGATAAAGTATACAGAAATGTTGGATGATGTTCTCATAACTTATATGGATGAAAACATGGACGATAATGCCATATTTCAGCAAGATAATGCTGCAATTCACACATCTAGGCATTCTATGAAATGGTTTATAAACCACAACATCCCGGTTCTCGAATGGCCAGCTTGTAGCCGGGACTTAAATCCAATTTAGAACATGTGGGGAATGCTATCAAGAAAGTTTATGATGCTAAAGCAGCCGGACACCAATTTAAAACTGTTACTGAGTTAAAGTGTAAAATTCTTAAAGCATGGGCCGAGTTGGATCAAACTGCACTTCAACGACTAGTGGAGTCAATGAAAGGCAGAATTTTTGAGGCATATATATATATATATATATATATATATATATATATATATATATATATATATATATATATATATATATATATATATATATATATATATATATATATATATATATATATATATATATATATATATATATATATATATATATGAGAGAGAGTTGCAAAAAAAAACGCATTTTTTTCATTTGATGTTTTTTTGGGTCAAAAAAACGTGTTTTTTTGGTTTTTTTGGCGTTTTTCTGGTTATTTTGGCGTTTTTTTTGGTGTTGTTTTGCTTTGTGTAACAATTTTTCAGTTTTTACTTGGCATAAATTTTGGAACAGTTTTCCTTTATTCTACTATATTTTTAGTATATGACCATTAAAAGCACAATTAGATGTATAAACACCAATTTAAAATAAATTTCTAATAAAAAATTAAATTATCTTTAAGTTAGTTATATATCTATTCATACTGTATGGAAATGTTAATTTGTCATGTTGTACTAACAATTGTGATTGTAACTCTCATTATATATAGAAACTATTCTTATCCAATAAGAAAGTTACCATTTTAATTTTGATAATATAAATATATTAGTATATAATAGCATGCATATTTAATATCAGAATCTATCGAGGTTGTTTACTTATTTGAGCATTTGTATATTGTGTAGTAATTTAGTCTTACATTGTTTGTTTGTAATATTTGTCAAAATATATATATTGCTAGTAGGCCCTTATAAAAAAAAAACCCTATACTGAACTTAATTTCAAGAAAAATTTAAAAATCTTAAATTATTATTATTTACAGAGTTTCCCAGACCACCTTCATCTGATGATTCGTGATTTGTTTATAATTTATTTTTTATCTGGATTTTTTTTCAACTAAATTATTTTTTTATCTGGACATTTTCATATAGTACTATATCAGAACACTTGCAGAATTTTTTAACATGCTTTGTTTTTCAAGTTCAATTTTTAGACATAATCTTATGGCAAAAGGAATGTTTAAGTTTTTCCATTTTGCTAATTTGGTTCAGAGGTTTAAATAGTGCTTTAAAACCCCTTTAGATAAAAAATCACAACTCAGTGTTTATA
Source organism: Hydra vulgaris (assembly GCF_038396675.1). Lineage (NCBI taxonomy): Eukaryota > Metazoa > Cnidaria > Hydrozoa > Anthoathecata > Hydridae > Hydra > Hydra vulgaris. The sequence continues at coordinate 22,206,274 of NC_088925.1, forward strand.
ATATGGTGTGGTTATTTTTTGTGTCAATTAGTGTCTATTTTGTGTAATTTTGTGTCTATTTTTAGATCCTATTGTAGAAAAACTACAATTTTTATATCAAAAATAAAAAACATGAGTTTCTATAATTTTTTTGATATCTTTATTTAAAAAAATTTTTTCTATAGGTTTATATAAAATTTCACTTCATTTGAGCACTAAGTTGGCCTTTTTAATACAGTAGAATCTCTCTAATTCGAATTCGATGGGAAAAAATAAAAGTTCGAATTAGAGAGATTTTCGAATTATAGAAAGTTAATTTCTCTTAAACGCATTTCACGGTGACTTTGCATTTAATCAAATTATGGAGGTTTTCAAATTAAGGAGATTCGAATTAGAGAGATTGTACTGTATAAACATTTTTTAAACAATATTAAGGACCTGTTGAATAGAAAATAAGCTTAAGCATGAACTAGATATTGGACAATTAAACTTAAATTATTCACAAAAGATAACCACAGCACATAAAAATAACTGAGTTCTGATTTTTATCTCTCTCTCTTTCTCTCTCTCTCTCTCTCTCTCTCTCTCTCTCTCTCTCTCTCTCTCTCTCTCTCTCTCTCTCTCTATATCTCTCTCTCTCTCTCTCTCTCTCTCTCTCTCTCTCTCTCTCTCTCTCTCTCTCTCTATATATATATATATATATATATATATATATATATATATATATATATATATAGCTTTTAACACAGTTTGTCATGCTGGTCTTCCCAATGACATCTCATATTAAGTATGGGAAAAGTTTTTGAGATTATCAAAAATGTTTCTTTCTAACTGCTTTATTAAAGTCATCCTCAAAGGCCAACAGTTTTATTTATTTCTAGTTACTTCTGGGGTTCCTCAAGGTTCTATTCTTAGTCCTGTTTTGTTTCTTATCTACATTAATGATCTTCCCGACAACCTTACATTTAAAGTTGCTCTTTTTGCTGAAGATTCAACTTTTTACTCCTGTCTTGACAAAAAGTCTTTTTTTTTTGACAAAAAAAACAACTGCAAACAACTACCACAATACTGTTGACATTTCATTATTATTAAATAGCAACCCTCTCACTGAGTTCTCTTTTTTACATCTTCTTGGATTATCATTTAATACTGACCTTTCATGTAAACAAAATATATAATCGATTGCTAAATTAGCACCCCTTTATTATTATCTTCATTTTCCACAGAGTCCAAAAATGCATTGTAAACAAAGTTGTAACCACTCTATCTGCTAAGCTTAAGCCTCTTTCCCATAGTCGTAAAGTTGCATCTCTTTCTTTTTTCTACAAACTTTATCATGGTTGCTGCTCAAAGGACTTATCATCTCTAGTTCCATAAACAAAAATTCATACTCACTTGACTTGTGATTCAGCTAAGTCTCATTCATTTACTGTATCTGTCCCTGCATGCTCTTTTATTTGTCTAGTTCTTTTACCTGCATTTTGACCCTTTAAAACAATCTTTTATCCTCATGTTTTCTTGATTCGTGCAACCTATGACTCTTTAAGTCTTATATCAACTGTTTCCTAGCTCTATAACTCTTTTTTTTTTTTTCCTAGTAACTCTCAACTTAATAGTTGTTTATTACAGTCTTGTTGGGAGTGAATCAGAATAAATATATATATATATATATATATATATATATATATATATATATATATATATATATATATATATATGTATATATATGCATTTATATATATATATATATATAAATATATATATATATCTCAATTGTTAAATCTAAATAAATATAATAAATGTAAATAAACAATGTTTATTGTGTCAATATATAACACTAAAAACCAATAAAGATAAAATTAATGAAGATAAAATTATCTAAGAAGATTTTATGCAGGACTGCTTCAACTGTGTTAACCTTCAAGCATACCAAAATAAAAATAATTTCAGAATTATTTGTCCTATTTAAATCAGAAGTTAAAATATGAAATAAGATATTATCATTAAAATTAAATTTAGTAGCATAAATAATGAATTTTTGAATATTTCCCAAAAAAAACGGATCCCTGCATTTTTTTTCCAAAAAAACGCGTCCTATCTATCTATCTATCTATCTATATATATATATATATATATATATATATATATATATATATATATATATTATATATATATATAAAGTGATTTTCTACAAATTTATAATTGCTCTGTTCTTTTAAGAACATTGAGCACTCTATATGAAGAATACATTTGAAAATTGAAGATTATTTTACAATAATAAAAAACTCTGAAAAAAATATCCAAAAATAGAAGTCTTTACAGAGAAATATTAACGGACAAAAAATTATACATAATTAACCAATATATTTATTACAAAATAACTCAGTAAATAACCAATCAAAATTACCAACTGTCAAAAAAATAATAATAACAAACTGACAGTAAAATTAAATAGATAAGTTTATAGCATAATGTAAAGTTTGTTTATTAAGTCAGGGACTTTCCCATTTAAAGTGGAGGACTTTTATCTTTAACTTGTGTTTGGTTGGGGCATTATCCAAAATCTCAAAAGAATCACAGTTAGCCAAATTTTTGCAACTGGAGATAAATTTAAGTGTTTAAATATATGAGATTGTTTATCACTTTTAAGATTCTCATTTATTCTAGTTGCCAAGTGTCTGAAGGTTTCTCCAATATAACTGGCATTACAGCCAGCACAAGAAAATTTATAGACAACATGAGATTTAAGCAGTTTAGGAAGTCACTTTCTAAACTGCTTAAATCTCATGTTGCCTATAAATTTTCTTGTGCTGGCTGTAATGCCAGTTATATTGGAGAAACCTTCAGACACTTGGCAACTAGAATAAATGAGAACCTTAAAAGTGATAAACAATCTCATATATTTAAACACTTAAATTTATCTCGTAATTGCAAAAATTTGGCTAACTGTGATTCTTTTGAGATTTTGGATAATGCCCCAACCAAACACAAATTAAAGATAACAGAAGTCCCCACTTTAAATGGGAAAGTCCCTCACTTAATAAACAAACTTTACATTATGCTGTAAACTTATCTATTTAATTTTACTGTCAGTTTGTTATTATTATTTTTTTGACAGTTGGTTATTTTGATTGGTTATTTACCGAGTTATTTTAATAAATATATTGGTTAATTATGTATAATTTTTTGTCCGTTAATATTTCTCTGTAAAGACTTTTATTTTTGAATATTTTTTTCAGAGTTTTTTATTATTGTAAAATAATCTTTTGAAAATGTAAATAAACTTTACTAAACATGTCAAGAATAAAACATTGTATTAATTTCAAAAATAATTATATATATATATATATATATATATATATATATATATATATATATATATATATATATATATATATATATATATATATATATATATATATATATATATGTAAAAAAATATAGAAATGTTTAGCGAAATAGTTAACAGAGAATAGCTTCCAAATAGCAAATAAAAATAATTCAAACTAAGATAAGTAAAATACTGACTTTGTCAATGACATGGTTGTGCTTCAATACTATTGAAGCACACTTTGTCAACGACATGGTCCATGTCGTTAACAAATTGAGTATTTTACTTATCTTATGGTATTGACAATTGTGAACCGTTGTCGGATACATTTATCCAGATTCCATATGGGCAATCTATCTGGAATGTGCTATCAATAAAAAAGAAATAAAAAAATATAATACAGTCATTTATGACATAATCTTTTTATGACATAAAAAGTTTAAAAACGAAAGTTTCACTAGTCTACTTAATATAAACATATTTATTTTGAAACGATGAGGGTTTTTCAAATAATTAAACTTTTTTATATAATAAATTTTTAAACGCTTTGATTTATTTAAATTATTAAAATAAATCAGAAAAAAAATTAAATAATTAGGAGAATTAACTTATTTTTTCAAATTTAAGTTTCATTTTTGAGCCTGTCCACATTCTATTATATGATTGCATTAACATATATAAGATAGTATTTATAATACTTGTACTTTAGATCTTTTTAAATAACATATACCTTTGATTTAGACGCTTTCCTTTTGATCGACTTTTAAAATTTTTCCCTCCATGATAGCAAGCATAATGCATGCTATAAAACAACAAATCGTCGTTTAAGGTTCGCTTAATGCCTTTTTTTCGTGCAGATGCAATGGATCTACTTTCTCGTTTATATAAAGAAACACTAAATTCTATTTTATAGTTCTTAATGGCTACTTCTAATTATTTTAAAGAATTAAACCTGTCACCAACATTTAAAGCCATTGTTAAAGGGAATCTTTGATTATTAAGGAATTTATAAAGATTAAAATTTAATAAAATGTCCCTCTGCGTTGAAAGTTTGGACGTATCTCTAACTTTTTTTTATTAAAGATACGTCTACAAGTATCTATATTTTATCGCAGTGGCTACGGGCCACTGCGATAAAATATATATGTAAAAATATATATATATGTAAAAAAGACTTAGTATATGAAATATAAAATGATTATAATGTAATCATTATATATTTCATATACTAAGTTTTTTTATTTTTTATTTTGATTCACTCCCAACAAGGCTGCAAGCTACCACTATTAAGTTAGGGGTTACTGGAAAAATATAATAGAGTTATAGAGCAAAGAAACGGTTGACTTAAAAAAGTTGAAGATTGTTACATTATTGAATATTATTATTACTGTAGTAAATATTATTATTACTTTAGTAAATATTATTATTAAATAATAATAACTAAATTCAGGAATTAATAATAATAACACTCTTACGAATAAGAACTATGGTGACAGTATTTTTAAAAGTAACTTTAATTATACAAAATAAAACCTCTTTTTCTCTAAAAAGTCTCCAAGTACTTTCTTCATTCGTCTTACTTAAAAACGTCCAAAATCTTTTTTAAGCTATTTTGTCTGATCAAATTTCACATTATTCAAAGCGGACAACTTACTGTCCGTCGGAGTAAAATGTCTTAGGGGTCGTCCATAAAGTACGTACGCTCATAGGGGGGAGGTCTTCAAAAAGCGTACGAAAGCGTATAGGGGGGGGGGGGAGGTTCAATTTAAAAGTACGTACTTTGATTTTCTAATTTATTACAATTAACAAGCTAATCAATAGAAAAGTTAAATTCTGACTAAAGTTTCTAGTTTGCCAACACAAAAAGATGTATGGTATATGAAGTGGAGGGTATAATTTCCCTCTATACACACATGTATGGCCCTCAGAATTTTTTGATGTTTCAGATAGGACACTTTCACACATCGTGAAAACTCCTAACTTAAGTTTGTTTATACCTATGCTAAATGAGGAGGCCTTGCAAAATATTGGGACGGCGAAGTGAACAAAAAGCCCTAAAACGCTTGCCCTGCCCTGCCCTGCCCATCCGTGAGGGTACTAATGTAGTAAAATTTTCAACTTTACCAACTAAAACTTAATTTAAATTTATTAACAGATTTTAATTTTTGTAGAAAAATATTGTAAATTACAAAAGTTACGATCATTGCAAATTTTTCGACACCCAAAACGAAAGGGGTGTAAATTTTGCATGTTCATAACTTTTGTAATTTACAATATTTTTCTACAAAAATTAAAATCTGTCGATAAATTTAAATTTAGTTTTAGATGGTAAAGTTGAAAATTTTGCTACATATTTCCCTTACGTTTGGGCAGGGAAGGGGGAACGCAAACGTTTTAAGGCTTTTTGTTCCTAGGCCTCCGCCATCCTAATTTTTTGTAAGGCCACCTAATTTGGCATATAAACATACTTAAATTTAGAGTTTGCACGATGTGTGAAAGTGTTTTATCTGGAACATCAAAAAATATTGCGGGGCCCATGCACACACGCCACCACTTATATACTGGCCCTGAGTAAGGCCTATTTTTTGAATCGACAAAAAACAGGTTTTAGCAGGGCCGTGGTTAATGGGTCGGAGTCCCCCCAAAAAACGTTTCATTGGTGTCTCAAAATCTTCCAAATTTGACCGCTAGTTTTTGCTAAAATAAAGAGCTTCTTAAATAGCAAAAGGGCACAAAATTCCCCCTCCAGGTAAGGGGTATGGGTAGCCTAATCTCAGCACTGTATTTTAGCCTTTGTTTTCAATATTACTGATCTCGCGTAAGACTCGTTATTTACTCACTTAAGAGGGGTGTCTGAAAAAAAGGTCCGCCTAAAGTATAGTTTATTTTTATTTGATTCGTTATTAAAACAAAAAGAAAGTTTGTAGAGACATCTCCGGGAATCGAACTTGAATCTCCGCCGACTATTACCTCCGTATTAACCTCTCGACCAAACATACGCGTTTCACACAGCTGTTTAAATTTATTAGAATTAATATTTGCATATATATTTAAAGATAAATAAAAAAATTTTTTTTCTTTTTTTATTGATTCTTATGAAGAATTTTCAACAAGTTTGTTTTTTCAAAATTTCAAATTTAACAAAACAAGTTTGTGTCAAAGAACAAGTTCGTGGTTATTGTAACGAGCGGACGTGTTTTTGCAAGTTGAAAATTTACAAAGAAAAAAAAAAAAAAAAAGTAATAATAACTTAGGACAAAAAATTGTTTTATATATATTAACAAAAAACTTTTAAATTAATAGTGGTAATAAATATTATTGATATTATGGCAGTTACACTTGTTGAAATTAAAAAAATGGTTAAAAACTTGTTTACTAACTACAAAGTGGAGACGGAAGCAGCGCTAAAGGAACAAGAAAGCAACTTTATAAGTATCGTGAGTTCAAATACCAAAATCTTAAACGAAAGATTAGACAAAGTAGAAAAAAATATTTTAGAGAACGCTAAAAAAATATCAACACTGGCAGCAGAAGTTGATGAAATAAAGGTTAGTCTAAATTTTCATGAGGAACTTATTGAAAAAAAAAATAAAAAATTGGTTAGATATTTTCATAAAAAATAAATCTAACCATAATGAAATACAAAATAACAACACTGACCTCAAAAAAATTAACAGTAAGCTAAGGGAAATTAAAGATAGAACAAGGAGGAACAATCTAAGAGTTGACGGAATTAAAGAAGATGATAATGAAACCTGGCTGGAAAGCGAACAAAAAGTAAAAGAAATATTTAATGAGTACTTGGGTGTAGAAAATGTAAAAATTGAAAGAGCACATAGAGCTGGTAAAAAAGGTGTAAAAGAGAACAGAACAATTGTTCTGAAATTATTGGACTTTAAAGATAAGGACTTTAAAGATAAGGAGGAACTTTTAAGAAATGCCTCAAAGTTAAAAGGAAAAAATATACATATTAACGAAGATTACTGCATGGAAACGAATAAAATAAGAAAGGAATTGCGTGAAAAAATGAAAATTGAAAGAAAGTTGGGAAAATATTGTACGCGAGTGGAAGACAAATAAAAAGTAATTTTTTACTTATTTTATTTACAGTTTATTTAATTCTTATTTACTTTTTTGGATATTTTTATTGATAATATATCAATAACAAAACCCTTTAAAATGAATCCGAAAACGTTTGAATACGAAAGTTTTTTTGAAAACATTTTAGATAAGGTTTTTAAAATAAATGATCAAAATACTTTTGATATATATGACCTTGACAAAAACTTTATTGATAACTTTTCATTAATAAATATGAATATATAAAACACCTTACATGTTTCCAGATGAAATAAATAAGTATTTAAAAGATGTTAAACCTTATGAGAGCCTTTCTCTTGCTCATCTTAATATTAGAAGTGCTAAGGCAAATTTTGAAAACTTTAAAATATTCTTAGAGGAAAGCAATTTTATTTTTAATATTATTTGTTTAAGCGAAACATGGTTAACTGATGACGAATTTAACGAAAGCACGCTTTTTCAATTAAATAACTATGAAGGAGTGCATTTGCAAAGGAAATCGAAAAAAAGAGGCGGGGGTGTTGTAATTTACATCAAAAATAGTTTGCGGTATAAATTACAAAACGACCTATGCACATCTGATTACGACAAGGAATTTGTTTCTATTGAAATCATCAACAATGACTCTAAAAATACCTTAATATCATGCTGTTATAAACCGCCACAAACATCAACAGAAATATACTCAAATCATCTTCAAAATATTATTTTGAAAAGCTTACAAGAAAAAAAAAAATTATTTATCCAAGGAGATTTTAATCTTAATGCTCTAAATTATGAAAATAATATAGAAACACAAAGTTTTTACAATAATTTATTTCAATTTGGTGTAATTCCTTTTATAAATAAACCAACCCGAATTACAAAAAATTCGGCAACACTAATAGATAATATACTAACAAATTCTTTATTTGAAATCTCCTTAAAGAAAGGAGTAATTAAAACATCTATATCGGATCACTTTCCGATATTTATTTTAATAAGTACCTCAAATAAAATTAAAATAAATGAAAAAAAAACAATCACAAGGCGACATTTTTCTTTGGATAGCCAGGTTAACTTTAAAAGTGAGTTAGCCAATATCGATTGGTCAAATTTAGAATCCTCTAAATGATACCAATTTAATGTATAATACGTTTATAGATATTTTTGTATTTCTTTATGATAAACACTTCCCTAAAGTAGTAAAGACAATTAAATTTAAAGACATAAATTCACCTTGGTTGAGTAAAGGTCTTAAAAAATCATCTAAGCGGAAACAACGATTATATATAAAGTACCTTAAAAAAAATGCGATAAAACAAAATCGGAATACAAGAGCTATGCAAGTCTCTTTGAGAAAATTAAAAAAACCGCTAAAGCTAATTATTATAATAAACTACTCGATAAGTGTCAAACAGATTCTAGGAAAATATGGCAATTATTAAATGAAATTATTGGTAAACTAAAAATTAACAAACCGTGCTTTCCTAAAACTATAAAAATCAACCACAAAACAATTCATGATGAAAACGTCATTGCAAATGAGTTTAACAACTTCTTTGTTAATATAGGATCTAAACTTGCTTCCCAAGTTCCTTGTGCAAATAAATCTTTTGATAAATATTTAGATCGTAATAAAAATGAATTGAATAACGAAAAACTAACCATGTTAGAATTTAACAATGCTTTTAAAAGCCTAAAAAGAAACAAAGCAACCGGAATCGACGACATCAATAGCAACATTATAATTAATTGCCAAAACGAGCTTAAAGTTCCTTTATTTAAAATATTTAAACACTCCTTAGAGGAAGGTATCTTTCCTGAAAAACTGAAAACTGCGAAAGTAAAACCTATTTTTAAATCAGGAGATACAAGTGAAATAGGCAATTACAGACCAATATCAATACTTTCTACATTCTCTAAGATACTTAAAAGAATTATGCACAATAGAGTATATACTTTTTTTAAAGAAAATAATTTTATTTACTCCAAGGAATTCGGCTTTCAAAAAAATACATCAGCTGAACACGCAATCTTTCACCTAGTTGATGAAATAAAAAACTCTTTTACAAACGGAGAAGTTACATTAGGTGTATTCATAGATCTCTCTAAAGCTTTTGATACAGTCGACCACAAAATATTATTATCAAAGCTTAACATGTATGGCATAAGGGGTAGAACGAACAAATGGATAGAAAGCTACTTAGATAAACGTGTGCAATCTATATACTATGGAGATAATAAACTCTCTAATCCTTCCATATTAAAGTGTGGTGTTCCTCAGGGTTCAATACTTGGGCCTTTGCTTTTTTTAATCTACGTTAACGATCTCTATCGGGCATCAAAAAGAATTTCAACTATAATGTTTGCTGAGGATAGCAACTTTTTTATCTCCGGAAAAATTATAAACGAACTGTGCGTAGAAATGAATCAAGAATTAGAAAAAATTACTGGATGGTTTAGGGCAAATAAACTTTCTATTAACTTAAGTAAAACGAAGTTTTCTTTATTTCATCCTTCTTATAAAAAAAAGAAGTTGAACCGTCCAAAATTGTTTATTGAAAATAGAGAAATAAGTAGGGATAATGTTACTAAATTTTTAGGTGTTTTTATTGACGAAAATCTAAATTGGAATAAACATATCGCCTATTTAAGTAGTAAAATATCTAAAAGTATCGGAATAATATACCGATCACGCTATTTATTGAAAAAGCCGCTACTCAAACAAATCTACTATAGCTTTGTTCAAAGTTATTTAAATTATGGTAATACATCATGGGGTAGTACCTATAAAAGCAAACTAGAACCTCTCTATCGTAAACAGAAGCATGCCATACGAGTAATTAATTTTAAAAATAAAAACGAACACACAAAGCCTCTTTTTAAACAGATGTCTTTACTAACATTGTTTGAACTAAATATATATAATGTTCTAAGTCTTATGTATAACAGTAAAATGCAAAAAACTCCTTCAATTTTCTATAGTCTTTATAAACAAAAGCCCGAGTATAAATACCTGTTGCGCACAAATAGTACCCTTTTTGAGCCTTCATGCAAAACTAAGCTTGCGCAATTTAAAATTACTTATCGTGCACCTCGTATCTGGAATAAGTTTTTATTACTTAATCAAAATATTATTAACCTTGAAAACTTAAATGGCTTTAAAAAAACTATTAAAAAGAGTATTTTAAAGTATAAAAATTTACTTACTGATTTTTTCTAAATTTGTTCCCTGCTAGCTTCTTATATAAACTCTTATTTTTTAATATACTTTAATATATATTTCAAACATTGCGTTAGCAATAAACGTGGTAATATTAAGAAAAAGTAACGATGCATGTTTGTATAATTGTTATCTTACACTTTAATACAATTATAATGTAACAATTTAACGTAAAAATTTTGTAAATATTTTAATTTTTCTATACGTATATATATATGTATGACAATGTAAAGCGGTTCTTGATGATAAGACCTTTTGGTCTTCTGCAAGTTTCCCGCGTTCTTCTTACAGTTCGTATTACAGAAGTTTGTTTATTATTTATGTTTGTGATTTTTTTTTTCTATATATTTATATGTATATTCAATCTAAACGAATCTTTATTATGTAATCACGAAAATGTATACTATGGAACAAAAAATACATAAAAAAAAAAAAAAAAAAAAAGACGTTTTTAAAATGCGCAAACAAAGGGCTTTGGGGTTGTATAAAGTATCTAAGGTACCCTTTACCTTTTTTTTTTCAATAAACTTTTTTATTGAGAAAAAAAAGTTATGGGGGGGGGGGGGTATTTGAGAAATGTACGTACTTTTTAAGGGGGGTGGGGACATAAAAGTACGCATGGCAACAGGGGGAGGGGGTCAAATTTTAAAATATTTGGCGTACGTACTTTATGAACGACAGTTTACTCCGACGGACAGTTTTCTCCGTGACAGATCTACTTATTTAATGTGACACCGGCCAAATATCTCATTAGAAAATCCTTGCCGCAGCTAGAAGATACACTGTCTTATCGCCGAGCCCGTTACATTATGTTTTCAAACGTTTTTAAAAATTTACATAACTAATAAGTGATTAATAAAACAGTATAAGTTCATACAAAACTTGAGCAACAAAATATGTTTTTGCTAACAATCTTCAAGCGGAATAATTTAAAAAAATAAAATTAGACAAAAGTGAAATAATCGTGAAATTTATCAATGACAAAAAATGGCGTTAAGTATATAAAAGTAATGTAATATAAATAAGTATTTATGGCTGATTAATATATATTAACAAAAATATAAAACAAAAAAAGAAAACAATTAGTAACAAAAACAAAGGAAAAATGTAATAATTTTAAGTGATTTATTTAATTCAAAACCTTTTAAATTGTTTTCAAAAAAGATATTTAAAATCTAGTATACCGAAGTCCATGTTTAGTAAATGCCGTTTTGAATTAGCCTTAAAACTTTCCAAAGTGCAGTTTAAAACAAAGTGTTGTTTTTGATTAAAAGTATGAAGAAAATTTTTCAAAACAAAAGGTTCCCGATATTGAGTTTGGTACGAGCTTAATTTAAGATGGTTTATGGGAATAACAAAGTTGTTCTCTGAACATTTATTAGGATATTTATGAGAGATTTCATTATAGAAAGATTAAAATGTTACCGGAGATAAAATTTTAACAACGGAGGTAACTCACATTTCGCTTTAAACAAATAATATTACTTGATGAATATTAATCTTATAAATATTTAAAGCTCCAAGCTGACGTAAGAGAGGTTCTCAATTCTTAAAAAAAATTAAGAAACGATTTTGTTCGATAAAAATTATGTTCGATATACTTTTTGAGATCTTATTTTCAATATATTTAATATGGAATTTCCGTGACAATTTTTTATTTAAAAGCACTCCAAGAAAGTTTATAATCAATTCTCTTTTAATTATTACGTTATTAATTATAAGATTGTGGAATTAAAGAGGAATATTATCGGCTTTACTAAGTTTATGGAATAAGATAAACTTTGTTTTATCTACATTAAATGAAAGTCGGTTACTTATAAACCACTCGTTGATCTTATTTAATTCTTCGTTAAATATTTTAATTCCATTAACTCAAACCATTAAACGATAAAATTATCAATTTTTTGAATTTAAATTACAGAAAGATATTTAGTATTGTTAAAATTTTAAAATACTCTACTATGTTTAGTATTTATTCAAAAAATCAATTAAAACCACTGGAACTTTAGGACTTTAAATTAGGTAATTTCAATATAAAACACCGGGTCATTTGAGCATGCACATTACACAAAAATGGTATCTTTAATTAAAGTCAAAACCTAATGTTTCTATGCATTGTTTTTCAAACAAAAATAGAACGGATTTTTAGCTAACATATTTTTCTTAATGAAAAATTAGATTTGCTTAAAAATTTGGCGCCACAGATATATTCATGCAAATAAATTTTAAAAACGCAAAAAATTTAACAGTGTTTTAATTAGATAAGAGCCGCTAATTACTGCATATAAATTTACGCTAGTTGTACCTATTCCTGTTATCACCACATAAAGTCGGTACAAAAATAAAAAGCAACTTTTAACCTCACTGATTACATCTTAGAAATCTTTTAGTATGCTCATATTACCAAGTATGATCATATTACCCTAGTCTACCCTATTCAATGAGTAGTACTCATGACAGTAATGTTATTGTAAAAATTTGTTGTATCTTTTGCTTTAGATTTTAATTAACTATAAAATGATTTGAATGTAGTTCAGATAAGAGTTTGGGTTCATTGTGTATCACTAATTCTTACCCTTATCACCCTCATCTTACCCACTATTTTAAATAGTTATTAATTAACTTAAAGAGCTTATTTACTGTTAATATATTTTTACTTACGTTTTTTCTTTCCAAATTGTTTTTCATGTTGTTATTATATCATAGTTGATAATATAGTTATTTTTTTTTATCTTTTTACAAAACTAATTAATTAACATATTTAACATAAACTTAATAACAAAATAAATCGAATATTAATTGCTTCCTTACGCTAATTGCAAGGTCAAGGTCAAGTATAGAAATTCATTTTAGAGGAAGGAAAACGTTAACAATTTTAAACTTCCGAATTGAAAACATGCTCTAAAGAACAGATTGAGTATATCATTTCTGCAGGGAAGAGTTAGTGTATCGGACACGCCTACTGCTGTTACTTTATCCAATGAAAATACATTATATATTATATATATATATATATATATATATATATATATATATATATATATATATATATATATATATATATATATATATATATATATATATATATATATATATATATAGACACACACACACACACACACACACACACACACACACACACACACACCTTAGAAATAGACTGTAGAAAAAATTTAGATAACTAGTATTTTAAACAGCCTCAAAGATTTTTGCGGTTAACCATTTAAAGCAGCTACGACGGAGACTTAATATTTAGTAAATCAAAATGTTTTTGTCTCACCTTATCGATGTCAACATCAATTAACATTGATAACATAAAATTACAACAATCCTTTTGGCATAATAATTACATTGACGTGTAACATGCGTTTAAATATATCCTTAAAATAAAATAACGTTTTAGTTTGTTTTTTCAATTGAACGACTAGTTCGTGGAAGTTCATTTAAATACCATGTAGACGTCAACTCGTCGCATTTTTCAAGAAACGGGGATTTTATTCACGAAAAAGTTTACGTGCGATGGTAACGTATATTTATTATTTACGTATATTTAGCTAAAAAATTGTATTACAAAAATATATATAATTATTATAACTATTTATAATCTTGTTGCTGTTGTTGCACTTATTTTTTAATTAAGACTTTAGGTTTTTATATTAGTTATAATCTAATAAAATAAAAATTTTATTAGATTATAACTAATATAAAAACTTTTTATAAGATTAGATTATAATTAATATAAAATTGAATAAAAAAGTTTTAACAAAGGTTTAACAAAAATCTCAAAAATTATTAATTTTTATTGTTTTTTTCTCAGCACAATTTTGTTATTTAAAATAACATTTTAACAAACTCCGAGTAAAGTAGTCTTCACACACACACACACACACACACACACACACATGCACACACACGCACACACGCGCGCACGCACACGCACGCACACGCACTAACACTTGTCTTTTTAACGGACCTACGGTTTAATTAATTTTCGCAGTCATTAATAAGTACTTAAGTTTGATTTTGTTGATCAAAAGTGACATGACGTTTCATTTTAACTTACTTTGACAATATTGACTTATTATTTTGTTTCTATAAAAAAAACATGACATTTTCATTGACGTTGTCATGGCATTTGTCATTTTCATTTCTGAAATTATATTATGTTTTGTAATTTTAAAATGATTAACTGTAAAAATGAAATTGCTGCAGTATTGCAAGTTTTCCCCATAACCGAATTACAATATTGAAAGCGAACCTAATTAATTTAGTAAATATGTAGACATACAAGTACTGAAACCAAACTGCGTTGAAGACGTAATAATGTTTTTTCTAGACGTTTTGATAACTATAAATCGATATATATATATATATATATATATATATATATATATATATATATATATATATATATATATATGCGCATATACATATAGTCGTAATGTAGTAAAATAGTATATGTAGTAAAATAGTTTGTTGCTGAACTATGAACCTTAAGCTTTAGTCATAAAAGTTTCATCATAGAGAATTACATCGAATCATCATAGAGGATAGCAACGAACTTAAAAAAGATGAATGACCAAAAAAGCAATGACTTTTTAAACTTTTAAAAATAGTAAAGGTCAAGAAAAACTTTAATGAATCAAAGAAATATAATTTTTTGTAAAAAAAAAGTAAGTTTATTAAATGTTTTAAGTAAAAAAAAATTAAATACAAGTTTTTTAAGTGTCGCTCCACGTAAGCCGATTTATCTCTCCATACAAAATTTATCATCATTAAAATGACTTTTGTTTATTTGTTTAAAAAATGAAAAAAAGAGGATAGTAAAAAATTTTTTTATCCCGCGATACAGAATCTTTTTTATATAATTTACAATAGGACAAAACAGTGTTTTTGTGTCAAATCTATTTTAGTAGTTTTCGTTATAGTTTAATTATATGAAGCATATAAAATAATTATCGATCTCACATTTATTGCTGAAACATTAAAAATCTGTATACAATATATAAACATAGATGATGATGTTTGATGATGATGATCAAAACCATTGTTTGCATATTTTTGCGATATGGCACAATGCACCTTTTTGCTGATTGCTTTTTCCTTTTTTTCAAATATATCGATTGAGGGAAAAAGACAATTATCTAACATTTTAATTTAAATAACAGCATTAAGTCGACAATCAAATAATTGATAGCTTCCAAGTTTGGTATAATTCATGTAGGCCCAAATGCTTACACTGCCACTACTTGCTTTGCTTGGTTCATTTTAATATACAATTTAAATCAAACCTCTCTTGAGGTGATTGCCGTTGCATAACACAACTTTTTTGAATATTTACTTCAACATTCATTTCGTCTGATAAAATAACATTTTGCTACACCAATCCAATCGAGTCAATTTTTATGTTGATTGCACCAATCCTTGCTTTTTTCTGTTTTTTTGAAATTTTTTTTTGCATTTAGATCGCCACATATAACTATTTCTATTAAGAATTCTTCGAAACAGTTTTTGCGCTCACATTTATTCCAGAAGTATTGTTCAATTTTTGGCATTTGATGATAATTTTCTGTCATGATGCATTAGGCGAATTAATAAACATTGATCTCTTTGTGTTGTTATTGTTAGCTGACCAGATTGTCGTTGATCCTTAATGTCAACTATTTCATTATAACAAATATGTGATATTTAACTTATCGGCTATTTGACGATAAAGTAGTCCTTGGTTTCGAAGAAAAATAGATTCGTAACGTGTTTTTTCAAAGATTTTCGGCCGTGATTTTGGAGTTTTATGCAGAATTTTTTTGCTCATTTTTTACCTTTTTATTATTTAATTTATTTGTTTTTTTATAAATACTAGTTCATAATAAAAATATTTAGAGTTAGTAAACGCTAATAAAAGTTAAATTAAAATTATCAAAGAAAATCGTCAGTATATTATATTAATTTTAAAAATAAAGCAGCGAGCCTTAACTTTTGACCTTACATAAAAAATAAAAATAATAAAGTAGATGTCATAAAGTTACATATAACTAGGCATACAAAAAAAAAATTCTATGGAAACAACGTTTCTTAAATAGTAAACATGACACTTATTAATTAGAACTAATAAAACATTGAAAAAGTTGAATAGTTTAGTGCAGCAGATTAGTATTAAAAATGAGTGAACTCGTGTACAAGTGAAAGCATGAAAATTTCACCTATTGCTCAGAAAATTATGCTGATCATTTTTAGATATGGTGGCAAAACGTGTCTTAACCGAAACTGGCTGAAATCCAAAATGGTAATTACTGCTATTATGTAGTAGAGATTTTGTAAATAAATAAGTATTTTAGTATGAATAAGTAAAAATAATAAGTATTAACAACCATCTTCCTTTTACTATTAGGCAGTGGACCAGCTATGGCGGCGTAACATTTTTTTTAAATCTATTTTTAACAATTTAGGTAACACATTTCCAGCAGCTAGCAAATTTAAATAACTTTTAATAAATATAATAAAAATAATTTTTTTTTAAACAAAGTAAAGCTGCATTGTAATCTTTGGTACTTCACAGCTGCAAAAAACATTTACAGCGGTGTGTTGTACAACCTATCTGACATTCGCATCGAGTTAACTTAAGACAGTATTTATAAGCATTGGGAAGTGTTATCTATACAGGATTTTTTTTTATTTTTGTATTCGGTGCCCCAAGAAGACTTGTAACAGACAGGGCCGCCCCGAAAAGGTCTCTCATGGGGGTGTCGTATATATTTTTTGCCAACTAAAGACATCAAAAAAAAAGGTTCTCAATATTTGAAATTTGCCAACAATAGTTCAAAGCTTGCCAACTCAAATGCTAAACGTGCAAATGTGCCAACGCAAATGCTAAACGTGCAAATGTGCTAACTTAAATGTATATATTATTATTTTTTTTTTTTGTTCTTTTTTATTCAATAAGTTTGTACAACAAAATAGTTAAGATAAAAATCGTTACACAATAACAAATATAAATAAACATACAGGTATAAAAATAAAAATAAAAAAAGAACGCAGAGACACGCAGAAGACTTTCAGGTCTTATCATTGAGAACCGCTCGTGAATATTAAGTACATTAAGTTAACATGAAATATAAAATAAAAAAACAAAACAATGTCGTAGTAATAATTAGCGAGAACATAAATTTCTTAAGAATATATAAGTAAAATTGGTATAAAGAAACTCTTGATACTTTTAAATATAAATACAAAAATATTTTAAAAAGTACTGCTTTCATAAACATGTGGATCAGATGCAAGTAATAAGCTTCATATTCATTTTCAGAAGAATTTAAAAATATAAAAATATGTTTTCAAAAGATACAACAATTTTTTTTTAGTTTTTTGTTGAAGAAAGATGATTCCATTTATGGGAAAAATCAAAATTTTTAAAACTATTTTGTTCCAAAGAAAAGCTTCTCGAAATGAAATACATGACTTTCCAAAATTAGTTAAAGAAAACGGTTGCCGAATTAGATTATAATTTCTTAAGTTATATTTATTTTTATATTTTAAGGTATATAGATTATGAAAAGAAACAGGAGATGTGTTGGTTTTACATTTGTACATAAAACAAAGTATATTAAAAATATTCAGCTGATAAATGTTAAGAATTTCCATTTGAAATAAAAGTGGTTTGGAGTGAGCAAATCAATCTTTATAACTGATAAGACGAGCTTTATGCTTCTGCTGACGATAAAGAGGTAGCAGTTTAGACTTATTGGTATTACCCCAGGCAATATTTGTACAATTTATATGGCAATGGATTAAAGAGAAATATAATTGTGGTAAACTATGTTTATTTAAAGCATTTCGAGCTTTGTACATTACTCCTATATTTCGAGCAACTTTGTTGCACAACAAATCAATGTGATACTTCCAACTAAGGTTTTCATCAATATTGATTCCTAAAAAGTTTGTAGTTATTTCTCTTTTTATTTGAATTTTTTTTTATTTGTCAATAAAAAGTAAGAGCATGACAGGAGGCAGTAGCTATTTTTTTTTTGAAGTTTGATGAAAAAGTATCCATTTAGTTTTCTCAACATTTATTGACAGCTTATTCATTTTAAACCAGTCAGAAACTTTTGTTAATTCAATGTTCATATTTTGAAATAATGTTGTTATGTTGTTATGAGATTAAAAGAAATTAGTATCATCGGCAATCATGACCGTCATTAAATTAGAGGCTTTAGGGAGATAATTAATGTAAATTAGAAAGTGAAAAGGTCCTAGTATAGAACCTTGAGGGACCCAACATGTTATATCTAATAAATTGGAAGAGGCAGTAGTATTACTGTAAACAAACTGTTTACGGTTGCTTAAATAGCTTTTAAGTATTATTAAAATATTTCCTTTAATTCCATAACACTCTATTTTTTTAAATATGGTTTTGTGGTCAATTGTATCAAAGGCTTTTGATAAATCGATGAAAACACCTAACGTATATTGAGATTTTTCAAAAGATTCAGCTATATTGCGGGTTATTTTGTAGTATAGCGTGTTCGGTTGAATTACTTTTTTTAAATCCGTATTGATTTTGATACTGTATATTATTTGAAGATAAATTATTGAAAATTACATTATATAAAATTCTCTTTAAAATTTTAGAAAAAACAGACAAAATTGAGCTTGTATGATAATTTGAAACATTGGTTGCATCACCCCTTTTAAATATTGGTGAAACTCTGGCTATTTTTAGATCGTTTTATTTATTACCCTGTTTTATTGAACATTGTAAAACTTGAAATAGAATATCTTTAATGACTTCGTACGGGTCGATCATAACATTGCAGTAAATATCATCATGACCAACTGATTTATTATATTTAAGCTTTTTAAAAGAAAGTTCAAATTCCTCAAAGGATATCTCAAAGGATACCTCAAAAGGAAGTTATTAGAAAAATCATAATTATTCATTTTGTTGGTCAAGAAATGTTTAGGTCAGATTAGGACCAACTGTTACAAAAAATTTATTTAATTTGTCAGCTATTACAATTTGCTCATATGATATTTCTTTGTTGATTTTAACAGCTTTGAATTTGGGGGAAGGGACATCCCTAAACCCCTGTTCGGGACAGCCATGGCCACAGAACACCGCGGAAATGTATTTAACTAGAAAGTTTACTCTTCCTTTCTTACTGATAGGGCGAAATATGCCCAAAGCTTGCTTTAAATCTAATGATGATATTTACTAGCGCTCTAACTCCTGCGCCACGGCACCTTAAACAATGAAAACCATTTCCTTTTTGCTTCTAACACTAGTCACTTAGGCTTGGTAAAGATGGCGATTCTATCAACGTTTGACTCCAAACATACGTCTAATACACTGTACGCTTTACATGCTGCATCATCACGTGTGGGTGGAATATGCCAGTACGTCTGAGGAAAAAATACTTGTAAGGAGTATTTGGATTTGTTTACACAGCGGTTTGGTCATACAATAAAATAATTTTTTTTTTCTAGCAACAGCGTTGTTCTGTCTATCATTAGATTATAAGCTGTAGAAAGTGCCGAAAATGCATCCGTTGCATTATCAAAAAAAGAAAAGGTAACCTATAGAGTATTTTTATTTTTGTAAAAAACTAAGGTTGTATCGCTTCCAGAAAATGAATGGAAAGTTGGTAAAGCTTTTAATTTTAATGATCAGTTGGCTATTTCTTGAACTGCAATGTAATAGAAATGCTTTCCAGTCCAAATGCAATCCACAGCTGAAGCTGATACAACAGGTATTGTTATGAAAAGAAAACATCTCTACTGTACGTATTTCAACAATTTTTTAACTAACCTTTACCGCATGATATGCATTTAAAATGAGGCAAGTGTCAGCCTTCTTGTGAGAGCACGGTTTTCAAACATTTTAAATCAGCCAGCTCCAGAACATAGAGATTAAACTAAGTGATTGATGGGGGATACGACTAACTTTCATGCTCAAAAATTATTTTCAAAGTTTTCAAAAAATATTTATCACTAGTTTGGCAACCAATGTATAATCTGGAAAGTAATTGATTGTCGCTTTAAGTTAATTTCAAGCGTTTGCTTTAATTCGGTAAGATTGCAATCGCCGAGTTTTCAATACGGACAAATTGATACCAAGCGTTATAAGAAAAGCTGTTTCTATGCGCAAACTACCAATCAAAACAACAAATTTATTTTATATTATTAAGCGTTATATTTATATTCGTGCTAACATGAGAGTTAAAAATCAAATAGTTAATAATTGAATTCTAGTATCAATGACAAAGCATTATTTACTTGAAACGTTTTTTTTATATGAATACATTTTATTTAATTTTTTGTTGTTGTTTTTTGTTTTAACTTTCTTTATTAATTAAAAATTTTGAAGTAAATAACTTATTTGATAAGTAACTTTTTTAAATTTCGTTAGAGATATTCCAGCGTAATTTATGATTATTTATTCAGATTATGATATGAACTAAAATATCCAGTGTTGATATGAACTAAAATTTCAAGTTTCTGATTACATGATACATACATGGGTATCATATGATTTCACTATGCCTTGAATAAAAACGTTATTTTTTCTTAAAGAGTTGTAAATAGCAAACTCTTTTTTTAAACTCTAAAAGACACGTAAATTTTTCTACCTCTTAACTGTTACTGTTTCTTCCTACATAAAGCAGTAAGAAAAAATCATTAGTACATAAGCGGAATATAATTATGATATACAAAAAAGTTTTAAAATATTCAGGCTTTTCTTGAGTAAGGCAGCAGCAGCCACTATATATACTAAACAAAATAATTTTTTAAGTGAAATAATTATTATATATTCTTACTTACACAGTTTTTAACATAATATTTTAACATAATATTTATAATATAATATTTTAATAGATTAGTGGTCAAAAGGACGTGATATTTGTGTTTAAACAACTTACAACTATTTATTTTTGCAAAAAACGACAACTACCCAAACACAAACTATTTGTTACAAAATAATTTATATCGCATTTTGGTTTACTTGATTTTGCTTAATAGCGATAAGATAAACTTTCTCCATTATATTCTTAACTTTTGCTTATGTGAACCTATTATTCAAAATATCTAAACCAAAATGCTAAGTAATTTTTTTCTTATTAACTTTCGCTAAAAATAAAGTTGTATCAAACTTTGGTTCGGTTAATAGTTGGTTGTGCAAAAAATTAATGTTGCAAAAAAATTAATGTTTGCAAAAAATTAATGTTGCAAAAAAATTAATGTTTGCAAAATTAAAGTATTTCGTAATTTTTTTTTTTTTTTTTTTTTTTTTTTTTGCATTTTTTTTGGTGCATTTTTTAACTTTGTTAAACTTCATTTGATTTAAGTTAATTTTACTGAGTATCATTTTAAGTTATATCGTTTATATTAACATTACTTTTCTGTTCTTTGAATCTGTTTTATTTAAGTATAATCATTAATTGTTATGAACCAGATTTTTTGATAAATTTTGGCTGTAATACTGTTAGTTAAACTGTTTATTAATATAAACCATATAAATTATAATGATATGTTAATATAAACGATATAACTTAAAATGATACTTAGTAAAATTAATTTAAATCCACAGCGTAAAAAATTTATTATTAAAAAAAAAAAAAAAAAAAGTATTACAAGAAGCGTTACAAAACACTCGTCATATTCTCGCGTAAATAACCTTAATAAAAAAACGTTTTAATTGACGATTAATAATTATTTTATGATTGATAATTATGTGCACCTATGTACTGAAGAATCGTTTTAATTTAATAAATATTTAATAAAAAAAAAAGAGACCAAAATGTAGAGAATTCAAGCGACTTTTTTAACAATAAATAACGTTTTCGTTTTATCTACGAGTGGTGTTTTAAATACACAAAATTGCGACTTAAAACTAGTTGCGCAGTTTCAAGATAAAATTTATTTTTATTTGAAAAATTATTATAACAATATGCCACTTAGACTTTAAAATGTTTTTCATGGCTGATTTAATTAATCATTTACTTTTCAAGTAAAAATAAAATGAAGGTAAATAAAAAAAGTTTTGGTTATTTGTTTTTAATTTAAAATATTGTTGTTTTGTTTTAAAGATGTAAAATCCATTTAATATGCAAAAAGAAATTACCAATTCATAAAAGTAGTTCATAGACTGGTTGCTGAATTCAAGTCCAAAAAAAAATCACTGATAAGAAGCATTAAAAACTTATAGTTCTATTGAAATAAAGTTCATAATCTTCCTCATTGAAACGAAAAACTTCAATTTTGTTAGCATGATATTTCTTTATTTAATCCTAAATGTGTGTCATGAATAATTAATGCTCGCGTACATTAGCTTGTTTATTTTAGGCTCAAGTAATAAAAGTAAAAGGGTCAGAAGTAAATAACTAAATAAAAACGGAAAATTTACTTTTGATGAATTTTATATAAAAAACTGAAAATTCGAAATTTTTTTTATCACATGCGTTTTAATTAATAATATACTTTTTTTTTGACAGTTTTGAAAATCCGAAAAGTATACGGATTTCTTTGTTTTATTTAGTTTTTAATTTTTATATATAGAGATAAATGTTTATTGTTTTTTTTTTATTTAATTTATATATTAACCTATTGGATAATTTAATAATAGATCATAATGGAAAAAAAAATCGTTTGCTTTATTTATTCATATATTTTCGGCTTATCTTAATTTTTGCTTTCATTTTCAACTGGTTTTAGTATAATCTATTTTTTTTTGTTTTCTTTTAGTGCACGAATATATATTTTTTTCACGAATGGATCCTAAATTTTGTATTATTGAATTTTGCCGTGTCTTCTATTTTTTCTGTTTTATCATTACGGGTACAAGTTTAAAATTAAAAAAAGATAGACAAACTGTAGTCATTTTGTCATTTGACGGATTTCGGTACGACTATGTAGAGCGCGCAAATATGCGTCACTTTAAAGAATTTGCTAGAAATGGAGTTAAAGCTGACTCTTTGAAAAGTGCATTTGTCACAAAAACGTTGCCTAACCATTTTACTATGGTAACTGGTCTGTACGAGGAATCACACGGAATAATATCTAACTATATGTATGATCCAAAACATGAAGAGCTTTTTGATCCAGTGCTGTCTTCAAAAGACTCTAAATGGTGGAACAGTGCAATTCCTATATGGATAGAAAATGAGTTGCAGTACCTTCAAGACGGCAATCGGACCCGTAAAAGTGCTACAATTTATTGGCCAGGGTCAGAAGCAACTTATAAAGGACACTGGCAATATTATACGGAAAAAAAATATAATCAAAATTATACATTTAAAGCTCGAGTTGATAAAATAATAGATTTATTACTTGAACCTGATCCAGTAAACTTTATTGCATGCTACTTTGAAGAACCGGATTATACAAGTCATAAGTATGGGCCAGATCATGAAAGCACATCAATCGTACTTCAAAAAGTTGATGGACTACTCGGTTATTATATAAATAAATTGAAAAAAGCAAACCTCTACACCAAAGTAAGAAATTTAGTTTTGAAAAAAATTTTCCTTTGCTTTATGTTCATCTATGACATGCTTTTTTGTAATAGCCGTTTATTTTATAACTTTACATTTAAATTATAATAGTTATTAAAAATCATTACCAGTTACTTTTAAGGGGTTATTAAATGAAAATCTTTTTTTTTTTAGATCAATACAATTATTGTAAGCGATCATGGAATGATGTTCGTAAAAAGAGAAAATGTTAAAACACTAACAAACTACTTACATCCCGATGCCTATAATATTTATAGCTACGGCACATTTCTTCTAATTCAGCCTAAGCATGGGTGGCTGGAAGAAGTCTATTTTAATTTGACAAAAGTTTCTAATTTAAAAACTTATAAAAAAGAAAACATACCATCACAATGGCACTATAAAAACAACAGGAGAATAACAGATATTTTTTCAGTAGCAGATCCCGGTTATTATATATCACCAAATGAAAATGTAACTGCCGAGATATTAAGTGACTTTGGAGACCACGGCTATGATAATAATGTAAAAGAAATGCATGGTATATTTTTAGCGCACGGGCCGGCTTTCAAAAACGGTTTAAATGTCGGATTAGTTGAAAATATAGACTTGTACGTTCTTATGTGTGAAATATTAGAGTTAAAACCGAATCCTAACAACGGATCATTACCTCGAGTTTTTGGAATGCTGCAAGAAAAAACTTTGTTTTCTATAATTAAACAAAATCCCACGTTTGTTGTGATTCTACTCTCGATTTGTGGTTTGTTTTTAATTGGAGTGCTTTGTGCATGTAGCCTTTCGTGTTTTCGTAGTATTAAAAAATCGGCAAAATATGCAGCACTATATCAAAAAGAGGTTCCTTTGTCAGAATGGTCTGAAGATGAAGAATTTTTTACGCGAAGCAATTGAATGTCGTGTGACCCAGAACAACAATTAAAAAAACAACATATATATAGAAAGTGCCACTGGTTATTAATTAGTTTTTTTTAAATGATTTTAATATTTAATATATAAATCTATGATTATAGAAAAATAAACTTTTTTAATAATACTTCTTTTGATTCTTTTTTAAATAAACATTTTAAAGGCCTACGGCAATGTTTTTAACAATCAAAACAATAGATAAATTAAAACAAAACATTGATTAAAGCAAGTGACAGGCGGAGGTGAATTACTTAAAATTTAATACAAAAAACTTAAAATCCCTTTTTTTGTAATTGTCGTTAGTTTTATGACTCTACATAACATTTTCGACAATTAAACAACTTTTTAAATGTTTGGCGAGCAAATCCTTTTAAGTTTGGCAATAAATAATAAACGAATTATTGCCGAACGTGAAATCTTTGGTGGGCAAATTATTGCCAAACATGAAATGTTTGGTGGGCAAATTATATAATAACTGTTAAATAAATAATGTGAACAATTAGCGGATCATTAGCGTTTAAGATTTTATTACTTATACCATGATTATTTTAGATCATTTTCTCCATTTTTCTTAAGCTAGTTTTCTTAGCATTCTTTAGATAGCAAATTTCAAATATGCAAAAAACTGATAACATATTTTAAAGTTCACTCGTTGCTTATTTCAACATTCTAAATATATATAATAAGAATGTTGAAATCTACTCATCTAAACATCTCGCACATTTTTTCGTTAAACTACAAATTTCGTCAGTCAAAAATTATCTAAAATAAATAGTAATAGTTACATAAATACATGCACAAATATATATATATATATATATATATATATATATATATATATATATATATATATATATATATATATATATATATATATATATAATAATAAACAGAAACAATTTGTTGATGAAAAAATTAGATAAGTGTTTTTACTAAAATATATACATGTGAAGAATATTCGCACAAGCTAACAGATAATAGTCATACGAAAGTGGATTGCTTTTAGCCGAAGAATTCGAAACTTCTTGCCGAGTGCAGAACATGCGATTGCATTTCAAAGTGAGATTATTATACGGTGTTTAATCATTCATTACTGTTTCACCTGTTTCACGCTTCACTACAGTTCTGCTATTTGCAGACTGAGAAACCAATGAAAAATCGAAGTAGATTTGGCTAAATATGAACTTTAATTATAAAATTAATATTTTTTATAATGATAAACAAATATGAGCATTAATTATGTGGATTCGATTGTTAGTTATTATCTTGCTGGATGTGGCGTACGGCAAGCAAGCAAGTAAGTTTCAAACGGAGTAAACTATCCAAACTATGTTATTGATTTAAGTTATTAACAAAAAGTTGTTGATGAATTCAACTGATTTTTGAAACAAAATGTTTGAATGCTAATGGTTTGTTTTTTGTATTCAAAACAAAATCAAACTCAATAACAAAATGCAATTGCTGGCATATTACTAATTAAATGACAATTACACATAATACTATTATTGAAACTGCACTTCTTTTAAAATAAAAAACCAAGCAAATGGGTTTGTAGCAGAAAGTTTCTTGTTTTATGGTTTACAGCAGCCGTGGCTAAGTTCTAGCTTAGAACCGTAAGGTTCCATGTTCAACGCCGGCTCTAGCCCAATATTGGTAAATAAGGAGGCGTAAACTTCCTGATTAAATCTGGTTGATTGCCAGAAAAAATCTTTTCACTGCCGTTTTATTTTAAACGCTTTTAATAAAAATTGGTTCGTTTTTTTTTTTGTTTTGTTTAAAAGACATCTTTTCATTAGACTCGATTTATTTTAAACACTTTTAATTAAATTTATTTATTTTAAATACTTTTAAATAAATTTATTTGTTGTTTCCTATGATCTAATTAAAAAAAAAGCAGTTTAATAAAAAGTCCCAAATAAAATTTATAAAATCTTTTATTAAGTAAATAATAATGGATAATAAAGTAGAAAGTTGTATAGCAATATTAGGAATTTTATATTCAAAACTATTTTATTTTAATAGAAAATACCTCTCCAAAAAGCCATATTAATGTGTCTCAATTACATCAACCTTCTAAAAGAGGTACAATTGTTACGAAAAATAATAACGAATACACTGGTACAAAACCAATTCGCAGACAAGAAGTTATACACGTGTTAAACGAGAAAAATGTCGAAAATGATGACGATATTGAATCTTATGGTAAAGTAATCGACTCCAACAACGAAGAAGTCACAAACAAAGACAGCAATACGAAAGCAAAAAGTTATGTTCCGGAAGGTAAAACCAATTCAGTATCACATACCCGAGAGTTAATTGCTAAAATAAAAGAGATTCAAGACAAGCTTTTTAAAAGAACTAATGCAAAAGAACTAGCAGATGAGTTGGCGCAAATGTCTCCTGATTCTTCTTCACCATTAAATAAAAAAAAAGATTTAGATGATCGTTCCAACGAAAGTGTTGCGAATAATAAACTTGATCAAGACTTCTTTCAGTCCGAAATAAAATCGTTGGATGAAGTCATAAAAAATATTTCAGCTAAAAGACAGTTAAAACAATACGAAACTAAAAAGACAATAAAAGATAATTCTAGTAGTCCAATAACAAGCATTGGAGACGGCTCTAAAGGTCCCGTGAGAAGAAAAATAATTCCTGAAGAGGTTGTTGATAAAATATTAGAAAAATTTCAGCAACTAAGATCAGAAGCAAAACACATGGCGCTATTGGAAGCACAGAATAAGAACTTAAATGAGGATAAGATTAGCGCTCAAACTCAAGGTAAACCTTTAAAGTAAATTGAACAAGCAACATATACTAAACATTGATATATTATTGATGTTGATATTAAGTTGGTTTAATTGTTACATTAACATTTTGTTAATTTTTGTCTCTTTTAATTAGAAACACAAGCTTCAAATCCATATGCTAGTATTGGACCTGCAAAAGAAAACCTTGAACTAAAAAATCGAACAGGTGGTGCAGTAAAATCGATAGGAATTAATTTAAAACAGGATTCGTTACCATTATCTTTTGCAAATCCATCTTCTATATCTTTAAACAATCAAGTTGGATCGGTGCAGATACCTATTGAAAACAGTGCTTCAGAAGCTGCTAAAGACCTTGGGAGTGTAAAAGAAATACCAGGTGTTCCATTAATGTTCATAAAAAACGGAGAAGCGTTAGTTCCAGTATATGGAAGTAATTCTCATCCAAAAATTTCATACACGGACACAGGTATGGCAGAATTAAAGGCAAATCCATCTGTAGGTTTACCTAGTTTACCGGTTAATATAGTTCCTCTGGCAAGTCCTCAGCAACAATCGTCTGTGTTTACAGAGCTTAATCCGATGGATCAATTTCTAACGACGCAATCTGTACAACAGTCAATCCTCAAACAGCCGTATATAAACAATTTTATGCCCGCTCATTTAAATCAAGCACCACCCAGTTTACGCTGTGAAATAGCAGGAATTAGTTGTCCAACACCTACAATTGCTCAACTTTTTCAACAAGCATCAAGCCTTCGTGAACAGCTGCAACAAGAACAAATAGAAAACATGCATCAGTTAAGTAAAAACTATATGACTCTGCCATCACCACAGCAGTTGCAACAAGAACAATATATTCGTCAATATAACCAGCGTCAGCAAAAAATTCAACAGTTGCAGTTGTTAAAGCAAGAACAAGAACGATTGCAAGCACAGCAACAACAACTGGCTTCTGGTCTATCAAACTTTGAACAAAATAATTTTGAAAACAATAACAGAAATATGCATATTCCTGAGAATATGGAAATGACTCATAATAATTTCCCTCATTTTATCAAAGATAAATTACCGCAATTACAACTGCAACAAGAACACCAGGAAGAGGCTGGAAACTATCCTATAAATAACTTATTTGGAAGCAACTCTCCATCTATGCAAACTGAGCCATCAACTATTTCTCTAATCAATGATATTTTAAAAACGCCAGATATTCCTCGCTTAACCACACAAATTATGGATGAAAACTCTCCTTATCACTATAGAGCCAATCAGAATGATCAGACAAATACAAGAGGCTTTAATGATTTTACAAATAATTTTGCAAATTCAAATAGTGGCGCAATTCAAAGCATGCGCGCCGGAGATATTCAATTCGATCTAAAACAGAATCTCGCAAAATCAAATTATCCAGGAGAATCTTCTATGATTGAAAATACGCAAAATTTTATGCATGAGCCCTCAGGTGTTTCCCAAATACAAAGTTATCCAACAAATCCTGTACTTCCTCTTAGAAGAAATCCGTTTACAGAGCATGATGATGTCGAGGATCAAGACAACTTTCACGATAAGAACGCTGTTTTGAATAATATTTCTGACCCACCAACCGAACAATCTGAAGAAGAAGAAAGTCGTTTTCGTAACCAAAATCCAGATGAACTTTTAAATTATGCAAACATGAGATCAATGGAACGTAGTTTTCATCCAGATAATCGTCCAACTGCATCGATAGATTCCTTAAATAGAGATGAAAACCGCATATCAAATATTCAACAAGGCTCTGAAAGAGCATTGATGAGGATGGGAAACACAGTTGATCCCTCTACATTACTAGACAAAATTCAAGGTACGGAACTTAAAGGAGGTCTTTTGGGTGCTGGTGATCCTAACTGGTTCAGTCCAACTTTTAAAAATAATGAAGACAAAGAATCTATATTAGATAGTTCACCGGATGACCTATTAGAATCTCTTCGAAAGCAAAACGATAAAATCTTTGAAAAAAATGGACAAGATATGGCGTTAGAATTTAGAAAAAGTCACCTTCAAACCGAATTTGGTAGATCAAGAGCAGATATTCCTGATGGTATAGATCCAAGTTTTGCTGATGAAATTCAGCCCATTCCTGCTAGATTCGATGTAAGGTCTAAAGAAAGGTATTTACAAAGTCATCCTAGTTTATATAAAAGCAATCTTTTTCGGAACGTTCAATCAAAAATAAACAATCAACCAACTCAGTTTTCAGTGCTATCTGGGGATATGGTTCAATATAAGCATGGGCGCATGTCTGTTGATTCATCTAACGTAATAAACTCATTTCTTTCAGAGTCGCCGCAATATAGAAATAAAATTCTTCGACCTACGCCTTCTTCTGTTAAAAATGACTCTCTTAAATATTTTGTTAGAAATACGATAGCAAAAACTTTAACTGACGACTCTATTAAACATAGATTCGACAAAAGCTTATTAAATGACACTGTTTTGGTCCAAAAAAATGAAAATTATGAAAAAAAGACAATTAGTCATAGATCAAAAACATTCATACCTAGTGATCAATCAAGTCAGTTATTACATGGAACAGATAAAAAAAAAATTGTAAATATTAAAACAAAATCTAAGTATAATGTGACAGAAAAAATAAAAAGAAATAAAATCAGTAAAGTCAAACTTCCCGTATAATACTTAGATATTATTTGCGCTATTGATAAATAAAGTTTTGTATCGTGGGAGTATAACGGTATGATGGTTACTAACCATGGTTCAAGATTCATGATTCATGATTCTTAATTCAGCTCATACAACAATGCAGATATACGTACAACACCGTAATCAGTAATATATGTGCTTTGGCATAGTAAATAATTGGAACAAAATTTTTATCAAAAATTAAAGCATTCGACGTACCAGGAATACCGTGTACCACTGGGGAACATATGATATCACAGTTTGTGCGTACATTTGATACTGCATTAGAAAAATGTAAAGAAGTGAATAAAAATTTTTGTTGATTTTAAGGACCGCTAGAAATTTCGCTGATCGGGGATTTAAATAGAACAAATATAATGTTTAAAAAATCATTTGCTGTGGTCGTTTTGCAATACGTGTTGGTTTTTTGTGATATTTTTGAAAAATTGTAAATATATGTGGATTGTATATATTACTTATTTATATGTTTAAATATATTTTACGTATAATTCAAATTAAAAAAATAGTTCCATATAAACGCTAATATAAGATAATATAAGATATATATATATATATATATATATATATATATATATATATATATATATATATATATATATATATATATATATATACATACATATTTATATAAGGCCAGTGTCTAGCCAATAGTCTTCTTGTTTTTTAACTTTTTGTCTTAAAAAGACAACGCATAAATGATCAATTAATGTTTATACTACTGTCAGTCACTCAGGCTGGGTCGAAAAAAAATTATTTATGGGCTGGCTTTTCGTCAATGTTGAATTGTATCGTTATTATTTCCGCCACACACTTCGCATTGCAACCGCTAAATTTAAAATACTTTGGTTTACTCAAATCAGCAACAAACAAAATATGTGACATTTTCTTGGCTGCAAACACATGGCAAAAAATTATTCAGTATAAAATTGTTAAACTTTTTATAAAAACATTTATTCACCTAACCAAAATTGAAAAAATTGAAAAAACAGCCAACAAATTTCGAGCAGCTGGTTTTTATTTGTTAGACTCCACAATACTAAATGATTTTTTTCCCAATCAATACCAATGCAACAAAAACTTCATTACTTGATAATATTCAGAGGTCAGAAACCCAGAAAAATGCAAAGGATCAAACAGATATTATTGTTCAACCCTGTTACAAAAAAAAAACTGATGTTTTACCTGAAGATTTGCACAGACTTAAAACATATGATGTGTTAGTTAATTTGTTATTGGATCCTTCTGGTGTAGTTCTGTCACCTGATGGAACTGTAACCCTTTATCTAACACCAATCCCAATAAATCATTCAACGTAGCTTTTAAATATTTTCTCAGTACCTAATTTTCCAAAAAAGAAAACCAGAGAGTGTTTAAGAAAGAAACATTAATTATAATTACTAGTTCTCCAATGCAAAGTTTTTTAGAGGGCAAGCAGCAAAATAAAAGTAATGTGAAACAAGAAGTACAAAAGGCTCGTGGTAAGAGTAAGAAAGGATTGAAGATCTTAAAAAATTTTGAGGCTGATCATGTACCACAGAAACAAAAAAAAAACAAAAAAGAAAGATCATGATCCGCCCATGAAAAACTGGATTATGTGTTGCAAATGTAAGTCCAAGTTGCACAAGAAGTTATCTAATGGAGAAAACACAACTTCAGGTTTTGTATATAAATCTTATTATAAAATCAAAAATTTTTTGTGTTAATAAATCTTATTATAAAATCAAAGTTTAGGTTAAAAACAGCTTTTCTATCAACCTAAATTTTGATTTCATCATAAGATTTATAAAATTACTTTCGAGAGTTTGTTTATGATTAGTTAGACTACATGGTAAACAACAAATATGACTGATTTCTTATAACGGTAGACTTTGATTCGCAATCCTGTTTATGTGTTCACCAATATCACACTCTTTCCAATTAATTTCAAACAGTCGTATTATGTAAAAATCTTTTTTTAATATGTAGTATTAACAGTTTCATACTGTTTAAAGAGTACTTGATTAAAAAAAAAAAAATGCTGCATTCAGTATCAGAAGTTGAAAAAATATAACTTTTTATTTGTTGTTGCTTATGTGTTGGAGGACAGTGTATATTTATGAACTATTAGTTTAAATGCTTATAAATATTTTCTGACAACAGTATTATATGCTCACTTGTATTGTAACACTTAAAAACATTTCATTTTTCTTTGTTGTGCGATTAGTATGACAATGTTCATATTTATGATTATGTTTTGATATTAACATTGATAGATTACGCTTTTTCCAAACTAATAAAGTTCGGATAAGTATTTGATACTGTTCTAAGATGATTTATTTTCAGAGATGTGGAGTTCCAGAATGAACTCCGGATTTGAAAGTCACAAAATGATTACTTTTTCCTGGTTTTTGGTATCCAGGAGCTCCAATAATGTAAAGCGGTTTACATACTACTTTCGGGGGCAAAATCAAGACTTTGATACTAAAGGACTAATCAAACTTTGAATCTGTAGTCTTTATGTATAATGACAGCAAGGACTCCAGATCTTCGGGACTCCAGGCTAAAAAACACTAGTTGTCATACTTTTTTTTTCATTTGCGCATATTAGCTTATTGTACAAAATATATTCAAATTTTCTATTTTAGATATTACACATAAGGACGTGCAAATTTCATCTGTTTACGTAGGTTTTTCAAACTTGGGTAGTTTTGGATCATAATTATTTATTGATTAATTTATTATAACCATTTAGGTTGGCAAATTTCTTTATAAAAAACCTTTTATTAAGATTCAAAGAAAGTCATTATTTTTCTTTAAAAAGCTTTTTCGTAAAAATTTAATCTTTTTTTAGTTCCCGCTACTTTAGTTTAAAGTAACTTCTTTTAGCGATGTTGTAAATATCAGATATGTGAATATCAGATACGCAAATATCGAATGATTAAGTTAAAAAATGATTCTTGTTTAACCTCATTCTAAATAAAAAAGATTTTTTTTAACTTTGTTTACTCGATCTATTTTTGTATTTTATCCATTCTAGTCATGCTTTTATTGGAATTTCCGCGGCGTTAATTTTTGGCAAAAAATCTCCCATCGAATAGTTCGCGCGACTAACAAAACTAAGTGTCGTGTAGATTGGATTATTTTTACATTTGGTTCAGTCTACACTAAAATATGCAGTTAAGTAACCAAAGTTCACGGCTTAATTGGTCAAAAAGCGAATGTTTTAATGTGTTAGTATGTTAAAGTATAAGTTATATTTTTTGTTCATTGAAGAATATATGTATTTTTACACATTCTACGTATTATTTAAATCATGATAATTAAATCTACAAAAAGTTGCTTGATAAACCACTATGTTACCTCTTCAATACATATAGTTTTAGATTTGAAGTTGATACTTGCATTAATATCTTTCTTTTTAGCTAGAGATTTTGAAAGTTAATAAATATATATTGAGATATTGTTTTTTTCTTGTAAAAATTGACATTTTTGATTTTCAAAAAGACTTTAAACCTAAAATAATGAATTATCTTTACACTAAGGACCATTTGTAGAACTTTTTTATAAATGAAGTAAAAGTATGAGTTTATCTCTGATATTTCTATGTGACTTTTTGACTAACTTTCAGAAAATTGGCAGCCATTTTTTTTAATAAAATGTATTTTTTGATATTTGAATTAAAAAAAACAACTGTTTTTTTAATAAAGACTTTATAAAGTATGTTAATATTTAAATATAAAATGTAAATGTTATACAGTTTTAAATTATTTATCACTTGAGATTTAAAAAAAGTTTTTAAAAGATTTTATAGTTTATAAAATATATTTTGTATAAATAGTATTTATTTGTAGGTATAAATAGTATACAGGCCTTGCCCACACTCGCCTAAAACGTTTTACGGGAGCAATTTACAGCTCTCGCAAAAGTTTTTTTTTTTTCTCTCAAATTATCGTTGTAGCTAAAATGAAAAACCCATAGTCAAAAAAATTTAATTTGATAATAAAGAGACAAGGTTTTTACAAAAAAAAATTTTACGTTTAAAGAATTTTTCACGTGGCAATAAATGACGCTTGTTATGTGTATAATATTGTAACATTAACGTTACAATATGCTTGTAACATAAATAAAACCAAATTTTTTATTTAATAAACAATTTTTATGTAAATAAACAACTTTCGTAAAAGCAGTTTAGTGGAGCTGCTCGCGTACGTCACTATGTTCGTTTAAGGAGAGCTTTTCTCCGCTCTCGTGCTTATTTACTCCAGTAGCGGCCTGAGTATATATAAAATAGTATGAAAAAATGTTTAAAAACATCTTAACTCGCAACGTGTAACTGGCTATACATCAGTGTTGCTCATGTTTAACCAAGAAATGCAATTAGTTTATTTTTTGAAGTTTATGTTTACTCTACTTTAGCGTGTTATTAGGATATTTAAACACACTAAACATTACTTTTCGTTTATTTTTGGAGATAAGCAGGCTTTGTGGGGAAAAAATCTGCTTGAAAATTTTTGAAGTTTGAAGTTTTTTCTTTTTTTATTAGATTTTCATAATTGTTTATATTTATATTAAACAATATTTTTGCTTTTATAATTTTGTTTTGCGTTTTTTTCTATGTTTAATTTTGTATTCATGCATATCAAAGTTATGTTTTCATTAAGTTTTAAAATTGTACGCAAAAGATCTGGATTTTATTCTGCATTTTTTTTTTTTTTCTCTGTATACTTGTATTGTAACTTCATTAAATATTTTTATAAAGGATAAATTTTTTACTGGGTTACATATTGTTAACTTGTTATTAAATTGATAAACATTTTTATTATTGAGTTTTATTATTGATTACAACAGTTTTATTATCGAAAGACTTCCATGAATGTAAAGACTTCCATGAATGTAAAGACTTCCATGAATGTAAAGACTTCCATGAATGTAAAGACTTCCATGAATGTAAAGACTTCCATGAATGTAAAGACTTCCATGAATGTAAAGACTTCCATGAATGTAAAGACTTCCATGAATGTAAAGACTTCCATGAATGTAAAGACTAGTACTGCTGTGAATAAAAAGTATAAACAGCTACAAAAAAGTAATTTAGCAATGAGCCAAGCTTTGTGAATTTATATTATGTATTATGAATTTCAAAATAGATGTCACAGATGTAATGACTTGCAAAATTGGTACTGCAAGCGTTGTGGCTTGCAAAAATTTGTGCTGGCAAATATCAAAAAAAATGTACAAGCAACAACTTTTTTGGTGATGATGATGATAGTTTCATTTCTAAAAACTCTTTTGCATTTTGGTTACATCTCAGTTTCAAAAACTATTTATATTCATAATAGTTAATACATTCTTTCAGACTTGGATTTTATTTATATCACATTTCAAGATATTTTCATATAACCTTCATGGAAAAGATTTAATATTTAAAATATAAAAATAATTTATTTCTTTTAGTTTTGATGAATATTACCTGTTATAAAAGTATTAATAAGATGACACCTTTTTTCAATATGCTTTTTACTTAGTTTGAATAAATTAAGGTGTAGAGGTATATAGTAGTTCTAATGGTTTAAGGTTAAGTTATAATATTGGTTCAAGATTAAGTTGTTTTATCGATTTAAGATTAACTTAAGCTTAAGGTTAGCTATTTAATCCACAACATATCTAAAGCTAGGCTGTTCAACAAGCTATGTTGAACAGTCTAGTTTATTACAGTGTGTGTAGATTTATGAATTAGAATTTTCTAATTTATTAATCTACACACACTGTAATAATCTACACACATTGTAATAATCTACACACACTGTAATAATCTTCACACACTGTAATAATCTACACACATTGTAATAAATTGAATGAAAATAAAACATGTATGATAAATAGATACAGTAGTTGTAATTTTTTGTTTGTGTTTTAAAGGTATTGGCAGGCTGTACTTGACGACTTACCGTCCTGCAATAAGGTTAAAACAACCTCCAACTACAAGCCAATTTAAAATATTTTTTATAGCAGCATGTTCTAAGAAGAACTTCTTTAAATTATTTTTAAGGATTGTTTTATGCTGGTTTTTTACCAAATTTTAAAAATTATTTCGCGTATAGGTTTTAAGTTTTTTAATAATTACTTTTTAGTTAGGAGTATAATTGTATTTGAATTAGAAGTATAATTGCAATTGGAGTGTCAATTTTTTGTAATAGTTTTTCTGCAAATATGAATTTGATATTATGTTATCAATGCGAGAGTATAATCACAAGATATAATTAAAAAATTATAGGATGAAGTTTATAGATCTAAGGTTAATTCATTTTTTTATAAATCATATACAAGTTTAGCACAAAATATCTGTACCGATAGAAACCACTCAAAGAAAACTTTTGATATTGATTGGTTTATTAAAATTTTATTGTTATTTTACATGGTTTCCACTTACTATGACTGTAAGTTTGAAAAGATGCGCAAACTCGCAATCAGGAGATTTTTGAACAAAAATTAACGCTGGGCTCAGTCTTTTTTTTTATTTTTATCTTTATATTCGTAAAATTTTTAAGGGTGCACAATTATATATAAAAATCTTGGTGGTTTATAGTAGATTTCAATTTTTTTATATAAATTTGTTTTTAGTTTTTTATTTATTAGAACAATTTACATTGAAACATTACTGCTTGCAAGGAAGAGTATGCACCCTTGATCCTAAAAATAAATCAGACAATTTTTATACCTTATTATAATTTAATAATCACTTTTTTATCAGAATATCTTAAGTAGATTTTAAATTATATAAACTAAAAAGACTTAAATAGGATCAAAGGTGCACACCAGCATGCTCCATTGATCCTACCAATATGGAACTTGCATCTTAACAATATGCACTTGATTCGAATTAAATTTTATACCATGACTGTGTAAGAACTATTTTTGAGCCATTAAATCAATCTCTATAATGAAAACCAATAAAATTATTATTAGTTTTACTACAAGTTTATCCTTACATTTTTTTTTTTTTGAACATAAAAAAGAAAATCAAAAAATAAATCTCTTTTTTTACTGAGGCTCAACATTTTCCCAGTTGTTAAAGTATGAAATTACTTCTTTACTATATCTTGAATAAAACTACAAGACAATTTATTAAAGTGTTGTGATTCAAATGTATTGTTATTGTAAATCCCTAGTGGACCTATATTGGCATTTTGAGCGGACCACTATATCTTTACTAATAGGTCACTTAGTGGACCGCAAAAGTGGTATTCGGCAAAATTGGTGGCCTCAAAACTGGCGAGCCGATGACTAACCACTATTAACATGTCGGGAAGTTATCAGTTTGCCATTTATAGCGGTTGCCACTAATGGCCCACTCAGTAACCGATAAGCAAAACTCCAATAAACCGCTAAAAATGTCTATATAGGTCCACTACAAATCCACTAAAATAATGTTTGCCGGGATATATATTTTTTCATCACTTTGAAGATAAAGTTTTTCGTTCTTGTCATAAAGATATATCGTCGAAAAAGAAAAAACATTATTTCATGGTGTTTTTTCTTTTTAGACTAAGATTAGGGTGCACTGACGCTTACGACTTTTAACAGACTTCCTGGACCCAGTTTTAAAAATTGCTTACTTTCTCATAGATTTGCTTGATGAGAAATGAAGGACGGGCTTGCAACTCCAACACATCCAGGCGGACCACCATTTATCACGCTTCCTTTGAAATGAACTCTTAGAAAAATAAAAAATAGATGGATTGAGTTTCCTGTTGCATTATTAGCACAGCAAACTGTTACCAATATTTCTCTTTCTGCTGAAGTTATCTTTTCAACTTGCTTACAACCTTTACCAGCAATTACTTTATTTGGTTTTTGAACAGTTGTGAGACCTGTCTTATTAACATTATTAACTTTTTGTGGCTGAAACTTGTGTCGCAGACGAACATCTCTTGAATTGGTAAAAAAACTCTAATTGCATAACAATTAAAAACTGTTACTCGCGCTATACTAGTTTAGCGCAAGCTTCTGGATTTCGCAAATATAATTCTTTCCTATGTAACATAAAACCACGAATCCACTGTTTCCCAGCCATTTGTGAACTTTTTAACATGTTAGGAATGTGTTTAGAAATATTTATTGCAAGTTCATATGCAAGTTTCGTGTTGTTGCGTTGACAACCCATAGTGAAGTTTTAAAGCCTATATGTTTAATATAAGATCTATAGTAAAGTTTTAAAAGATTGTCTCATAAAGATGTTTTTTCTTCGTTGCTAAAGATTGCATGGTAACAAAATTAGGCTTACAAACTGTATTTGAATTTGACATATCTCCTTGCATATCACTTAAGTGTTATTAAATTTATTCCCCTCGCGTTAGATACACGATAAATTGTATCGCCACTCAGAACTGCACCATAAGCTGCTTGCATTTTATTAACTTTACCTCTTGATGGTCTAACAGTTTTTCCTTATTTTATGATGCGCTATGTTTAAAGTAAAAATAAAATAAATAAAAAATAAACAATTATAAAGATCTTTATTTATAAAAATCTTCTTTATTAACACACTCACACACACTAAAACACACACACATACATTATTAATTTCTTTTGTGATAAATTCATGAAATTTTGCTCAAAAGTAAAATAAACGGGTTTTATTCTAATTGATTTTAAATATTATATAAGTAGTATTTAAAGGCAGTAGCATTATGAATTTCTAAAGCCTAGAATTTTTTTGAATCTTATGGAATTTTGTAGAATTTTATGGGCTACTCTGGATGCTTTTAGAAACCTTTGAAAATTTCAATACTTTTCAGGAGTCTTTTAGAATTTTATGGAAATTAGCAAGATTTAGACTATACCTGCCAGATTGAGCAACGCCAATGATTATAAATAAATCTGTATTTGCCAGACGGCAGTCAAATGATGTAAAAGTACACCAGCACTTTTATTTATTACTTTTGCTTTTCCAAAATATATTCAAGTATTATCTTCAATCATAATGTCCTTTAAGAAAAGTGCTTCCGCTTCTGAAAGAAACAAAACAATTTGGATGAAGAATCTCGTACAATTTTATGAGTTACATAGGAAAAGAAAAACTGTTTCACCAGAAGAATAATTACTGGAAGATAACAGTAGAATACTACTTCAAATCCGAACTGTTGGTTGTTATCTGTTTCTGGGAAAATCCATCATAGGAAGACGAGAACGCACAAAGTAAATTGAGAAAGAAGTAACGAGTTTATGGAAAAAAAAATTAAATTTTCCGCATTTATCATTTCAAGTCGTTCAGGTAAAACTGGATCATGTGCTGAAGACGTTCGATACATGTGTAAAACAATGAAAGTTCGATCCATTGAATGAAGTTCTTAAAATTACAAAAAAAGATAAACAGTTCTGCAGGGAAGATAAAAGTATAGCAGTTATTCTTAATGAATGCAGTTAATGGAAGAGTATAAAGATTATTGTAGCGCATATTACAAATGTAAATATTGAAGTAAGGAATGGGATGATCAGTCAGTTACAAAGACGTAAATTATTATTGTTAAAGACTGAAAAGAAACTTATGGAACAATTATTTATTGTTTGTCAACATCATGTTCTTGACCGAGTCCTTTGGAAACTTTGTTTCTGGCTTAAATAGCAATCTCTGACAAAGAACATATTAAAAGATACTTAAAATATTTTATATAGGAACTAGTCGGTACTTTTTAAGGATTTGACCCCTCCCCCTTCATTTTATTTGTAGAATTGCCTCTGTATATATATATGAATTAATATATATAAACACTTATCTAATTTTTTTTCTTCAACAGCTTGATTTTCCATCAATTGGTTCATCAGGAAGAATGTCTAAACATCAAAAAATTCAAACTATAGAAAAAATATTTTACAGAAAGTTGGAAATTCTTATAATTAATTATATAGTAACAGTAGTTATTTTTTTGTAGTTTATAGTAATACAAATTTTCGTTCCAATTTACTAGATATAACATGTGGGGTCCCTCAGGGTTCTACATTAGGACCCCTCCTCTTTTTAATTTACATTAATGATCTCCCTGAAACCTTTAATTAAATGACGGTCATGTTTGCGGATGATACTAATCTCTTTTTATCTCATAATAGCATAACGACATTATTCCAAAATATGAACCTTGAATAACCAAAAATTTCTAACTGGTTTAAAAAAAATACGTTGTCACTCAATGTTGAGAAAACAAGTTGAAGACTTTTTCATCAAACTTCAAAAAAAAAAGTTATTTCCTCCTGTCATGCCTTTACAAATCTTTGTTTCAAATTTTAGCTCGAACTTTTTAAATCAGCTTTTTTTAAGAGCATCTTCATACACACGTTTAGAAGAGTTAAAACATTTTCATTAGAAGTGTTTTGATTTGAGTCTATTGTTAATTGAAATAGGAATTTGTTTTAAGATTTGAGGGGAATGATTTGAATTCATATTAACATACGATAATTCATTATTAGGTTTTTTATAAGGCCTGTAAGAACTTTCCGAAAGGTTTAATGTGACATCAAGAAAATTCATAATTTTTAATTAATATTTATTCCAAATCGGGAGCCAATGTTTTTAAAAATTTTTTTATAATTTTGTCAAGTTGAGATCCTGATTTTTTTTGCATACAAGCCTCCATTGATTAAAATGAACTGCTTTAGCTAGGGAATTTAAAATGTATATACCTACAAAGTCGCAAATTTCTGCTCCGTCGTAACTTTCCATTTTTAGATCCAAGCATTTTCTGCAATGTTTAATTAGACGAATAGTGTCGTCTGTAATTTCAGTGTGGACTTTTCAAAATTCTATTGTTTTATCTAAAATTTCTGCCGAAATTGTAAGTTAAAAAACAGTAATATCAAATTGTATAAATGTGCATATTATTTATTTTGTCTAATTTAATTTTATTAACGTACTCTAGCTCACTTTATAAAGGAACTAGTAGTCTACAGGGCTGACGATAAGGGTTTTGAAGTCGAGGGGGTACGATCGTCAATTTCTGAAAAAAGTCTATCTAAAAAAATATCTAAAGATGTCTTCAAAAAAAATAATAAATTTCTTTAAAATTAAAGTAGAAGGCTTGTGCCCCCTAGCCTCCCTACCTACCCCTGCGGTAATGTCGGCTCTGGCCCACAAGGGAGTTCATTTTGAAAATTTGGTTTATGATCTTTTAGTGTAATAAACACTTGCGTTAATCACCTTCTTTTTATTTACGATCACCCTGCTTGATAAGATTACCCTGTTTAATCAATTTACACTGTGAACATATCGATATTGAAGTTATTCCATCACGTTTTAAATCAGAAAAATTGTTAAAAAATATGACTTTCTAAAATTTTACGATCAATATCACTCACGCTGATATTGATCGTAAAATTTTAGAAAGTCTTTCAGAAAATCACAAAGAAAAGAATCACATGTTATATTAAATTGAATTTTCGATTGTGATGAAAACCTTTGGTTGAGAAATATTTAGAATAGTAAAATTAATTTTTTTTTCCGCTACGCATAGTGTACACTGCTTGATTCTAGGGGTTTTAGGTTGAATTTCAAAAGACATGAGGTTTTTCTTCAGATTCTATTAATATGTATAAGTACGAGCTGGAATGTGTTGAAAATAAAATCGAAAGCCTTTCTTCTTAGTCCAAAATTGATATTTTCTGAAATCCAGAAACTAGCGTTTAAAAAACAGTATTTATTTTATTATTTAAGCTTACTTTTATTACAAAAATCATAGAAAGCCACGTGACATTTCTTTTTTTTTTTGTCTTCAAAATGTGGTTAATTTAACATAAAATAATACCTTAAATAGTTCCACTAAGAAAGCACGTAAAGCGGTTGATGATTTGTTTAGAAATTTTACAACTGGTTTAGAAATTTTACAACTTTTTTAATTTTATTTTGTAAAAGTTGTAACTACTTTTTATAAAATTTTTAATTAATAAACATTTATTTTAAATAGCAATAAAAGTAGATAAATATTACCTTTCAAATGGCTCATTTTTAAAGGGGAAAAAATCATAATGAGTCCAGCGATTCAGTTTGTTTTTGTTGCTGTAACAAAACAGACAACTACTCTCTTCGCAGTATGCTATTATTGGTGACACTAGTGCGAGACTATGTACACGAAGGATTCAGTTTTGATATAAATGCATTTCCAACTGGACTTTGTCGCCGTTGCAAAAAATGCTCTCTATGCCAAAAAGGTTATCATATTTTATAAATATTTTATTAAATTTATTAAATTTTTTCTAAAATATTTCACTAAAAATACAAACAATCTTGTTCACAGCAAGGAAA
This sequence comes from Hydra vulgaris, assembly GCF_038396675.1. Lineage (NCBI taxonomy): Eukaryota > Metazoa > Cnidaria > Hydrozoa > Anthoathecata > Hydridae > Hydra > Hydra vulgaris. The sequence goes on from NC_088925.1 coordinate 22,249,016, forward strand.
GCCTGTAAAAATGATAGAAGAGGTTTGGAAAAGTAAAAGAGAGTTACTTATAAAGGTAGAAAGGGTTGCTCCAACTGAGGATCAATGCTTATGTCTAATTTGTTGTATGGTATCAGACAATCGCAGCCACAAGATTTTTAACTTAAGAGTTTATATCATTGGTTCAAATGAAAATCTCTGCATTGAAAGATTAAACTCATTCTGCACAGATTGTTTTTAACTAGTTGGAAAGGGCATTAAGCACACATGCACGAGAACATCAGCTGTTCAAAATACTAAGAATCTTATTCTTTCTAAGGATGAAAAGATGTCAGAGCAGATAACCTTAACTGTTTAAAGTTTCTAGTTAAGAATGAAAATTCGTTACAATTATTCACTGGTAGATTTTTATTTATTTTCTTATTTATTTATAATGACTTTCTGCAATATTTTATTCTAAATATAGGAGGATCACTCTACCTGTAGTACTAAAACCAAAGCTCCAAAAAAATAAAGTAGTTTCTACTGATACAATATTTGATATCAAGAAAAGTCATGATCTGCCTGCAAATGTTGTTCGTGATATTCTTAGAGATTTACGAAAAGATCTTGGTCGTTTGGTTATCAAAATATTTTATAACATAATTTAAACGGCAGTACATTAAGTTTTTTTTTTTTTCCAAAAAATCAATAATATTTAATAAATCTCACCATGTTTACAGTATGGTATTTCACAATTAGATGTTGAAAAGAATTCAATTGCTACAATTATAAAGCGGTCTTATGCTCTAGATAAATTTTACAGTTACAAAAAAATTGATTTTTTAAATGGAAAGGAAGATGAACTTGAAAACGTTGAAAGATGTTGTATACATTGAAAATCTCACCAGACTTGTTCTAGAAATCTGCTCTCTACGAGGATTAGATCCGATGAAAGCCATTGTTAGAGTTGGAATTGACGGAGGACAGGGTTCACTGAAGGTTTAGTAACTTAACCTACTTTATATTACTCAAATAAAAGAAATAAAATTAGAATTATTATTCAATTGTGATTTATTTTCAGATTATAATGAATATTTTTGATGAAACAAAGTTAGATAAGCAAAATAGAAACGAGAAAGACACAGGGGTGAACAAGGTGATAATTCTGGCTTTGGCACGTAACGTCAAGGAGAATAACCATAATCTTGGAATGCCTACTAAATTAATTAATCTAAATCAGCTTAAATTTTTTGTGGCTTCTGACCTAAAAATCATAAATGTACTTTTTGGCATATCAATAAGAGATTTTGCTTAATTTTATTAATTTTTATAAGTAGCTATTAAAACATTAAATCTCAATAATAAAATAATTTATTAGAATCATGATGGAAAACATTCTTGTTGTTACTGTACTAGTACAATAAGCTCATCAGGTGACTTGAGAACTTTTGCCTCCTTAAGTTCAGATTACTATCTGTATCAAGATGCAGGATATTCTTATAAGACTACGCAATTATTCAATAATGTTATTAACTCATGTTTGCTTGAAGAAAATCCTAGGAAATTTATTCTTTTTGGACAAAAATACTGTAATGTGGCATGGTTATAATGGTGGCGGATTGGATGGACCCAACTGTGGTAAAGTTCTCAAATTGTTAGATGAAATGATGCTGGTAACACCAATTCAGTTATACTCCTGCGTTGAAACCCTGCAGAAGTTTAGAAAAGGTAACAATTATATATATATATATATATATATATATATATATATATATATATATATATATATATATATATATATATATATATATATATTTATATATATATTCTAATCATATACTTAGAATTTTTCAGTTGCAAAAGGTTGTTTTAACATGATGCCAAAACCTTCATACAGTAAAAATATCTCGCAGTTTATTGAATCTGTTAAATATTTAGAATACTATTGTAAAGATGTGCTCGACAAAACATTGTCACTTGGTTGGAAGTCCTATATTATTAAATATCACCTTGTAGATTTTCTCAATAGGAGTCAGAAAGCTCTTGGACTTTTTCCAGAGCAAACATCCGAGGCTGTACATAAAAATTAAAAAAAAACATTGAAGCGCTATGCTGTAGCAGACAGCATAGAGCTTTAATGTTTTTGTTAAATTTTGAGACCATAAAATAAAATAAAGACCATGGATTGAAGCTTAAAAAGGTTGCTTCTACTTACAGCTCTATGAGAATTTAAATTAATTAAATTCAAGTTTTTTAACTTATTAACATAATATATATGATCTTATTGTTTAGTTTAAATAAGAAAAGTTTTTGATTTAATTTTATTTTGCTTTGAAACCTGTAATGTATATAACGGACCAAAAAATACTAATTCTAGTTGCACGTAAGCCGTAAAGTCATCAAATCATTAAAGGTATTATTATATATTAAATTAACCACATTTTGAAGACGAAGAAAATGGATGGTCATGAGGGTTTCTATGATTTTTTTTAATGAGAGATAGCTAAAGTAATACAAATGATATAGTTTTTTAAACACTATCTTCTGGTTTTTGGAAAATATCAATTTTGGACTAAGAAGGAACGCTTTCGGTTTTATTTTTAACACATTCCAGCTCGTACATATACATACTAATAGAATCTGAAGAAAAACCTCATGTCTTTTGAAATTCAACCTAAAACCCTTAGAATCAAGCAGTGTGTAGTGGTGGATTTAACGTTTTAACATATTGACACATTATTGAACAACCAACTTCCGATATCGACAGTTATATTAAAAAATTGAAAACGTTTGTCATATTTGCAATCAGTGAAAAAATAGAAATAAAATGAATAAATTTATAAATATATTGGTTAATCATCAACTTGCCGAAAAAGAGCTGGCCAATAATTAACTATTTTGTATTATTATTGCCGGCTACATAATCCTACATCGGGTTTACATTTTTGTGTCAATTATCTGATATTCTGTTGACGAGCAGTAGCATCAGTTGATCGACTGCTGACATTTTGTACACTTCATTATAGCGTAGGGGAGGGGAAGGTCCTTTAACACTTAAAAATAAACAGAGAAAAAAATACAAAAATTCAAAAATTATTTATTTAACTTTTTACACATATTACTCATATAAATATTCTAAAAACAATTAATATATTATTACATTTTTATTCAAGTTATTGAACCTTTACATTCAAATATTTATGCAAAGTAGTTAACTAAGACTTATAGTATAAATTATGAATTTCAAAAATAACTCTGTATAGAAATTCTAGAAATTTCTATAGAAAATTCTGAAGATAATAATTTATTGACATATTGTTGCAGATTCAAAAGATAAAAGCTTTGCGTGTTATTATATTGAAATTTTCATGGTCTATTGATATCTTAAAAGCAATGGTTTAAAACTCTAAAGAAATCTATTGGACTGTGTCCTTACCATGCAACAAGAAAAAACGTTTAATCTGTATAATAGGTGGTCTGTAAGACAGATAATTTATGGATTCATTTTATGGATGGTCTATAGCATAGACCATTCATAAAATGAATAGTCTATAGCATAGATCGTGTGTAAAATAGATAAACTATAAAAATGGATAAACTCTAAAATCGTTTAGAAAATTTTACAAACAACTTAAATAAGCTACTAACTTTTCTAACAATAAATTTATACGCTTATAACATTATTCTATAAAATAAACTCAAAGTCGTTGCATGTCTAAATAATAAATGTTTCCACTTGTATTTCAGTTTATCGTCATATTTTTTTGCAAATAAAATATTAATAATATTATATAGAAGCCTGTCAAACATTCCAATGTATTTTAAATCTTGAAATCCATAAAAAAAATGTCCAAATGTACCATTACCAGCATACATACACAGTATCATAAACATATACTAGTATAATAGCTTGGCTCAAAAATAACAACCAGCAAATCTTTTCTTTTTTTTTTTTTCTTCTTCCGTTTTGCAATATTTTAGTAATTATAAATTTATACAACGTCTTTTAAATTACTGCCTGTGCTCCCACTCGCTTTTGGTTGTTCAGGAGCAATATCTTCACCTTCTTTAAGTTTACTAGCATCCCAAATTCTTATAGAGCCATCAAAAGAAGCAGTATATAACTTTGTTCCCCGCATCTAAAATTGTAAATGAATGCATTAAAAATTTAAATATTAAGATGTTTGCTAAAAGTATTTTTTCTATTAGGCATTAAAGTATTTTTACTGTTAGGCAGTAAAAAAGTACTGTTAAGCAGTTAGATGTTTGCTAAAAGTACTGTTAGGCAGAGCCAAAGCAGTTTTATGAACATGAAGAGAACTAAAAAAATGTTATAATAAAAAAATAAAAAGTTATAATAAAAATTTAAAAAATTTGAAAATTATTGCATAAACTTCTCTTTTTCTTTATTTGACTTGGATTAGTTCTAGCTGCTAAAATAATATAGAATGGAAATTTTCTTTATTGTATCTTTATTATATACTTCTCTGTTAAAACTTATTTATATACTTTTTTGAGTATTCTAATAATATATTACTTCTTCCAAATGTTTTATTATCTCCTAATCGTAATATTTTTAGTGATGAATGATTCAAAATAATCTATGGATTACTATGGATTATCAAACAAATGTATGGGTAAAGTAGGCAAACCTAGGCTGTTTTAAAATGGACTGTTTTTATCTTGCATTAACACTGTTATGTTAAACAAAAAAATTTCAATTACATAAAATTATAATCTTACCTTGGTTACATAACTGGAGGTCCTACACAGAAATACAGAATAAGAAATTTATATGAAAGTGTTGATTGTAAAAAGTGTGTGAGAGACTATGCCTAATAATTTATAAAACAGCTTTTTTTTTAATATCTTGGGACAACACTTTTTATTAACATATTTGAAATATATCTTAATATGAATACGCTAATTTAATAGTAGTAGTAGTAGTAGTAGTAGTAGTAGTAGTAGTAGTAGTAGTAGTAGTAGTAGTAGTAGTAGTAGTAGTAGTAGTAGTAGTAGTAGTAGTAGTGTCGTTTCACTTTCGCTTTTAATAAAGAAGTTTCTAGGCTTTTCTAAAAGTTTTTCTTTACTCCACGCGGTCTTTTAAGCAAGGTCTACCAGCTGATAAATTTTTAGGTTCAAGAGGAATTGATGTTGTTCCTTGTTTAATTTTACTACAAAATTATAAATAAATGTTTGTTTGGTGTTAGTTGTTTGTATTTTTCTAATTTTTATAGCCTGTTTCCTTTTCTTTAAATAAAATAAGACTGTTATTTGTGGACATGTAAGTGTATTTACATAAATTTGTGTATATTTCAGTATATTTTATATTTCTCTGTATCTTTCTTTTAGATAAAAAAAAAAAAAAAGGTATAAAAAATAGTAAAACAGAAAATAGAAAAAAGTAGTAGAAAATAAAAAAAATTATGTTGGAAGTTGTCAAAAAAATGTTGTTACGCTTCTTTTTAACGTATCTGAATATATATTTAGATTTTTAAATTTGTTCTCAAATGGTTTTATCTTTTTTATTACTTTTAGATAAAAATATACTAACTGACATAAAAATATATATATATATACATAAAAATATGGATAATAATAAATCCTAAATTAAATTGTTAGAGGTTTTCATTTTAAATAATAATTGTAATAAATTGTTTTAAATTTTGTTTATTAATCTTTGACCTCAATGGTAAACCAGTGGTTAAGCTAATGAGTTAAATTGTAGAGGTTTATATATCATATATATTTTAAAGTAATTGTATTTGATTTAAAAAAAAAAAAATACATTTCTTAACATAAGGCATTTTGATTGTTTTTCTTTTTTTTTCTTTTAAATAGTTAAATAAAGTTGTTCTATAGATTAGAAACCAAGTAAGAATCAACATTGTGTTTTTATTTTTATTATCAAATAATATCTTTGTTATTAGGATTGCAGGTTTTTGTTGATTTTTATTGAAACATTATTGTTTATCTTTTTGTAGATATGTTTACCACTTTGTAGATATGTTTACCACTTTAGACTATTAATATTTTGATATTTTTATTTAATTTCTTTTTTTTTTTTTTGGATGGTTGATAATAGGCTTAAATAAGTTATTAGAAGAAATACTATCAACTTAAAAATAGTTGATAATTTATTGAAATGATTAAAACTAGGCAAGCTAAAATTAATTGTCGTCAAAATATAAGAAATGCTACTTGGTAAGAAGAAATTAATTTATATCTAAATTAGTACATCATGGTTAGTCAAGTTAAAAGTAATTATTACATAAATAAAAGAGAACGGTAGGGCTTTCTCCTAGATGAGATTAATCATTCTCAAAATGTACAAAATGCTACTAGACAATCAGAATATGTTGTATATCAAGAAGTAATACCATTCTAAATTATAATTATTTAGGAGAAAAGAGCCAGATCTGTCAGCATTGCTGTTCTTAAAAATTTCTTGATGAAACACATTTTTTATGTTGCCATAATAGAAAGGTAATTTTGTTTCCATTTTCACTATTTCTGCAAGATTTACAGGAAGTTACATCATAATTCCAATATCAATTTTGCAATTCTAATTTTACTCCTTCAGTTTGATATATTAAAATATCAACTATTTTTATTTTTAGAACTTAAATATGAAGACTACAAACTCTATCACGTTGACAAGCCTGGTCCGTTGACCCAAAGATCTTTTCAAAGATGGGTGCAGTATGGGGGGTCAAACCACCCATCATTTAAATGGGGTGGTCAATACAGGGGTCAAAGGACCGGTGGGATAATAAAAAATTTTCATGTCTACAATTAACAGAAATATTTGCAGATATGAAAGTAGACATAAATGTGTGTGTATATATATATATATATATATATATATATATATATATATATATATTTACTTTGTAAATAGTTTTTGTTTTCTTAAACATTATGTATATATATATGTATATATATATATATATATATATATATATATATATATATATATATATATACATATATGTATATATATATATATATATATACATATATATATACATATATATATATATACATTTATATATATATTTATATATATCTATATATATTTATATATATATATACTTTTAATATATATACACACACCCACACACACACACACACACACACACACACACACACACACACACACACACACACACACACACACACACACACACACACACACACACACACACACGCACGCACACACACACACGCACAACGTTTGTATATATATATATGTATAATTTTTTTTTGTTGTGGTTTTATTTATTTTGTAAATAATTTTTCTTTAACAGTATGTATATATATATCAGCCCTCGGCATTAGGAAAAATTAGGTCAGCAATTTAATATCGACCTTGAACTGTTTGAGTTTGGCAATAATAATTGATACAAAGAAGTTATCATAAAACATAGAAGTGAGGTAGGCGCTTTTTTGCTGTCCTTAAACACAGTCGTCAATTCTGATGGTTGATATATATACATATATATATATATCTATATATATATATATATATATATATATATATATATATATATATATATATATATAGATATATATCTATATATATACATATATATCTATACATTCTATGATTTTGTTTGATTTTCTGATTTTTCAAGTTAAAATTGATTTATTTTGTACTCACATTTAATAAACAAAATTTATGAAAACGCAATTTGATTTTTAAAAAATTATTGAATTTGTTATTAAATTGTGTCATTGTTTTTATTACTTTAGATTAAAATATGCTGACCGACATTTTTTTAAACATCTTTTTTTTTGATAAACATCTTAAGATCATTTCAAAATTTTCAAAATCTTTCAAAAAAAATTTTTTTTTTGTTGGTCAGAATCAATAGATTTAAATAAATCTTTTATTTTAAAAATTGTTACCTTGAAAATTTTAATAAAATTGGTTTATTTTTCATTTAATAGTTTTTGACCTTTTTGTAAATTTTTTGGTTTTGGTAAATCTTTTTGACCAGTTGTTAAATTAATGAATTAAATTTTAAAGGTTTTTATATCACTTCTAAAGTAATTGCATTTATATTTTTAGCTTTACATTTGCATTGATTTCATAGCTCTTTTAAATAGTTTAATTCAATTTCTTTATAGATAAGAAACAAAATAAAATTTAAAATTTTGTTTTTCTTTTTTATTAGCAGTAAGCAACCTGTTATACGGGTTAGTAATAAATAAAAATGTTATTTTATTTAAAAGAGTCTATATTTATTTATCAAAATTATAATTACTTCTCTTAGTTATTAAGCTGTAGGCATTTTTTTTCATCATTAAATTTAAATTGTGCATATTTTTATATAATTTAAATTTTTCTTTAACTATTTAATTTAGTTTGCTTTTTAAATTTTCTTAAAATTACAATTTATAAAAGTTACTTGATTTTTTCCTTTTGTTTACTTTAAAGTAATAGTAAGTAACTTAAAAGAAAAGGTTGCAATTCCTAAGTTTCTTTTACATTCATTTGTGACTACAGTAGTAATACTGCTGGTATTATGTTTCACAATAGTGAAACTGAAATGAATTATGTTGGGCTTGAAGAAGTCATCAGTGTAAATGCTACTAGGCAACTTGAAAATAATTGTCATCGAAATGAGAAAAATAGAACTAGGCGAGATGAAATTAATCGTTGTCAAAGTGAGAGAAATAGAGCTAGACGAGATGAAATTAATCGCCATCGAAATGAGAGAAACAGAGCTAGACGAGATGAAATTAATCATCGTCAAAATGAGTGGAAAAGAGCTAGACAAGCAAAAATTCATTTGAGCCCTAATGAGAATAATGTACGAAATGCTATGAGACAAGGTAGAATGCATTGTATAGCAAGAAGTAATATTATTCCAGATAATAATTATTTAGGAAAAATGAACCAGATCTGTCAACATTGTGGTGCTAAAAAATTTCCTAATGAAAGTTATTTTCTATGTTGCCACAATGGAAAGGTAGTTTTACCTCCTCTTTTACCATTTCCGCAAGCTTTACAAGAATTATTTACAGGGAATTGTATAGATCATAGTTCCAATATGAGCTATCTAAAATAAATTATAATGCCTGTCTTTCTTTTGCTTCATTAACAGCTAATGTGGTTCAACCTTTGAATTGTGGGCCACCATGTTTTAGAATATGTGGTCAAGTTTTTCATCGTATAGGTAATCTTCGGCCAGATCAAGATATTCCTCCAACATATTGTCAACTGTATATCTATGACCCACTTACAGCAGTAAACTTTAGAATGCAACAACATGGCAATGATCTTTGCTTACATATTTTAATGTTTCATTTGCAAACTATAGTAAGAGAAGAAAATCCATTTACTCTTGCATTTGAACACATGGTTGAAGTGGAAGATGAAGAAATTCGTCAAGCAGCTATAGAAGGTCACTTCGTCTCAGTTGTAAAAATGTCTTTACTTGAAGGGCAAGATAGACGTCGCTGTAACGTCTCATTGCATAATGAAGTTGCAGTTGTATTTGTTGGTGAAGATGGTGCTCCACCTGCTTCCAGGGAAGTTGTTATTTACCTAAGAGGCCATCCTCTTAAAACTATATCAAGTATGTCTGCCAACTTAGATCCTATGGTTTATCCTCTATTTTTTCCCAAGAGAAGATGTTGGTTGGCATAATCAATTGGTTCACAACCCTGAACATGCTACATTGGTTAGAAATCATGTTACTCTATCTTAGTATTTCAATTATAGACTTTCAGTTAGACAATTTTTTTCTTCGATCTTTAATGGCAAGAAACTGTTTCAGCAATATGCTGTTGATGCATATGTCAAAATTGAAGGCCAGCACCTTACTTTGATCAGAAATAACCAAAACAAACTGAGAAGCGAGCAGTATGATGTCTAACATGAACATATAAACAACCTAAGAACTTTCTTTATCCTTAGTGTTATTATTATTTTTGCTCTTTGAATGAGATAATTAAACAAGTTGGCTTTTCATTAAAGATAAATATATTGGTTTCAAAAATGGTTACCATAGCCAAAGTGCTCATAAAATTAAGTAGTTTTTAAAAATCTTTCTATTTTGTTCATTTTTAATTTTTTTTTTTTTTACTTTTTACTAATTTTTCTATAACTTCCTACTAATATAGAATCAAATTAAAAATTTTTTAATGTATGTTTAATCGTCGTCCCTATCGGTAATAAATATCTTTAAATTTAATATGGTTTTCTTTACAATAGACTATGTTTGGCTCCTCGGTCCTGTAGATCGCGGCTATTATAACTGATTGGGAAAAGTGCCTTCAACGTTAATTGTTTATTAAGAAAAATATTTTTCATAACGATTTTTTTTTTTAATTTTTGTTACATATTTAACTATTTATCATGTAAATAAATTTGTTTGAAAAAAAATGTGAACACAATTTTAAATATATAATTTTTGCAACTGTTTTATATGGTTTCAAAATTTTTTGTATACCCTTTTCAGCTCATTAGGCCTTGTAAATAAAAAAAGCAATTCCTTTTATTCAACACTTTTAAACTAATTATTCACCTTTATGTGAATACATTTATCGATTTTGCTCAAATTTGTATTCACGTAAAGCATAACAATTACTTCAAAAATGTAGAGTAAAGTGAATGCTTTTTTTATTAACCTGACTTATACAAAAATTAATAAAAAGTTTTAAATAAAACTAATAATTTTAACTCAAACGCAAGACAAAATATATTCCGGACATTTTTCACTAAATATTTTCTGCATTAGCATAAATTTGGATTGGATGAATGCTGAAATGAATTTATGTTGATATACTTTAACTATAAAGTAAATCAACATATTCGTTTACCGTATTTTTTAAAATTACTTTAATTTCTGCTGGATTATTAAAAAAAAAGATAGCTCGAGTTATAAGCTTTGATAATATAGGAGTCGTATCCAAGGATCAGCCTACTCCGTAATTGCGGATATATTAGAGTTTTTCCGGATATCCAAAACAACTTCTACAAGTTTTGGTATAATTTTTGTGAATATTTATTTTTTAAGCCTCACTCATCACTCTTAGAAAAATAAAGAAAAGTTTAAAAAAAATTAGAAACTACTCAGCTAAAACCAAAATTAAGAGGAAGAAAAGGGAAAATATATTCCGGATTTTTTAAATTTATACCGCGTTTCCATCAGATTGGGAATTTAGGCTGATGTCGGCTCGGCTAGCGAGTAAAAAAAAAAAAAAAAGCTCCATCATTTCAAAAGTTTCTTAGATTCATTGCAATAACCTTGTATGGCTGTAAATACAGAATTCTTTCTTATTCCTTTACTTTTTTTTATTATAAGTATAAAATTTAAATTTGTACAACAGAACTTTTAGATTAGTTTAAATTGCAACAAACAAAAATTGTAAAAACACAGTTGGAATACAAATAAATCACCGTGAATATTTCGTGAAAAAAATTACACACAATAAATATTCACCAATAGTCTGTAGTCTCAAATAAAAAAATCAAAATATGAGATTTACGTTGTAAACTATCAATTTACAACATAATTCTCATATTTGGATTTTTACGTTTTAACTCGTCGACAAAGTACTCTAACAAATCGTCGTCAAAACACTCCTTCGGACCTTCTATTGCAATCATCATCAAGCTTTCTAATGTGCTTTGGCTTAGCTGATTTCGAAGACGGTTTTTAACTATTTTTAATTTTGAAAAAAATCTTTCAACGCAAGCTACACTCAAAGGAAATATAAGGAGTAACTTAGTCAAAAACATACTATTAGCATAAACACTTATCAAAACAGGGTCATTATTAATCACTTTCCATAACTCTTGAGGCGTAAAATTGTTTCTTGACTTAATTAAATTTTTTACTATCTCTTGATCTTTATTTTTCGATATACGTATATCGATGCTGTTTTCCCATTCTCTGCGTTTAGTAAATAACATAATTTTGAAACTTTCAAATTCGGTTTTTATCTCAGTTTCTGAGATATCTGGAACTTAAATGTGTAATGCTCCAAATTTGTTACTGCATTTTGGTTTGCCATAGTGAGCTATAAGTTGCTTTAAGCTTTCTTCACCATAACTAGAAAGTTGGCTGAGTGTTTTAGGCAATCGTCTTGGGTCAAAAATCGAAAGCGATTGCCAAAATTCCATTTGCGCGAAAGTGTTTTTTAGTTCACTTTTAAAACTATTTACAAAAGATCTAAAAATGTTTAACTCAAACTCACTTAGGTCAAAGTTTTTATTTTTTTTTAATCGGCTTGTGGCTGGTAACGAAAAAATTATTTCATCAGTCGCTGATTTCATTTCAATAAAATTTTTTTCCGTGAAATGCTTTCGTCGAGTACCCGAAACTAAATCATTTAAACTATGATTTGCTTGATTGACATAAGTTGGAATGTCGCTGAGACTAATTCCTACTTGCGAACTTTGTAGTGCTAGCACAAGTGGGCGAATCGCTTCAAACACATCTAAGAGCATTAATATTGTTGCAATGTTAGATTGTGAACTCGCTTACATAAATAGCCCGAGTGCTTCTGCTTCTTTTTGTTCGGTGTAACATGTTGACAAAGCTTGTAAAATTGGTTTATAACCTTTGAACACAACTAAACAAGCTCGATCGTGTGCAATCCAACGAGTTACACTCTATTACAATCCATAGATTTCGGAGCATTCTTGCAACAAATGCATGGCTAGTGTGCGGTATTTAAAAAACTTCCATAGGTTAAGTAAAAAAATATCTACCTCCATAATAGTAGGAAAGTCTTTCAAAATATGTTTAAAACATAACGCAAGTTTGTGACTTGTACACCCAATCCAAACACACAGTGGCACAGCATCTTCAATGTAAGTTTTTAAACCTCTTTTTACACCAGAATTGACGCTTGTTGTGTCCATACAAGCAAAGCGAGCATTTTTAAATGAGATATTGTTAGCTCTAAAAAAATTTTGAATAACATCAAAAACATTTGGAGCTAATAGACTAGAACCGGTGAGCTTACTTAAAGGAACTATCCCTATAAAATTTTCTTTAACGATGCCGTTGTGTTCGAAAGTGGCATGTATAGTTAACTGTTCAATCGAAGTAATGTCAGAAGTTTCATCCGAATAAAAAGAAAAACTCCCACCTCTTCTAAGTGACTGGAGTAAAGGATTTTTGACAAAATCAAAGATAATGTTTATATACTTTGCAATATATTTTAGAGACATATATGTTGCGTTTGCTGGGCCAGACAAAACGTGCGCCTTAAATTCCTTACAACCACACGCAGCAATAAGTTCAATAATGTCTGAAAAATTATGAGTATGTGCCCAGTTTTTCCTGATTAACAAATGCGTGACTCTAAAGAAGGTTTTAATAACGAAGCGAGAGTTACTTGTTTTTAATGTTTCTTTTGCAAGAGTATTTTCACGCAGCATTTTCCAGATACTTGAGTCTTGCTTAGATATTTCATCAAAAGCTTGTTTAATTTTTAAAGCTATAGTATGCCTATGTGTATTTAAGTGATCTTTCGCACGCTCCGAGGGGTGATCTGCAAATTTGCCAGGGTTTTCAATAAATGCACGATTACTTTTTTTTCCAGGGGCAAACGATATGCAAACTTTACAAAACCAACCTTGTTTTGATGACGAATAAAAAAAATCGGGAAAAAACATCTCATACTTTTCTGCTGTTTTATTTCGTAGGTCATCAACATCTTTGATTGGTATTTGCGCTGGTGTGACTTTGTTTTTTTTTCTTTTTCCAAGAACTGAAGTTAAAGGAACTGCGTATACATCGTTTTCGCTTTCAGCTAATGTAGACTGATGAGGACTTTTACTTATTGCTGATGTAGGCTGAAGAGGACTTTCATTTACTACTGATTTAGACGGGTGTGGACTTTCACTTACTGATGATGTAGACTGATGAGGACTTTCACTTACTGCTGATGTAGGCTGAAGAGAACTTTCATTTACTACTGATTTAGACTGATGTGGACTTTCACTTACTGATGATGTAGACTGATGAGGACTTTCACTTACTGCTGATGTAGGCTGAAGAGGACTTTCATTTACTACTGATTTAGACTGATGAGGACTTTCACTTACTGATGATGTAGACTGATGAGGACTTTCACTTACTGCTGATGTAGGCTGAAGAGGACTTTCATTTACTACTGATTTAGACTGATGAGGACTTTCACTTACTGATGATGTAGACTGATGAGGACGTTCGCTAACAATAGATGCAGGGTGATGAGGACTTTTGCTTACTACTGATTTCCATTGTTGACTATAGTTTTGCACACTTGTTGTTTCTTTATGTTTCTCAAATAACGTTACAATATTTTTTGATTGAATTTTGTTATATTTTTTTTTTAAATAGTATTTTCCATTATTTGAAGGCATTTTTGTTGTCGCTTTTATTTTATTGACTTAAATCGAAATTACTAATAGAACGTCAAAGATTTCAAGAATATAAGAAAAGGTCAAAGATTTCAAGAATATAAGAAAAGGTCTTTGAAGCGAAACGTTTTTCAATAGAATGGAAATTTGTTCGAATAGAATGGATAAAAAGTTAAAAAAATTTGCGTTGTTAAAAAAGGTTTCGTTACTTTAGTCAAATAAAACGTCTATATTTTATGAGTAAATTTTTTGGTCAAATAAAATGTTTGTAAGAAAAACTTTCACTGTATTTTACAATTAAATTCAATAAACAACTACGGCCGGGGGAGATTCGCAAGTAAATCATAGCGACAAATTTCTCTAAGTTGTAACTTTGAGTAAAATGTGTAAATTAAAAAAAAAATTGATTTTTGTATTTGTTAATTTTGTTTTAGTAAATTAAACTTTATGTTTATTAAAATTTTTGATTTGTAAATTTTAAAAAAAATTGTAAAAACTTATGTAAATGTAGTATTTTTTTTTTGTTTTACGCAAATAATTTTTAACATTTACAAACACAAATGATTTAACTTAATTAATAATAAAATGCTTACACTAAAATGCTTTACCAGCAAATTTAATTTACTAACAGAATTTTTAATTACCTTAATAAAAACTTTTTATTCTTTTTTATTTAATGAAATTTTGAAATGACATTTACATCCACCAAAGTCATTTTTTGAATAATTACTGTGCTAAAATCTTTGTTATATTCTTAACTAAAGATAAACAGCTTTCGTTAGTTTAAAATTTTTGTATTGTAAATAAAAAGTCTAAAATAAAAACACGAATAAAAAAACAAAGTAACAAGCGAAATAAAAAACAAAGAATAACTGACGTCGTCAATTAAAAAATACAGTTTTTATTTTATTTTTGAAGAAATTGCCGCGCTTTTTGAATGACTTTGAATTGAATTACTTCCTTCGCTTTTTCTTTAGTAAAGAAAGTAATCGTTTTCGTTCAACTAAATTATTTTCTTCATTTACTAAGTATTTCTACATTTCTTGAGTAACACTTAAAATCTAAGTCTGTTAATAACAGGATTAAAGGTTGTTTTTTTAATAATTTTTTGAACTTTGGGAAATTTAAAAAAATTGGGAATTCCGCATCAGGCTAGTTAACACTCTGTCAATGTATTTTTTGTGAAAAAAGGATGGGGCTGGACCAGTGGTTTGTTATTTGCATTTTTACTATCTTTGCTATCAAAACAAAAGCAGAGTAATGTTATTGTTTGTTTTAAGAACTTATCAAGAATCTTTGTTCTTACTCTAACATGGTACCTTTTTACTTCAATTTTTGAAACTATTGAGTCATATACTGGAAACTGCGTTGGTGACAAAAATTTGAATATAAAAGAAGTTTGTCAAAATAGTGGATTTTTATGGAATGGTTTTGATATTTAAGGTCATTGTTTTTTGTTAACATATTGTGCATTGGTTATAAATGAAGAGCTTCTTGCTACCATGAATGTAGTCATACAAATAAACAATAATGACAATAATAAATTAAAAAAACTTATAAATTCCTTGGTTTCGATTTTTCTGTTATGTTGTTTGATTGTTTTATTGAATTTTTCTCTGCTAGTTTATTGTTACTTATGTTACTTTGGGAAATTATGCTGTTTTTTACATGTGCTTATTTCCATACACTTATGCAAAAGTTTTTAGGAGTGTGTTTTGGTCTTTTAGCATATTTTATATGCTACAGAGTTATATTCATTTTAAAACATCCTTTAGTCTCATGTGAGCCAGGGGAATTTCTTATTATATAAATATGTATATATTATATATTAATAAAATTAAATCATCAAAAAAAAAAAATAATAATAAAAAATAAAAATAAAATTATTTTAGGCTGCTTAACTGTAGCTTTACCTAATACTTGATTAGTACAATTTTCCTACATTTGTCATGTAAAAATACTAGTTTAATTTATAAAAAAATGTTACAACTTACAACAACAGCATTAACTGCACCTCGATGACCTTTAAAAATACGTTTGCATGAACCTGATTTTGCATCATATGCTCTAGCAGTACAATCTCCTGATCCAGTTATGACTTTAACAGATTGTTTTAATAAAGTTTTAATTTTTTATTATAATAATTAGTAGCCAACATAAAATAAAGAAATTTCACTTACGCACGCCATTAACAATAACCATGCAACCAATCGTGTGGGTATGCCCTTTATAAATTCTAGTACAGTCCCCAATCTCTGCAACCCAACAACGAACTGTGTGATCACAACTTGCAGAAAATAACAATCTGTTAACAAGCTGAAATAATCAATACAGCTTTAAATATCAATGACAATTTTAAATACAGTTTAAACACCAAAATAAAAAAATAAAAAAAACATTAGTAAACTTATTTTAAAAAAATGATAACAACAAGCTTTGTTGATATTATTTTTTAAAACATCACTGAATCAAAAGCAAACTAAAAAACTTAATCATTTTGATTAAAATTTTAAGTACTGATTTTTATTTCTATATATTTTTATAATACTACATATATATTATTACTGTTATTACTGTGAGGGGTCATCCATAAATGATGTCAGTGTTTTTTCTCAATTTTTCGGCTCCCCCTCCCCCCTTTGTCAAACTGTCAATTTTTGGCCAACCCCCCGTTATATATGATGTCAGTTTTTGTGTACTCCCCCTAAAAAACAATAAAAATGCTTACAAACTATTGATATTTTTTTGGACTAAATTATACATTTATATAATAGTAGAAATCATCAAATTATATTATATAATAGTCGATATCTCATTAAATAATCAACGAAGCAAATAATATTTTATATCTTTAATATAATCTTCCCATGGTTGTTGAAGTGATCATCGATTGAAACAATAGGTAGTAAATGCTCTCTGCGCTCAAAAAGGATATCGCATTCTTGAGGTACAATTAAATTCGTTGCGTCAACTTCATTTTCTAGATAACCATTCAGCAGTTTCCGAACTCTTCTGCAAGGCGATGACTGCCGAAAATTCTTTCTGACGCTTAGCAGCGATACGAACAGGTTGGACCCTTTTGATTAGAGGGAGTGTTATAACAGAAGAATGGATAGAAGCGTGCTTTTTCAACATAGCTTGAGAGGCAAAGTACGAGGAAAAATACTTTCAATGTTTAATGCGATGAGCACAAAGACAGGTGATGGAAACAATTCTTTTGCTCCTTCTGAGGCATCTACTGCTTTGAGCCGGTCTTTCGTTTGGTTGACAGGGACAGGTGGCGGAAGAAATCTTGCTCTAATTAGAGTAAAGTAAGAGCTTCTAATAGTCCGACAACAAGAACGATTTTCACATTTCACAATTTGAGTAAAATATTGACTTGTACGAAGATGATCGGCAATCCCACGTTGATCTTGTAATAAAAGGCTCCTTGACTCTAGCTCTGATTTGTCTGGATCAATATACTCTGCAATGGTTGGATAACCGTCAATTTGTGGATCAGACCAAATATCAGCCAAGCCTGTCCAGGAAAACCAAAGTTCTATTTTTCTAAATCTTCATCTATTGTCCTGCCTGATTTAAAAAGATATGTTGGTTATTATAGGTTAAAAATTATATTTATATTTTTACAAATTAACTTTTGTCAATGTAATTACCTTGAGAATCAAGATGAGTTCCGTAATGTTCGTGCGGAAGAATCACCCCAGATAATTCTTTACTTAGAGGTGCCATTCGTCGCTCAGCTCTGTTGAATGCACTGCGGCCTGGAGCGTTTGCCATGATGAAAAAAGCGTCAAGGTTATTCTTCAAGAAATGGTGAATCCCAATTTCAATTACTTTCTGGTATCTGGGATTTCATCGAGTTCTCCATCGATGCTAAACACAACGATAGGCTTAACCATATTAGTTTGAGGATCTCTGGTAACAGAGTCGAATTCTTTGATATCCAAGAGTCGCTGAAAGACTAATCCATGAGCGAAGGCGGTCGAGGATGCGTGTTTTCCTGATCGAACAGCAATGTAGGAAGATCAAGAATAAGTAACACCATCTGTTTTTCCGAGACCATCTTTTTTGATCGTAATTCCAGCGTATACAGATGGTATAAGCTTGTGTTTAGCAGCCACGACCCAGTCGTGGTCCGGGAGAGTTACCCGGTTACTCCAAAGAGTAGTTACTCCAAATGCATCAACAACAACGCCTGTTTTTTGGCTGCTCTAGCCTTGTCGTCTTGGCTAATGAAACATACTTCATCTGGTCCTAAAATAGAACAAACTTCTTCCACATATTTTATAGTTAAACTGCAAAAGAGTCCGTCAACATGTTTTAAATGAGATCCATTCTGAGGACTGATCAATTTAACAAGGACTGTTTTGACGTGCCTTTTGTCTTCTAATGTCCCGTAACTTCTCGGAAGTAGACGAGTATAGAGGGCGCTCTTGCTGATTGTAAATCCAATTTTGTTCATCTCGGATGTCAATTCGTCGAGAGTTTTAATGCTCAAAATAATAAAGAAATATATTTGGATATAATTAATTTTTTTATAGAAAACGGTGTTTATTTCGTAAATTACATTTAAATCAAATCTTGAAATTAGTTGTTAACATTTCAAGGATATTTACAATAGTGCAAGTATTAATTAAGAGTAAAATTTTAACAAATACAATATTAACAAACAAAGCTAAACTATCATTACCCGAAGAACCTCTGACCGACGTCTTTCATCAGCGGACGAACCATGGAGAGCAATATCCATAATCGCCTTCAAAAGAAGAGGTTGATTTACTTCTAATGACGGTCGACCAGGTTTCTTTCTGATTTTTAGTTTTTCTTTTACTTCTGGATGCTCCAAGCAAATTTCCTCCATTCTAGCTTTTTTCAGTTCTCTAGTTTTCTTCTGTTGAGCTTGATCTTTTATTTTTCGGTCAGTTCTTTACATAAATGAGCTAGTTTCTTCTTTTTCTTTTTCAAATCATCCTCTTCAGCTTCAGCAATGAATCCACTTCTCTTTCTAGTCTTCAGTCCAGCAACTTCACAATTTAAAGCTGCATTCTCAGAATTGAGTCAATCTTGAGCCACTGTTCTTGCATTTTTTTGACTTTTCGTGGTCAACAAACTCAAAGTTAATGCACTTTGTTGATCATCAATAACAGATCGCTCAGTGGTGGGCTCAACAAACTATGAGGAATTCTTGTCAAATTCAAGTGGAGTATACTGGGGGCAGACTGTTTTGGAGTATTGGCCCAAAATGATAATTGCTTGCTCTTGAAATTCATTGCCTTTTCATTAAATAAATTGATTAAACACATTACTCTTGATTCAAGATCCTTATGCACCAGTTTCTCTTCTTTTTATGAATTTCATACACTATGGACTTCTTTCTGGATACTAGCCTTTTTTTTATCGGGATAAGCATTTCCATACGAGACCATCAATAAGTTAAGTATTGCGGTTTTATCCATATTTTAATATTGATTTATTTGTATTGTTTACATCACAATCAGAATAATGTATTTAACTCATTGTTAGCGCAAACTTTTTAAAAGAGTTTCTTCAACCCGCTAGGAAGAAATTAGCGTTTCGAATTTTCAATAGACTTTATGTGTTTGCATTGCATCACTTTTTAAAATCAACTAGAGAGCAATTAGAGTTTCGTATTTGAAATGACGACAATTTAGTTTCAAAAAATGACTAATTTATGAGTTTACTTTTATGAGTTTACTTTGAACCACATTATATAATCCGCTGGGGAGCGAATAATGATTGTGAATTTTATATACAAAGAGTTAATATTTCTAACATAATTTGACTCGCAGTCAAATGGTAATAAATAAATAAAACGAGAGTTTTTTTTATTTTACGTTAGTAGCTGTTATTTATTTAATGTCTCTGGGAAACTTATTATATTAATTTATAATATTATATTATAAATAATTTAATAAGAATCTTATGAAATAGTATAAATCATATCTGATAAGTTTATCTGTACCAATTTTGTTTATTTGTTGTTGTTTATTTGCAGCTTAACTGCACATTTTTATTATAAAAAAAAAAAAAACTTATGCAAAAATACTATTACTTTTACATGAACTGCCTATCAAGTAAAGGAAAGAATCCAGAAATGGAGGGATAACCTTAGGCTAATTTATTGTTTCTTTTACATGAACTGCCTATCAAGTAAAGGAAAGAATCCAGAAATGGAGGGCTAACCTTAGGCAACATGACATCTCACTGATGGAGTGCAAAGTCCTATGGCTTACCTTCTCGTTGGTGCACTTCGTTAAGTAAGTTAGACAATTTTGTCTAATTTATGAACGGAATAGCTAAGGCAAGTTATGTATAAAATTCCATAAATTTACAGATATGATGTCTGCAAAGTTTTGAATGAATTTTGAAAATTGAAATTTCTGTGTTCAAATAATTTGCAACATATAGTCAAACTTGGGTACATTAATAGTGCGATAATTTATTTCGAAGAAAAAACGATTTAAGACATCTTTAAAAAATTTAAGACAAATAGATAGATAAGATAATCCGTATAAGTATTTCCATGACTGTTAATCTATGTTATTATGACTGTTTATTTCCATGATTGTTAATCTATGTTAATTCCTTATCTGTTAATCTATGTACTCTCAATTTCCTAATACAAGAGGGAGGGGTGTAATAAAAGTGTGGGTGGGGTTGGGGAGTTTAGTCAAGATTTAATAAACCGGAGGGGGGGGGGTCAGAATTAACACTGAAAGTTTTATTACTTATCAGTAACTAGCATATATTTTTTAATTTTTAAAGCTGACTTTCACTGATTTTGTTTTAGTTTTTAGATATCATTTTTTTGTTAATAACAAGTAAAAGTTAATAAACGGGAGGGGGTCTTAATAAGCTTAGGGTGGGTGGCAAAGTTTCTCAAAAATTAATAAGCGCCCCCCCCCCCCCCATTCAATTATGTACTCTAGAGTACACAATCAAATAAAGCCAAACACAATAAAATAGAACAATTCAACGAGCTTTTCATTCATTATTTTCAAAATTTTCAAAAAAGCTAAAAGCCCTAACCCCATTAAAAAATAAAAATTTATCGTAGATCTTTTATCTTCGATAAATTTATCCATAAAATATTATCGTAGGTGCTGAAAACAATAAATTAGTCGAAACAGTAGACTATAAGCGGTTAAATCTCTTTTTAAATTTATAATAATACTGAAATTATTTAACTAGTCGTTGACTAAAATCTTTTTTGTTTGTGTAAAAATAAATTTTAGATTTATGTTTATTTTGTACGTATTTTGACGTTTTCGGCCTGTTTTATTTGGGTCCACATTGTTCAATTGATAATTTATTAAAGAAAAATAAAATTAATTTATTTTAATAAAAATAATTTAAGTTAATATTTATCATCAAAGTTTTGTTACGCTTAACGTATTATAAATTAAAACATTTGAAAATTTATTTTGTACAAAAAAATTTAAAACATATTCAAACATATTATACTGTTAATTGACTATTTCATGGTACGTCTGCGTTAACCCTCTAAAAAATTCTACTTATGAATTGTTCAAATAATTTGGATTTACAATTTAATTTCTAATAAAATTTTATTATAAGTTAGTTAACGCAACTTTTTATGCAAGAAAAAAAAAAGATAAAAACGTTTTTTTTGGGTGCCAAAAATTTAACGAGATACTTTAAGAAAATATTTCATAAAAAGTCTATGAATTGAAAATATTTAAACACGTAAAAATTTTTAACATCTTTGGAGCTAAATAAGCTACAGAGGTGGTTGAAACCATTTTGAAAATGAAATATAATAAGGAATATAATGCATTTAATATAAAAAATTATTACATTCGCTATAAATATTGCCTAAACTCCCTAATAAGATATAATATCAAATTCTCCGCATTTAATATTAATTTCCCCACAAACAAAACATCATTTCTATACCATTTAGTAGATGTAAATACCGTTAAAATCAGCTCATTAAAACTAAAAAAATAATTTAAATTAACATCATTTTGGCCTCAACACCCTCTCCCCATTATCAATTAGTGTCAAACTTTCCAGCACTCCCTCCCCCCTATATTTACTGACATGATTTATGGATGACCCTTTATATAGTAATCGACCGACGCAGAAAAAATGCCAAAACCAAAATAAACTAAAATTTTGGCTATACTGGTTCAGTAGCGAAACCGCAATTAAAGCAAACATATTACCAAAACTAATATCGAAATTTCGGCTAAACTAAATTAAATTTATTAGAAAATGTTATCTAAATATGCAATTTTTCATTTTTTGTTTATTTAAACGTGTATTATATTGGAATTAATTACACATGTTTCTCAAAGTTGAGTTTTAATACATAAGTGTATTTGAATGTATAAAGTAAGTTAACAACTATTAGATTTTCTCTGTAAAACAAGATTTTTCAAGGTTGTCTGGTGATAATTTGTTTCTTTCATTGCTTAGTATATCTCCACCTGTTGAAAATAACCTTTCCGCATCAGTTGACGTTGGTGTAGGGGTATAAAAAACCTCTTGGCAATTTTATCAAAGCCAGCTTGACATCACTACTCAAACTGTTTTTGTAATTATTATGGGAATGCAAGTGCTGATGCAAGAATCGCTTTTAAAAAACAGTTCATAAAAATTAACAAAATCTTGACCACTTTTTCACAAACATTCCAGTCTTCCCGTGAAAACTCAATACCAGATGATGGCAGCATGATCATTGTTGGGGAAATTACATGTTAAAGAAGCAAAAATTTTTGCAGGATATAAAAAGTCAAGTTCCACCTTGTTGGAACCTCACTTTTTAACCTAAGTAGATTTTTGTTGTTCATCTGGACTTTTTGCTGTTTTTAGAGTTCTGTATAAAACCTGTTTCAGTGGGATGCATAAGCGCAAAGTTTTTGAAAATTCAAAAACTCAACTTCAACTAAACCCATTAAAAAAAGCAGCAGCATTGTCTCTCAAATAAATATCAGTTTTTGAAGAAATGTCAGGGACATCTTTGGGCGCTACTGCAGCTTCCCTCCCCTTCCCCCTCCCCTCTTTTTTTTATTTTACTGTTGATTATGAGAGAGAACTTAATGCTGATTAAGAATCTTAAAAAACATAGGTCTGATAATCAACATTCGATGTTAAAGTTTGAAAAATTACATTAAAAAATATCATTCGCCATTTTTTAATAATGTTTAAACCAAAGTATACTTTTAGAAATCGATCGTTTAGAAAATCTTTTTTTAATTACGCGACCCGGTTTTTATTGCCGTCAAAATTAAATCTTATTTTAATTAATTTAAATGTTTTTATGAATATATATACATATAATTAATTTTTCAAAAATTAATTTAAGATATTTTTAGATGTACATAAATCGACTATTTCGAATCGAATCGAATATTTAGATGTACATCGACTGAAAAATAGGGATCGGCGCAGTTAAATATCTGACAAATATGGATTGGCGCGATTAAATGTACATGCATCGACTGACAAAAAAGGGATTGGCGCAGCTAAATGCACATACATTGACTGACAATTAGGGCTTGATTAAATGTACATAGTTTGGAACAGGATTCGGTTAGGGCCATATATATATAATAACTTAAAATATATATAAATGCAAAGGGAGGGGGAAAGGGTCGAAATAAAAGTCTACATACCTTATGGACAACCCCTTGTGTTACATAAGGGGTTGTCTATAAAGTACGTACGCTTTTATTTCAACTCTCTCCCCTCCCCCTCCCTCGCATTTTTCTATACACTTTTTTGAGTATCTCACACCTCTCTAAAAGTACCTACGCTTTTAATCTACCTACCTAACATTTTATGGTATATTTTTTTAACTTAGTGTCTCTTCACTTTTATAATTGACCTGCCCTCAATCTTATATATGCTATTTGCAGACCCCTTCATCTCATGCGAGCGTACGTATTTTAAAGACGATCCCTAAGTATAATTCTCGTTTCGGCAGTAATTCCGGTCGGAAAATTTATTAACAATTCCGGTAAATCAAATTTTCCGAGCCGGTAAACCCCTAATTATAATCGAGTATGAAAAAGATGGCGAATATTAGGGGTTTTTAGTGTAATTTTTTAAACCTCAGCATCGAATTAGAGCATTTTCTGTTGGTTTTCAGACTTATGTTTTTAAACGATTCTTAATCAGCATAAAATTCTCTATCATAATCAACAATAAAAAAAGAAGGAGGAGAAACTGCAGTAGCGCCCATCTTTGGTTGTTTCTTGAATCTTTTGATAAATGTTTGCTAACAATAATATAATAAAATAATGTCCTTTTACTGAGCTCGATTCAATTTTTGTGCTGATTTCAAACTAGTTGTACATAGCAGATTGAAGCATTTTTGCTATTTGTTTCTTAGACCTAATGTTAAAAAGTTATTATTCTTTTTTTGTGTTTTGTTTGGAAATAGAATTACTTTTTTCTTGTAATTTGGGACTTTTAACTTTGCAGAAACAGGGCTGGTTTTAGCGATAAGAGGATGATGAGTTTTGAGATAAGACGAAAGACCACTGATGGTCTGTAAGTAGGATCATCAGATCTGCAAGATTTTTCTATTGCAAATATTAAAAATGATGTACTAAGGATCATTAATGGGTATTGTAAAATGCTTCCCAACTAAACTTTTTTGACAATTTCTTTCCATTTTATATAATAATGATAAATTAATAGTCATAAGAAAATAATGAGTAGCCATTCCACAGGATTTTTTTTGTCAACATTTTTATATATGAATAACATGATTGTATAGAGCCAAAAAAAAAACTTAAAAAATAAAGGATCTTTTGACTTTAGAAGTTATCGCATTTTTTGTGCTAGAATAACTGATGATTTTTTTGACAAAACATCTTGTCCTTAAGTATGGAAAAATTTGCTGTGTTATCAAAATAAAACAAAAAATATCAAAAATCTAGCGCAAAAATCAAAACAAACGATACGCAAAGGGAAAAAAGCATTGTACCATAATTTCTATATGCAAACCCTAAGTACCAAATCTTCCAGGAAACATTAATAAATACTTGTTTTAAATTGAGGAAAGGCTATAATTGCTACTTTCACATGGACTTATTCAAAAAACACTGTTTTTTTATATATAAATTAACCTTTAAGAATTTTAAACGCTGAGAACAAATAAATTATGCATGAATGTTAAAAAGTCCACATTCCATTAGATTCCTCGTCCCTTTTTTAATATATATAGAAAGTTTCATACAAATTAGATGTATTTTAGTGCTTAGAAAATCTTACTTTCGAAAACTACTTTTGAAAAACCGTGCCTGCGGCAAGTTTTTTATATCAATTATGGTCTCAAGACATGAGTAAATATAATTAAAGCCATATAAAACTTACTACATTCTACATATGGTTGGAAAGAGGTTGAGTCAAATTAATTGATTCAAAATATCTCAAGTTTCTAAAATAATTAAAGAAAAAGATATAAGAGAATAAAGTTTCATTTTTTTTGTCAAACGTATAGTAAGGAAAATATTCATAGAAAAATCTATAAAATAACACAAAATATTGTTATTTTTGTTCACTTTGCGAAGTGAGCACAAAAAGTCTTATTTAAACTATTTAAAGAAACTTTTAAACCACAAAGTTTATGACTTAATTTTAATGGCTAGGACATGACCCAAATTTGACTTGATAAATCTGCGACAATACTATTTTTAAAATATTTTATTTAATGGGAATGCAAAAAAGGTTTTACAATAAAACAAACTAATTTAAAAAATTATATTTCTGTCTTGAAAATTGACGAGTGCTAAAAGGAAGAAAAAAATTTTCTTAAAAGTTAACTTTTTAGTGGGAGGCATATTTTTTGTGTGATCAATGCTTACAATTCAAAATTATGCACACTATTACGGTTATATAATGCAATAATTGATTTTTTCTTAAACCAAAAAAATACTGAATACTTTCAAAAATATTTAGGTTATAAATTACCTTAATTTTTGAATCAAATTATCTCTAAAAACAAAAATCTCAAAAAACTTTTTTTTGTACTATTGTTAACCTGTGGTTCTACTTTTTGCAATAAACAAATAAAAAGTTATTGTATTTTAAGTAATCGGTTGAACAATAGAAGAACATACATCTCAAACTAACTTGTCGCATAAAACGTCAGATCTTTAACTTTAGCCGTGTTATATCGTTTATCGATATTTCGCTCTCAGATGATGAAGTGCCTTCAATTTATCATTATCTAATAAGTTATCATTATCTCTCATCCCAAAATAAGTTAAAAATCTTTAATTAGTAGAAATAGCTTCGAACTTTTTTATTTCTCATCAATTTTAAATTATTGAATAAAAAAAAACTAAGCGGTATAAAAGTTAAAAAAAAAAAAATATTACAATGAACTAAAACCGCACAATCAAAATTTACAGTTAACAGATTTAAACATAATTAAGTGCACTTTATATTTTTTACTGGCTTTGAACTTTTTTAATGCTTTACATTTAGAATCTATTACAAGCAAACTCAAATATTTGTAGCCAAACTTAAATATTGGGAGAAAACAGATTTTAACTACAATGAAATAGCAAGAGATTGTATAATCAGTATTTTTAGTATTTACAAGATTTTGACTTAACCTTTGAGTAGAAGGCATAGCATTACATCTTGACATACTCTCAAGCAGAGGCAATTTTACGGGTGTGTGTGTGTGTTGGGTGTTACATCCCATCCCCCTCAATAAATGTGATTTTTAAGTTATAGTATGTTTTTTGAGGAACATAGTTGGCTAGTCAGATAAAGTTTTTTTACCAATTTGAGCAAAAAAAATTGTAAGAGAAATAATGTCAAAATGTTTTCAAAAAAAAATGCAAATTAGCAATGGTAATTTTAGATTGCACCCAAATATTTATAAAATTCCAAAACATTTTTGAATCCTGTCTGCATTTTTTTCCCACTTATAAACATAAAAATACAGAAAAAGAATTAACTGAAATAGCACTTAATAGAGCCATAACTTTTGTTAAACATTTCATTAAACTACCACACCTAAATAAAAAAGTTCAACTAAGCCTTGAAAAATTGCTGCTGTTTGTATTCATGTAAAAACAGCAATACAGCAGATAAAGAACTATCAAACTTTGAAAAACTTGTTTCAAATAAATATAAACTACAAATATATTTTTAAATTTTTGAATATAAAATCTTTTACTAAATTAACTAAATTTTACTTTGAGCATAAACTCAAAGTAAAATTTAGTTATTTTGGGTAAAACAGTTTCCAGTGAATTTTCAGAAATTTAATATTCTTAACAAAAATATCTTTCAGTAGAAATTATAAAATCTAAAGCTTCAATCTCTAATGCCATAACACCTTGAAAATGATAAAAATAAGTACGATTTTTTTAAGCATTGTTCTATTATCACCAATAGCTAAAAAATTTTTTTCATCTTAGCAACCTTCAGCTATTTTAGCAACCTTCATAACTATTTTTTTTTTTTTTGTGGAATAAGGATATTTAGTTTTAAGTCTCTATTACTCGGTACAAAAAGGCGCTTTTGTTTAAATATTTTTTCAAATTACTCATTTCATAAGAAACTTTTTAGCAATTTTAAACAGGTCCTTTAAAATTGCTGAGTAAATTAAAGATCTTCCTTCTTGCAAAGGCAGCTCTCCAGATTTATTACCAAATGATTGTTCCAATATTAACATACAATTCTAACATCAATCTTAATTTTACAGCAACACACACAGCCAAACTAAGTTCATTTGACAAAAGAGCAAAAAGTATATTGGTAGCCATCACAATCTTAAGGAAATTGCGAAAATGGTCAAAAGAGAGTCATGTTTATTTGTAAAAAAGTGTTTAAATAATGAACTTTATAAAAATTTTACTAATCACTTTGAAACCATTAAACTTAAGAAATGTACCAGGCAAAGAATATTGTTGAGACTTCCGAAAACAAAACTCGAAATGACAAAAAACTCTTTTTACTTTGCAGGAGCAAAACTTTTTAACGAGTTATCTCTTCGGACATTAGAAATACGGCAAAACTAACATTAAACAACCTCTTTCTTTTAAAGCAGCAATGACGTAAACATGACGTCATCATGACGTACACTTTACTAATTTTAATACTTTTTATACTTTTTGTTCTTTTTAGATAATTATAATTTCTGTTTTAAGTTTTAGTTTTTAAACAGGGTACATGTTGAAAACAGTTTTTATAACTGAAAATGTATATCCTGTATAAATATCATTTTTAATTTGATTAAAAAATTTCATTGTCTCTGAATTTTTGTTTTCAGCAGGAACATAATATTGATACTTCTGTGTATGTTTCATAGAATGGAAGAAAGATTAAATTTAATTGTTTATGTTACTTTAATTGAAATACAACTGCAGTAATATGTTTGCAGCATCCTTCCATACCAGCGTTACAATTACAATTTAGCATATAAAACAGCGTTGCAATTACATTTAGCATATAAAAAAACAAACAGTCAAAATATGCTACCCCATGGGTAAAATGGCTACATTTTGACTGTTTTTTTTCTCTCTCAATAATTTGCTAAATATAAGAGCTTGTACAAGAAACTTGTATAAAAGAAACTTGTAGATTTTATTCAAGAATTATTCCTACAAGATGTACATTATATGTAAAAATCAGTAATGTGGCTTTAGAAACTTTAATTAAAATTTCTTAAAGGTAATCATTTATGAAAAATGAAAATATAGTGTAACTAGGCCACTAAACGAAATAGCCTAATTAAACAACAAAACATTTCAATACATGTTTATGAAGTAAAAGGAAAAATCTAGTTTTAATCTTTGTTTTAAAAATCTAGTTTTAGGATTTGAAGTATGTTTCAAATCGTAAAACTAGATTTTTAAAACAAAGTTCAAAATACAAATACAAATACTATAAAATACAAAAATTCCTCAAAAATTACAAAGACATTTTAATGTGTCTGATGATATAATGGTGTCTGGATGTTTTGTGGCCTTCCTGTAAATTATTTTCTTGGAACCAGAGTTTTTGCTGAGATTATGTGTAAAGATGTTCTATCTGAAACATCAAATAGTCCTGCGGGCGCCCATGGTAACCCTAATATTGCCCAGAGAAGTTCACTTTTGTTTGTGAAGGATACTTATGAAGAAGTGTTTTAACGCAGCTAGATCCCAAAGCTTTTCATCCTGCTGATGAAGTGCTTTGTCATTGTTCAATGTTGAGTAATGACAAGCTCTTCATCAGCAGGAATAGCAGTTCTACATGATGTCTGCATATTTTTGGTTATACCACATTGATAATTCCTAAGAGATCTGAAGACTTAGTCAGCATCAGAGACTCTTTCAACTGTAAAGCCAGCAGCAATGGTCTTCATACCCTCTTCCATTCGCTCTATAAGGTAGTTTCTGTGTGAGTAACCATTGATTTGTATGTGCATGGCATATTGCAACTGATTTTTAAAAAATTTGACTAATTTAATAAATAAATCGATAAGTGGCCATATTAACCCAATTTTTAAAATAGTCTTATTACCCCACTTGCCATTAGATAAATTCTTTGAGATTTAAAGTGCGTTTACATAAGTAGCTCATAGAAATCTGGGTAAAATTTTGGCCAAATTGCCCCTCAAACATTTGTCAGCGTTTTTCAAATCTGAAATTATTTTAAAAACTCTAACTTCGAAAAACTCTCAACAACAACAGTATTATTATTATTTTTTTTTTTACAGACATTAAAATGTCAGGTTAACATTATGCTTAAAAAGGTATGTAGTGTGGATACTGCATCTTTAAAACTTTAGCAGATTTTAGCGAAAAACTGATAAATATGTTAAACTGGCTTTATTAACCCATGGTGGTCATATTAACACATTTGACGGTAGGAGAAAGGCGCCTATGGTGACATACTTAACTTTGAAGCTTCATTATTCAGTATCCTGAAGATCAATAATAAAAGTTTTGATATGAATACATTTCTTGTTACATCTAGAACAATAATAACCCTCGGAGTTTTCATCAATTTTTTTTTTTATATTCCTGTTTTAAAAAAAGCACAAGTATGCCATCATAGGCAACCACTGCTCCTATGATAGTATATGGAAAGATGGGGCGGGTTAGGACCAAAAGTAACTTGATGATTTCATTTAACCTTAGAATCTTTCCTAAGAGAAGCCAGAAATTATTCGCAACCATCCTAATTTACCATTTCATGCTACACAGCAGTATTGTAAAGTTTTGCGTATGTGCATAGGATATATTGCGTTTTATGTATTTTTTGGACCAAAAAAAAACTTTTGGAACATCGCTGTTTTTTTATTTTACTTATAAATAAGTTTTTCTTATAAAAAAAAAGGTTTTCTCAAATCGTCAATATTGCAACACATCCAACTCAGCAGTGTGCCATTATGGGAAAAAGTCATCATTTTCATTAAAACAAGCTGTGTCTGCCTTGTTTAAAAGATAAAATTAAAGTAAGTATTCCACATAGTGCACAAAACTTGGATATAAAATGCATCTCTTTCTGCACAGTTAATAATAAAATCACAACCTTAAATATATGAAGGGAATAAAACTACAAAAACACATCCCAAAGTCGATTTTTGTTGATTATAAAAATAATATTTGTGCACAGTTTTCACTAAAACTAATGTAACGTCAGTAT
>NC_088925.1:22285000-22427500 GCF_038396675.1 Hydra vulgaris
ACTAATTTTTTCTAAAATAGTATCTTTTTATTAAATAAAAAAAAAGTTTTTTACATCAATTTAAACATCAGTCCGAGTAAATTACTATTATAAAGCGGTTTTTAAATACTTTTCCAATAATTTTTTGGAAGTGCAATTGTGTTAACAAAATAAATAACTAAGAAAGAAATATTGCATTTAAAAGCTCAATGAGTGAACAATTGGGTAAGAAAATAACGTAATTTTTTTTTTTTTTTACGTGCACTAGTTTGCTTTAAAAAATAAGTAGTCAAAAATATGCTGTAAAAAGTAAGTTTCTTAATTTAACTATATCTTTTAAAAAATAAGCTTTTATTAAATAAGTTTAAAAAAAATTATTCGTGTCATAAATAAATAATAATGTCATTATTTAACATGTCATTGAAAAAAAAATATTGATTGAATAATGAAGGAAGATAAACCAAAAATGTATGAATAAAAAAGACGATAAATATAAATGAATAGTTAGAGATTTTTTTTTTTTCCTTGTAATCTCAGAATATAGTTTTAGAATTTCTACAGAATATAATTCAGCCAAATAAATCAAAATTTATATATTTATGCTATTATTAAATATAATAAATATTTACACATTTATATATATATATGTATATATATATATATATATATATATATATATATATATATATATATATATATATATATATATATATATATATATATATATATATATATATATATATATATATATATATATATATATATATATATATATATATATATATATATATATACATTTATATATTTATATATATATATGTTAGATAAATATACTGTGTAAGCGTAAAGAAAAAGTATCGGTTAACTTTTTTTTTCTTTATAATGGATAAGGCCGCTGATAACGGGAGAGTTGTTTAAATAATAGGGTCATGGTACGGGAATTGATGCAAAGGTGAAAAAGCAATTCCAATAGCGGTCAAGGTAACTAGACCCAGTTAAGGCATTGGGTTGGTCGAAAAATTGAGATCTCAGCTCATAGATTTATGCGCACGTTATAGACTGTGAATTTTTAGATATTTATCCATAAAAGGTTTCAAAAGATATATATAATAAGTTTTAAAGATATGTATAATAAGTTTTAAAACATTTTTACTTGGTGTATTTAATCTTAAATGCATTGTCTTTCCTTGCACCTGTCTATTTCATTCTGGTTATTTATGTGTATGTTCATCATAAATAAACACACAAAATTTATCGATTTCTTTCAGCAGCATAAATAAGTTTAAAAGTTATACAAATATAAGAATTAAAACCAGGTATCCAGGTTAAACATTTTAATTAAAGCAAACTCATTTTAAAAAAAAGTATTAAATAATTATTTAATACTTTTTTTTAATGCTGATTCAGTTTTTATTTTAAGGAAATTAAGTTCTGCAATTACTTTCAATAGCATTTTGGGTTAAAGAAATCACTATAGCTGCTTAGCGCAGAAGTTTCGAGAAAAGCGCTGCATTAAATATATAATTGATGCACAATAATTTGGCAAAAAATAATTTTGCGTGTGAGCTGTAACATAAGATTTTTTTCAATTTGAACTAATTAGGTTTTGTAAAAGGTATGGTTAACATTGTTAAAACTAGTAAAAATATGTAATTATTTTAAAAAAATCATTAAACTATATTTTAAACTATTTTTAGGGGAAGAAAAAGGATTAAAATTATTAAAAAATCATTTATTTGTGCGTTTGCGGTAAAGAAACTTCTTAAGTAACATGTACATCCGTAATTTGATAGTTAGTTTAAACTCACAAGATTCAATGTAAGTCACGTTTGAAGACGGCTAGTTACGTGTTTCAAAGTTATAGGGTAAAGAGATATGACAACAATCAAGAAAAAGTACTAACATGTGATTTCAAAAAATCTGGACAAACTTCCCGCCATTTTTTCTCCGCGTAAATTTATCAATTTTGATTGGCTCGCACGCCATTTTGTAGAGAATTAAATTCTCTACAAAACTCATTAATTTTATACTGAGCAACAAATTTGAAATGATGAAAAAAGATACTTCGAAACAAGATGACGTAAGAGTGTACGAGTTTATTGAAATTAACCCAGAACTTTCCAAAAACGCAATTGTAAAATATTTTATGATGGAAAGTATTCCAAGATCCACGCCCTACAATATTTTAAAACGAAAAGACAACAACATATTACCTGAACGACACGTTGGAAGCGGTAGGAAAGCAGTTAAGATGACAAAAAAGAAGATCAAACAATTGGAAAAAAAAATCGACCATCAACATGGAATCAGTCAACGTTCTCTTGCTAAAAAATTCAATGTCAATCAATCATACATATGCAAAACGATAAAGCAGAAGACAATCATTCATTATCATAAAAAAATTAAGGCTCCAAAAAGAACTTCTGAACAACAATCTCTTGTTCGTCCATAGTGGTTAAAATTTTTCGTCTACATTGGTTAAAATTTTTCGAAAAAAACAGGTGATCATTGATGATGAATCATATTTTGGATTAAAAAATTGTAATATTTCAGGAAACAGTGGATTTTATTCATCAGATGTTACTACGACACCAAATGATGTTAAATTAAAAAGAAAATCAAAATTTGAACAAAAATAATTGGTTTGGGTTGCAATTTCTCCAAAGGGATTGTCAAAACATTATGTTGCACCTTCCGGTCAAGCTGCCAATGAAAATGTGTACATAGACAAGTGTTTGAGATCATGTTTGCTCCCATTTATAGAAACTGTTCATAAAGATGATGAAATAGTTTTTTGGCCTGACCTTGCATCATCTCACTACTCAAAAAAAGTTCAAGAATTTTTGAGGTCCGAAAATGTCTAATATGTGCCAAGAAGTCAAAATATTGCAAACGTACCAGAATTGCGACCTATTGAAGATTTTTGGAATGAAATCAAGAGAGAGCAGTATATGCTAATTGTTGGGAAGCTTAAAATTTAATCTAACGGAGGAATCGTATCAACTACTGCTCCAAACATGTCGACTTGGTAAGGAGAGTTTTACAAGAGTTGATACAGTTCGCAGACAAGGAATGGAAAATTTGTAATTTTTAGCAGTATTACTCTATGAACATTGCTCTTTTTGAAACATCGTTCAAAACTTAAAAAATAAGTCATCTTTCTAAAAATAATTTAGAATTTAATTGGTCCAGATTTTTTGGAATCACATGTTACTAATAAAATGGTTTTAATATATAATACACAAAGTTACAACCTTTACTTGTCTTAAAAATAAATTCTCGCAAACAATAATTAACAAAAAGCAACAACGGTTGTTTTTGACGACTAGTTGGTTAAAATTTTAATAATCAAACGGCTAATTTTTTGAACAACTAATCAACTGGTTTGCTGTTCTATAAAGTTGAAAAAAATTGGCATTTTTTAACGTTGAATAGAAATCATTTTAACTTAAATTCAAGCGCAAATATTGTTCATTCATCAACTTTAAGCATTTTGAATTATTCAAAGCACAAAAGTTAAGTTATTGTGATCAAAATTGTTTCAACAAAATAAACATAGTTTTCATGACTTTTCTGAAACAATTTTAGTTATATTTGGCTGTATAGTTTTTAACATCAAATACTCCACCCTCTCTATAGATAAATGTATACGGATATCAAAATATAGAAGTAATAAAATAAAGTATAGATAACAAAATTTGATGTAGATAACAAAATATTGACAAACAAAGAGTATTTTGCATATATAAAAGCTGTAGATCAAATTCCTTTTGCAACAGTATTAAAAATACTCAAACTGGCTAGAGAGCTTAAGTACTAAAAATCTTTAATATTAAAATTGTTATAAACTATGCTAACTCAATAAGATTAAAGTTGATCAAATTATTTATCAAAAAACATGTATATGTTTTGAGAAAAATATCCACTTGAACTACTTGTGTCTCTCTTGGTGATTAGACTTCAAGTTAAGCCTCACTTTTATAAACTTTATTTATATATACATTAATACAAGTTATTACTATTATCGTTATTGTTGTTATTATTATTTTTAATAATATTTAGACAATAATGAATTTGTTAAAAAGCTTTATTTAGACAAACTATGGTCTTAAAAAGATTAGTATAAATGGTTCAATGCAGAATAAGAATATTTTAAAAAAGAAAAGAGAGTTATTCAGAGGCGTCAATTAGGGGGGGGGGGGCATGGACTAAAGGAAAAAAACATTAGATTTTGAAAAACTGCACTTGAATGTTTTCAATTGGCAAATGCTTTACGTAAGTATTTATGACACAGTTTTGCATATATATATATATATATATATATATATATATATATATATATATATATATATATATATATATATATACATATATATATATATATATATATATATATATATATATATATATATATATATATATATATATATATATATATATATATATATATGTATATACAACTTTAAAAAAGGTGTTCTACACAATAGGGTGCTCAATGTTCTTAAAAGAACAGAGCAATTATATATTAGTAGAAAATCACTTAACAAAATTTTTTTCCATTTAACACTGTGTTTCATCGACAAAGTTTCATAAGAAATCATTACTGATGAATATTTGTTGATGAAACACAGTGTTAAATGGAAAAAATTTTTGTTAAGTGATTTTCTACTAATATATATATATATATATATATATATATATATATATATATATATATATATATATATATATATATATATATATATATATATATATATATATATATATATATATATATATATATATAATATATATATATATATATATATATATATATATATATATATATATATATATGCAAAACTGTTTCATAAATATCCTTACGTAATGCATTTGCCCATTGAAAACATTCAAGTGCAGTTTTTCAAAATCTATTGTTTTTTTCCTTTAGTAAATTATTAACTTTTAATATAGTTAAAATAACGTTTCGCATAATAAATTCTTCGCGTTTTTATTGGCTAAATTCTCTATTACAAATATAATAACAAAGTCAAACACCATTTTTAATTATTGCAAATTTTCCTAACAGGGTACAAATAACAAGGTACAAGGTAACAAGGTAAGGACCTTTTATGTTTAACCCTCTTTTTTATATTTTAAAAATATGAAACATTGCTTAAACTATTTTTATAAATAGCTTCAATACGATGGAAATTCATGCGAGTTACAATTGAGTTAGTTTAAATATGTTTGCATTTGCTAAGAAAGCACGCATTGAGCTTGCAACATTATAAACCGCAGAAGATGGATTAATTTGTGAAAAATCAAATTTGGTTCAGACCGTAGCTACGGATAATACGGATGATCTACGCATAGACGAGAAAGAAGACGCTGATTGCAACAGTACTCATAATCTAAAACGTTCACTTTATATCGATATTGATATAAATTGATCGAAATACGATCCTCCTATGCAGCCTAGTTTAGAAGTATATCCTTTTGATGCTAAAAAGAGACGTTTTACTTCGGCTTATTTCTAGAAGCACGACTGAATTGAATACAGCGTTAAAAGAATGCTGTTTTTTGTTTCGCGTGCCATAATTTTGCTGGAAATTCAACATTCAAAAGTGAGATAGATGGAAAAAAGACATTCGTTGATATAGGTTTTTCAAAATGGAAAGTTATGAAAGCATTGTTTGAGCAACATGATAAAAGTTTACGTCACAAACACTCAATGGTATCCTGGACCCAATGGATATCAATATCAAACAAACTTCAACCATCTATTTCTACATTAGTTACAATCAACAGATCCAAGGAAGTAAAACCGAAGTCATGTCAAGGCACTTCTTCGTGCTACTAGATTCCTCGCTTGTCATGGTATTGCATTTCGTGGCCACAATGACACAGAAGAGTAAGAAAACAAAGGAAATTTTTGTGAATTAATGAATGAGTTTGCGGTAAAAGATGAAAATCTAAAGATAAAGTTAGAACGTCGCTATGGACATTACATGCCCCACGATTACCAAAATGACTTGATTAAAGTTTTTGGTGTAAAGGTCAAAAAATAATATTGAAGAAATTAAAAATAATATTGAAGTAATTAAAGCGTCTCAGTTCTTTTCAGTTCTTGTTGACAAAACGAAAGATATTTCAAAAAAGGAACATCTAGCATTAATAATTTGTTTTTCTGGTGGGCAGATACGAGAGAGAGAGTAATTGGAACGTATCATATGAGTGCTCTCGATGCCAAATCACTTGCGAATTTTATTTATGACAAAGTAGTTTACGTAGAACTAGACTGGAACTATTTTGTTGCCCAATGTTATGATGGTGTTAGTGTAATGAGTGAGTGGGCTAATGGTGTACAGGCCAGGATTAAAGAACGTGCACCACATGTGAGATATATCCATTGTAACGCTCACAGATTAAATCTTGTTTTGATTGCAAAAATTTCCGGCGTAAAAGAGTTGCCGGAACTATTTGACGCCATCCAAAGTTTGTACAATTTCATTTCCAACAGTAAAACTAGGGAAATGAAATTGTACAAACTTGATGTGGCTGCTCAAAAGCACATGGGATATGAGAAGGTCACTAGAAAGGAAAACAGCAACTCGTTAGTTATGCTGGTACAAATCAATTAACAAAATTATACTTCGTTACCAGGCAATACTTCATGTTCTGGGGGCAGTAATGGAATCCGATAATCACGACGCATCGCCGGAGACAATTGGCTACAAAAAAAAAAATTCGAATTGCCATCATCCATCTTGTATTTACACATTTTGGAAAAAGTGTTATCAAAAACTAACACATTATCTGAATTGCTTCAATTAAAAGGTCTGATACTTGTGCGTGCCCAACACTCTATTGCTGCTACTCTGAAAGACCTTGAAGGTTTAAGATCTGAAACTGAGTGGAATGCGTTATTTAGGAAGTCAAAAGAATTTGCAACATCTGTTGGTATTGATGTTAATTTTGATTCAATATCCAATCAATCATCATTTAAAGCTGCTAGATCACAGAAAATTTCGTCTTTTTTAAAAGAATATTTATCAAGTAGTACAACTGGAAAAAAAGATATAACAAGTTAGCCCATTAGTTTTTCTGAGAAATTTAAAAGATCATATTACGGCATTTTGGATAGATTTGTTGCAGAACTTGATAGGTGTTTTATGCAAATTGAGTTACTTTTTAATGCAATTCAAGCATTTGATCATCTCAATCAGAAATACTATTTGGATGTTGACAAATGTGAAATCCTTGCAAAATTATATTTAAGTCATTTCGATGAAGATGTTTTCCAATCGCAAGTCAAGCTGCTAAATCATTCCAGGAGATATGTTGTCAGACTGAAGGAAAAGGTGATATTTTTGATTAACATCAGAAATTACAACAATTGCTAAATGCTTATTCAGAAGTGTTAAAATTATTAAAAATTGTGCTGACATTACATAAGTCAACTTGTTTTAACAAATTTGCCCCCCGCCCTAACTTTTTGCTGAATTGGCGCCACTGGAGTAATTGTTATTTTCTATTGTTAAGTTTAATGAATTTAAATAATAATTTCTACGGTAACTGAATTACTTTATATTACTGACAATGAATCAGTTTTTAAACAATAAGTAGAAAAATGAGAGTTATACACCAATTCTGTGGGGTCATAGAATTTACTTTGCGTTATGTTTTAAATTGATACTTTTTTATGTTTAACGTTTGTGAAATATATTTACGGAAAGCATATTTGTAAAAATTATTTTTAGAAACTTTCAAATCGCTATTTTAAAACGACCTTGGAATTAAAATGTGTTATTGGTAGAGCGCTAGTGGATTTAGCTAAACCAGCAGTGATTTTTTTTAAAAAGAAGAAATTAAACACATCGCTGATATTGTAAAGTTCTTAATGGAAAAAAGCTTAGTGTTATCGCATTAGAAAATATTGTCTGTATTTTGAATATATTCCTATATATATATATATATATATATATATATATATATATATATATATATATATATATATATATATATATATATATATATATATATATACATATATATATATATATATATATATATATATATATATATAATCACTGTTTTAGTCTATATCAGTTATATGATATAGACTAAAACAGTGATCAGAATTATTATCTCATATGAATGCTGTAAAAAATAAAAGTTTTTACAGCACTCATATGAGATAATAATTTTAAATAATGAAATTATATATATATATATATATATATATATATATATATATATATATATATATATATATATATATAATCACTGTTTTAGTCTATATCAGTTATATGATATAGACTAAAACAGTGATCAGAATTATTATCTCATATGAATGCTGTAAAAAATAAAAGTTTTTACAGCACTCATATGAGATAATAATTTTAAATAATGAAATTATATATATATATATATATATATATATATATATATATATATATATATATATATATATATATATATATAATGCTTATTCAGAAGTGCTAAAATTATTTAAAACTGTGCTGACATTACCTGTTACCACAGCATCAAATGTATGTCATTTCTCAGTTTTGAAACGTGCGAAAAATTTTCTTAGAACAACTTGTGGAAACGAGAGACTAAATTTTTTACTGCTAATGGCTGTCGAGCCTACATTAGTTAAATCTTTAGACCTTGAAGATTTAGTAAATGACTTTGCCAAAATGCGGTTACGTCGTTACCGATTGGTGCAATGAAACTTTCGTAATTTTAAACCAAGCATAAATAATGTTCCAAAAAATAACCGCAAACGAAACATAATCTGGTACAATCCTCCATTTAGTAAAAATGTTACAACCAAAATTGGTCAACGCTTTTTAACCTTAATTGGCAAGCATTCTCCTAAAAACCACACACTACACAAAATATTTAACAGAAACACAATTAAGATAAGCTACTCCTGTATGCCAAACATCAAATCTATTATCAACTTACACAACAAAAATATTTTATATGGTGATGTAAATTTATCAGAAAAAGCCTGCAATTGCATTAAAAAATCTCTTTGTCCACTGAACAACAATTGCTTGTCTAACAATATCGTTTACCAAGCCACCGTAAGCTCAAAAAAACCTCAATATAACGATAAAGCATACATTGGGATAAGCGAAACCTCATTTAGGCTACGTTAAGCGAACAATCAAAAATCTTTTAACGTAAAAAAATACAAAAACGACACTGAGTTGTCTGAGGAAGTATGGGAGTTAAAAGAAAACAATTTTACAACTTCAATCAAATGGAATATTATTAAACGCTGTAAATCATACAATCCTGCGTCAAAAATTTGTAAGCTTTGTTTAAATGAGATATTCGCAATATTATTTTACAAAGGAAAAAACTGCTAAACAAAAGAGACGAATTAGTTTTTAAATGCAGACACAAAAATAAATTTCTCCTTTCATTATTTGATAGCGGAGATTAGTTTTTCATTACGTCTTTTTGTAATATAACGTCAGAACTCATTCTACCGTAGTTTGTAATTTTTAAACGGTTTTTTATATTTTTGATTTTGTACTTCATGGCTGATGATTGCCGATAGGCATGTAACTTTAAGTTCCAATAAAAGTTGTTTTGTCTAAAATTTAATTATAAAACACTTTTGAAAGACTGTGTCAGAAATATTGTCCAAGTCACAAGCTGAAAAAAGTTTGAAGCGAAGAATAACTTTATTAACAAATCTTCGAGTGATTTTCAAACAATCGATTAATTTTAAAACCAATTAAAAGTCAATAATTCAATTTTTCTGGGATTTCAAGAAGAGTGTGGCCGCTAAATTCAAAATTCGAAATAAAAGAAAGGTTTTTGCAAAGTGTTCTGACCTTGCATTGTGAGATATTAAAATATCAGACCACGATTGAAAAGAACTAGATTTCTCTTTTAAGTTTTTTAAAGTCCTTTTTTTAGATAAAATAAGCGATTTATTAATTTGAGGAAAATGGCGTTTGGTAATACCTTATAGCATCAGATTTTTGCAATGATAAAATACTAATATATTCGTTAAATGTGTTTACCAACACAATAATTTTAATTCAAAAGAAGCATTTAAAATCGGTTAAACATGTGAAAAATGTATATCTATATTTTTGATGACATCTTTGTAAGAGTGAAAGATTTTTAATACATCAGTTTGAAAAAACCATAATTTATTAGTTTAAAACTTTTTAAATTTTAAATAATAAACTATACTAGTTTTGAAGCCTTTAAAAATACTGTTTAATAGTGTTTTTTATTCTGAATTTAATATTAATGTTTTTATTTTATTATGTTGTAAAGTAAAAAAGTTATTTAATGAAAACTAAAAAAAGTTTTTTTTTTTTTTTTTAAGTTGGACAATAACTAATAAAATAATGAGTGACACTAAGTAAAAATTGTTGCTTAGAGACAAGAAGTAAACAATAAGTGTATACTTCCTCAATTTGGTTAGAGATTAACAAAATAATAATCAACATTAATATTTCCTCTTTAAATTCTATAATATTTCTATAAATAAACGCTATTTTTCTCTGGTAATATTAATCTTATCTCTTGCAAATTAGAATAAAAAATATATACAACAACTGCAGCAAAGCTGTTAAAAATGCGATGAAACATCATCGGGAGCAAGGAATATCATTAAGAAAAGGGTTCATTTAACTTCAATGTACCAAGATCGAAAGTAGTTAACAAAAATAAAAGTAAAAAAATATGAAGAGGAACCAAGAGCTTTATCAGTTAAAACTGAAATATTGATGATGCATTTAAATTTTTTTATATAATTTGACACAAATTGTTATTGTAAAATTTGAAAGTTTTTTTTATTTTTCTGTTGGGTTTTTACATCTTTTACTTTTACTTATTACTGTTTGGTTTACTTTTATTAATAAAAAAACAACAACATAAAGAATTAAAATTTAATTAAATAATAGCAACTATAAACAAATGTATTTTTTAGTTAACCCGGTGGGCACAGGACTTAAAAAAGAGGTCTTTTAAACGTCTATTGAGCGTTTTGGACGTCTTTTGAACGTTCAAAAGACGTCTTATTTAGGTCCTGTGCCCACTGGGAAATGTATATATTACTAACCAATTATTTAGTAAAATGATCATACTACTAACCAATTTTTAAATATATTTCCTTGTATTACTCCTTGTATTATTTTTTAAGCCCTTTTTGGGGCTTAGTGATAAGAATAAGTTCGTCTTCTTCTGGCCCCTGTCATTTTTTTTGTCAATTTTTGTTTCTATAAACTACGATTGCAAACTATTTTCTTATTGACAAATAGGGGAGAGTGGTACTGAATGGACCACATAATTCAACGTTTCGATAAATGCAATATTTACCCATATTGTCAACAACTATAATGGATTTATTAATTCAGAAGACAAGATTGATATCTTATCTAATTATCCTTAACAGTTGTAAATCATTGCACAAACAGAACACATTTAAAATGCGCGACAAATGTGACACGTACCAAATTGTTTAGTAGTCCATTCAGTACTGTTGATTGTACTGAATAGACCACACAGTTAGTCTTTTTTTATAAATATGATCAATATTTATATTGTCAATATTTAATATGATCAATATTTATATTACCAATAGCTATAGCAGATATTAATTCAGAAGGAAAGATTGATATCTTAGCTAACTAGTCTTGAAAGTTGTAAACTATTGCAGAAACAGTACATAATTGAAATATGCAATAAATGTGACCCGCACTAAAGCAATTAAGTTGAAAAGATAAAAAGTTACCTTTGCCTTCAAAAAAAAGCAAAAAATTCAAATA
Source organism: Hydra vulgaris (assembly GCF_038396675.1). Classification (NCBI taxonomy): domain Eukaryota; kingdom Metazoa; phylum Cnidaria; class Hydrozoa; order Anthoathecata; family Hydridae; genus Hydra; species Hydra vulgaris. The sequence goes on from NC_088925.1 coordinate 22,296,769, forward strand.
TTATTGCATTCTAACGAATAAAGTTAACCCAAAAATACTAAAGAGACTTCGAGTATACAAAAATTATATCCAATAAAAAAAATGCCATTAACCGCTTTTTAACTTCTTATTTTTCTAATGGTCCGTTCAGTACCACTCTCCCCTACATACGCAGTATAGGGAATACTTCATGTAATATCTGAAACAGCGACAACAAGTTAAAAATTAATTAATGTATCAAAGAAAAGTTTTTAAAACTCAAAAACAATATCAAAACATTCGAATAATTGCATTTTTAAAAGTAAAATTAAGTTAAAATAAATTAGCAAAATCAAAATATTCTAAATTATACACTTGTCAGGGGCGAATGCAGCATATTTGATGTTTGAGTTAACTTTTAGAGATGAAGCAAATTCAAAAAATTTATGTTTATAACTATGTTAAATATTCTTGAGGAGGGGGGGGGGGGCGGGGAAAGAGATTTAAAGGAGGGGAGTTGGAATTTTAGTCCAGATCTAATAAACGGGGGAGGTTTAATAAAAGGATGGGGGGCAATTTTTTTATGTTACAATATAAGTATTTTTTAGTTCATAAATCCGAACTATTTTTTACAATACACGCTTAACACTATTTAATTCTAGCGTGGCTTGCGGTCAAATGCACATTTTCGAACAGCTGTTTTATCATAACTTCAGTAGAATTTAATATACTGATATAAGTTTTATACTTTGGTGAGAAATAAACCAAAAGCTTATTTTCGACAAATTGAGATTTACTAGGTCGGCGATTTTTGAAGCCTGTCTACACTTTAAGTGTTTACACTGAAAAAACTTTCAGTGTAAACACTTAACGGCCTTAAAAATTATTTTCTAGTTTTAAGGGCGATTTTCACTGTCTTTTTTTTTTAGTTTTGAGATATAAAGTTTTTGGAGACAACAAGCAAAAATTAATTAACAGGGGAGGCGGTTTTTAATAAGCTTGAGGTGGGTGGGAAAATTTTCCAAAAATTAATAAACGACACCCCTTCCCTTTTTATTAAGGACTCAAGAGTAAGGATGCTTTGCAAAAAATTGCGATGGTCGGAGCCTGGGAACAAAAAACCATAATATTTTTGCGGCACCTGCCCCAAACGCGAGCGTATCAGATTATTTAAAAAAATTTTTTTTATTAATCTCAACCAAATTTCTCACATTTAGGGCAGGTGTCGTAAAAATCTCTCACGTTTTAGCCAGCTGTCGCAAAATTTTAGGGTTTTTTTTGTTAATTTTTTTTTTATTACTAATAATACAACATTAAAATTTTTATTTCAAGAGATATTTATTACCCAGGCTCCAATCATCGCAATTTTTAGCAAAGCATCTTTATTTGACAAAAGTATAAAAATATAGATGTTTGGAGTTTGCTTTATGTCTAAAAGTTTTCTTAAAAATTTTTACAAAGATGCTGCATGCGCCGCTGCTAATAATAAAAAAAGGTAAAACATGCAGTTTTGTCGAAATAAATATCGTAAAAAATCTAGAGTTGATAAAAAGAACGGTTTTTATCTAAAACTTGTTTTTCATAATATAAATTTTGTAATATTTAATAAATTTTAATTAAAAGCAAGTAGTAAAAAGCGCATAGTTGTACAATTTTTTAATAATTATTTCAAATCACAAAACAAACAACAAATATCTCTTGAAATAAAAAATTTTTAAGATGTGTTATTAATATTGTTAAAAATAATTCATAAAAATTTAATATGAATGACTGCCGCTTTTATGATTAGTATGAATTTTCTTGAAAATTTTATTGTTGCTATGGGACCAGTTACGTCTTACCACCAATACAAATAATGAAAATTGAGTAACACTTACCATTTTTCAAATTCTTATCATTCAAGGAACTCATACTCGGTGTAGTTAAGGCAATTTTAAAATATTATAGCGTCTGAGTGATATTTTGTAAACTACAACATATTTCCGTTAAATGATCACGTCAGTGAATTATTAAAAGACGATAAATTGATAAATTTTGCGGTATAATAAAATATAAAGTCTATCGCGAAAAAATCCAGGCCGAAGATTTAAAAAAAAAAAAAATCTCAATTTGGACAATCGCTTGTCCAAATTTTAATAAGATTTTAAATAAATACGTTTTTTTAGGTGAAATGAACATTAGTGTTTAAGGTGGTAGACTACTAAAAAAATACTGATTTTGAAGTAAAATGTCAAAACTTAGTTTTTGGACTAATTTTTTTCAAATTTTATCCTTTTTCATTTGATATAACCATCTTGTATTTTTTAATTATATTAAACATTTAAAAAATGCATTTTACCAGCGTTTGTAATAATTATTGACCTTAGCAACGCCTTAGCAACACAAAAAAAACCATAACTTAAGCCCTAAAATCTATGCTTAAGCTATGCTAGGCTTCTTTTTTATATTCATAAACTGTTGAGCTATACTTTAAAAGCACATTTGTTGTAAAGTGTGGTTTAAAAGCACATTTGTTGTATGAAAAATAAAAGAGTTGAGCTAAACTTTAAAAGCACATTGTTGTGTGACTTATTCAAATTTACATAGTGGTTGTAAATTTTATTGTAATATATCAATTAATGTGAGATACATATTTTTAATATCGATCGATTTTTAATATCGATACATATTTTTAGTATCGAAATTTTTAATATTAAATCGAGCAAAAGCAAAACAAAATTGTCAAACTCGAACATTATCCAGGTTTCGTTATCAAATCTTTCATCTCGAGCGGAAATATTCAAAAAATGTGCACACCACAAACAAGAGATATACAAGGGTGTCTACGTACGCGAAGACAGAACGCCAGAGCTACAAACCGAGTTTAACACCACACGCATCCAACTCAAAAAGCTTAACGACAAACTTGCCGCTGCTAACATTTTCGATAATCCGTTTCGGAATGTTATACATCGAAGAACAGGTCGCATCTGTTGCATCGATGTCATCGAATCAACGTCCAATCAGTGTTACGTATTTTCATCCCCAGCCATAGCTCTGTCAGACTACGCTAACCACACAGCTGCTCTTAACTCAGAAATCTCCACTGCCAACTAGACGTCCTAGACCAATAACTAAAGCAAAAATAAAACCGATACAACCCGACATTTCTACAGTCTCACCTAGCCATCTAAGTTACTGGGCAAACAACCCATGTTCACTCAACAATGAAAATCGCCAAGAGCTCTTTGCTAGACTATCAGCTCTACATATATTCAGCCGGCCACACGTCATTTTTTTTTTTTGCGGAAACTTGGTTCACAGATTTATCAGACGTTACCGTACCCGGCTACCAACCACATCGCAAAGACAGAGACAAGAGGGGCGGTGGAGTTGCAATTTACACAAGAGACGATATCATAGTCAGCAAAGTTAGTTCTACTCAGCTCAACTCAACATCAATTGAGCAAATCTGGCGAAAAATAAAACTTGGTCAAGAATCATTTCTCCTCGGCTGCTTATATCGTCCACACGACGAAAATGATCAAGTTCTTACTCAGTGTATCACATCAATCACTACCGTTCAACAGATACTGCCTAATATAAACTGCTCTGCAATGCTACTGTACGGTGACTTCAATTTTAGCCATACGTCTTATGAGTCTATCGAAGTTAACGGCGGAATTGCAACTGTTGCTCACGTGAGAGATGAGCGTCAAGGCGACATCAGGTTCCAGAAGTGCCTTGATGAATGTCACTTAACTCAGCTTATCACATTCCAAACCTATCGTTGTAGTCATGGCCGTATTAAGGCGGGGGCGGATGGGGCTGCAGCCCCAGGCCCTTATAAAAAAAATAGGCCCTAAGGCCCGTGACTTTTTTTTTTTTTTTTTATAGGGAACCAGATGAATATTCCTATGTTTCTTAGTTTTTTTAAATCAATTTATTGGGAGCTGCGGAGGCGTTGTGAATAAATAAATGAATAGAGATATACTATATCTCTATCTTCGTATATTTGGTGGAATTTTGGTATTCGCAAATATTTTTTAAATTATCTTTCTGCATAAAGATGTTTTGAGAACATTCAAGTTGTTTATGTTTCCATCTATGTCCGCACAACTATCAGTTTTTAAAAAACACGCTAAAAAAATTAACTTCGTGACATAAATTTTTTAATTAAATAGGTTTTATAAGAGAATGCTTTTAAAACATTCGTTGATGTAAAAACCTTTTAAAGCAAAAAAACAATTATATTAGTGAATGATTTTAAAGCACTCTCTTATAAAACTTATTTGATTAGAAAATTTATATGTCACGAAGTTAATTTTTTAGCGTGTATTTAAAAAACTAATAGTTGTGCGGACATAGATGGAAACATAAATAAACTTGAATGTTCTCACACATTAAAACATCAAAATTTATTTTATTTTATTTTATGATCACTTCCGTTACCGCAGAAAATTACAGCATTGCTCATTCGTTTAAAAATTTAAAATAAAAAATGAAAAGGAGCGGCCTGAGCGGTAGGGACAAAATGCAAAAAAAGAAGAAGAATGAGATTCAATTAAATGAATTATTGAAAAAAAATAAAAAAATGGCTGAGTTTTGTAATACTGCAAGTAGTGTTTCGGTATCAGCTACAGCGATAATGTCAGCACCAGTTCCAGGTAGTGCTAATAGTGTCCCTGCAGACTCAGCTACAACGAGTTCAAACTCATTTATGTCAGCACCAGTTCCAGATAGTTCAGCGAGTTCAAACTCATTTATGTCAGCACCAGTTCCAGATAGTTCAGCGAGTTCAAACTCATTTATGTCAGCACCAGTTCCAGGTAATTCACAATAAAAAATATAAAATAATAATAAAACAATACTAAAAATGATATATGTTTGCTTATATTGCTAAATGCTATCCTATTCCAAAACAACTTAAATATTATTATTGGTGCTTTTGTACTGTTAGACTGTACTAAGGGCATACATGTACTCCACTTCTCTGTTTGACCTTTGCCAAATTGTCACCGCCCAATGATCTATATCCTGGAAAACATATGAAAAAATATTTACATGATAAAACAACAATACAATACCTTAAGAACTTGTCAGTGCACAGTAATAAACATTGAGTTAAAGAATGAATTTTTGTGTATTTGAAATATTGTTTATTTTTATTTTTTTAATTTTTTCATTTAAATACCAATATTATTGGTATTTTCTTCCTTTATTGGAGGTGAACACATTATCAATTTGATACACGTACTCCACTGTCTCAATAGTAAATATACCTACAGCTCAGCAGTTGCTTTCTTAAGTCATGATTCAAGACCTTTTGTCAGTTTACATATATATGGGTGTCTGGGCCAAAGGAGTGTAGCTGTACCTAACCAGTTGGTAAAAAATTATTAAAAAAATGCTCTAAAACATACCTAGATTGTGTCCTTTTATTAGCAAGACTGAAAAAAAAATTCTGGGGGGCAGTTGCCCCCCTGACCCTCCTACTTAGGGGTCTGGGGCCCCCCAAACCCCCCCCGGCTGGGGGCCTCCGGCCCACTGACCCCCGGGTTTAGCCTCACTAACGCTCGGCATTTTTACCTTACCGCCACATTAGGCCCTCCTATACTTACAGCCCCAGGCCTAAAAATGTCCTAATCCGGCCCTGGTTGTAGTCGACACGTCGAGCCTACTAGCACACTCGATCTTATTATAACAAATGAGCCAGACCGTGCAATCTTCATTTAACAAGGCGATTCTCTAGGTGACACTCCAATGGGCCAAGCACACTGCTTCATCGAAGATCAATTTGCTGTTACATGCCTCAAAAACTCGCCTACTTTGCCGCTAAAACCTCGACTCATTTGGAGTCGAGCAAACTACGCAGCAATATCAGCACATATTGCAGCTGTTGAATGGGAAACAGTATTCACTGGACTAAATGCAAACGATGAGTACCAACTTCTAGCAAACGTGTATAATAAAGCCACTAACCTACACATTACGTCAACTACCACTCCCTTTACTGAAAAATAGGAGCAAGGGGTAACACCAGAACTTATTGAGGCAGTCAAAGCTAAACGCACCTCTCGGGCCAAATACATTAATGCAGGTCGAGATACGCACAAATTTCTCAAAATATCGCATCGCACTGCCTGCAAAAAAGTTGAAAAAGGCAAAAGTACGAAGAGCTACTCGTCAGGGATTCCGAAAGCAACCCTAAACGCTTACATGCATATGTAAGAAGCAAGCAGAGCATCAGTAACAACATTACATCGCTTGAAACAGTCAATAGCAACATCACAACCGAAAATGCCTAAACAATCTTGATGAAAGAAAATCAACCGGCTACGATGGATTAAATCCAAGGGTCCTTAGTAAATGTTCAGCTACCTTTGCCAAGCCTCTTTTGCTTATCTATAAGTGCTCATTTGCAACTGGTGTAGTTCATGAATTATGGAAAAAATCGAATGTAACACCTATTTTCAAGAAGGGGAGTAGGCTTAGAGCATCCAACTACCGGCCAGTCTTGCTCACTTCCATACCTTGCAAAATTATGGAAAGTATTTTACAAAAAAGAATAATGAAACACTGCGTTGCTAATGACTTTGTTCATCGTAAGAGATGTGTATCAAACTTTTTAAAAACTCGGGATATCATGACGGAAGCAACTCACTGCAGACACGCAGTAGACGTCATTTACACAGACTTTGCAAAGGCGTTTGACAAAGTACCACATAAATGCCTTCTTCATAAGCTGAGAGCGTACGGTTTTCAAGGCGCTCTTCTTGACTGGATTGCAGCTTGGCTAAGCAATCGATGTGAACGAGTGGTTATAAACGGCATTACTTTTGAATGGAAAGCAGTCACTAGTGGGCCCATTGCTATTCGTAATCTTTGTAAACGACCTGCCGGTCGTATTACTCATCATATGAAACTGTATCACTCATCATATGAAACTGTTTGCCGACGACAGCAAAATAATAGGGATAATTAAAAAGGAGTCGGACAACATCACTCTCTAAGATGACGTTGACAGAGCAGTGAAATGGTCACATATTTGGCTCTTGCATTTCAACGTTGAGAAATGCAAAGTAATGCATGTTGGGCGCGGATGTAACAAGTCAACGTACAAATACTCAATGTCAAACGTCGACGGCACCCGTCGTCCTCTCGAAGAAACCGCAGTCGAAAGAGACCTTGTTGTGATGGTCTCGAATGACCTTAAAGTTAGACCGCAAGTTAGACCGAGTCAGCCGCATCAGTAGCAAATAGAGTGCTAGGGCGACTCAAAAAAACATTTCGCAGTCGCAGTTTTTATTTATGGCACACTCTGTATCTCACTTACATTCGCCCCCATCTTGAGTTTGCTGTACACGCCTGGTCACCGCATTTAAAATCAGACATTGCCATTCTCAAGCAAGTCCAACATCGAACAACAAAAACAATATCGACTATTAAACACATGACCTATGAAGATCGACTCCAACGGCTCGGTTTAACAACTCTTGAAGAACGCCACAAAAGAGCAGATCTTATCGAGCAATTCAAAATCACTCGTAAACTCGAGCTTGTTAGTTTTATCGTCCCGCAAAAAATTTCAAAAAGTAAAGATAAGTATATTCTAAGAGGCTATAACCATAAACTAGAGCAGATGTAAATAGTCAGATGGTAAAAAACTGCGTGGAGTGGTATAACTTTTTTTCAAATAGAATTGTCGCCCCATGGAATGCACTTTCGCATGAAGCAGTGAACGCTCAATCCATCAACACTTTCAAAAACAACATAAGAAAGTAACTTTATAGATACAATTGCTGCTTTGTCTGTAGCTTCTGTATCTCCATGTTCGTCAGCATAGGGGGGCCTGGTGTAGCACCTTTTCATCAAATCATAAATAGATTATTGTATTTGTATTTGATCACTGAATAATAATAATAATAATAATAATAATAATAATAATAATAAATATGATTCAATAACTTTATCTTTTTATTTAGTATATATAAAAATGAGTTCAGGAGGAAAAGAAAACCAAAATCAAAAATATAAAGTTAACAACAAAAAAAACTTTTCTAGAAAAAAACAAAGAAAATGGAACTGTGTTATACCAAATAGAGGATCTTGTAAGACCTCAAATGTTAATCAACCCTCTAATTCCAGCGAAAGAAAGTATTCTTCCAGCATTCAAAACGATAGTTCTAATGTATCAGATTATTCCATCTTTATTCATTTTCATGTGTTGGAAAATATTGCTCAGTCTCTTTCATGCCCAGATTGTTTTTGCAACATTAAGCTTATTGATTATCCCAATAAAAGAAAAGGACTTTCACATAATTTATCACTACAATGTTGCAATCAAAAATGTAGTTTTCTTAAAAATTTCAATACCTCTCCAGAAATAAAAAAAAAAATAATAATTCAAGGAGTCAATTTAAAAGAAATAAACACTCGAGCTGTTATTGCTTTTCGAGAAATTGGCTGCGGATATGCTTTAATGAAGACATTCATGTCAGTTATGCACATTCATTCTTTAGCTAAAGGGACATTTCACAACATAGACTTGCAGGTTAAAAATGCCTATAAAAAAATTGCAACAACTAGCATGAAAAAGGCAGCTATAGAAGCTCCTTATACTGAAATTGTAAATTATATTCGTTGCACTCAGGTTTCTGTTGATGTTGAAATCAAGTCAAGACATTGTTGCGGTTGCAAAATGTGGATAGGAAAGAAAACACATTAGAATACGAGAAGTGGAAGTTAGACCACAATTGTCAAATAAACCACGAAGGGTCTTCAGGATCCATGGAATCATCAGGGGCTGTTGACATATTTCATCGGTCCATTTCAAACCGAAACTTAATTTATAAAGGGTACCTTGGAGATGGTGACACAAGCTCATTTTTAGATATTGTAAATTCAAAAACATTGAACAAGGGGTAATTCCAATAAAACTTGAATGTATTGGGCATGTTCAAAAGCGTATGGGTACCCGATTATGAAGTTTAGTAAAATTATACAGTGGCACTAAAACACCATTGTCTGGTATAAATAAACTGACAGATAAGATAATAAATTCGATGCAGAACTACTATGGCATCGTTATTAGAAGGAACATAGATAGTATTTATGCTATAAAGAAGTCTATATTTGCCATTCTTTTCCACATTAGCAATATTCCAAATCAAGATGAGCGACATCAGTTTTGTCCTTGTGATTCTGAAATCTGGTGCAGGTATTGGTGTAAAACAAAGCAGTATATACCATCAAATTCAATTCCAGTATGGATTAAAAACCTGCTAATGCCAATCTATAAAAGCTTACAAGACGATCAACTGCTATCTAAATACCTTCACGGTAAGACACAAAATTTGAATGAGTCCTTGAATGCCATTATATGGTCCAGAGTTCCAAAGAGCACTTTTGTCAGTAGAGAAACAATTGAAATGGGAACTTACTCTGCTGTTATTCATTTTAATGATGGTAGTAAAGGTATTTTGGATGTTTTAAAAGAGTTCTATTTGACTGGGTATATAACAGTGATGACATCTATTCAGTTTGACAATTTTCGTGTGAACCAAATGAAGCGAAAGTCAACAAAAGAGTGTATAAAGCAAAGAAAAAAGTTAAGATCAGTAGCCAAAAGGTGCAGTGATAAACTAAAGTCAAATGAAACTAATCAGTCATATATTTCTGATGGACATTAAGCAAGATTTTACTTGAAAAAAACTTTAAATGTGTTTTTTACAAATTTTGATTTTTGTAATACTATGGTAACTTTGAAACGTAATATCTTGGTATTTGCTAATGATTTTTGCATGAAATATTCGCGGTATACTCAATATACTCAATAAATTCGGTTAACAGATGGAATTTTTAAAATTCATGTTCAATATCTTTAAATAAAAAAATTAGTTCACAATTTAAGTGAAACTACTTAGAATTTCAAGCATGTTTTCAATAATTTGTAAAAAATTTAAATCAAGTCGTTAAATTAAAAATCCATCTGACAGCCGGAATAAAACATAACAATGCATCATTCACAAAGTTTGAACCAGAGAAAATTTATATAACGGAGGATATTACGTCACAAAGTTATTCAATTTTAGGCATTTTTCAGGCAGTTTATCTGCCATTATGGATGTCAAAAAAGTTGAAAAAAAAATTTTTTATTTCAAATATTATTTTTTATAAATTTCTTATCAGAAAAATAATAGTATTTGGTTTTATTTCAATTTTACACTGAAAAAGCGCTTTTTAGTCGGGTACCACCTTAATAATATGATCTGTTTTGATCGGTTATTGGCAAATTTCTTAATTATAAGCTCTTTCTTGATCGGAATTGTAGTATTTTTCATGAAAATTGATAAAAATGTTTTGTGTTTTGATAACTATATGTAGTTAATATACGTCAGAACCCATTAGAACTAAGATCAATAGTAAACTTTAAATCAATTCCGATGAGCGGAATTGATTTAAAGACTGCAAAATGATGTTCTTTAGATTTACTATTACGGGTAGTAAAAGGTTTTGAAAATTACATATAAAAAAGAAAAGTTTTTTTAAATATTAAAAAAAACCTGAAGCAACAAAAAAATGCCATCTAAAGCTCTTGTTTGGACATAATACGCTGAAAAAACCATACTAATTCCAAATAAAAGAATTCGAATAATTTGTAAATCGTCTTAACTACACCGAGTATCAGTAATAATTTTGCTTGTACTACCTATTTGCACACAATAATCTTTAGTGGCACTATAAAGATTCTAAATAGGCCACTATTAACTTTCAATAATTTTCTCAGCTGATTTCGAAGATCTGCATTTCGCGAGGTTAGAATTATTTTGTTCTATCTCCCCAAATCAAAAAATTTGAGTTAGATAAATTTTTTTTCTTTTTATAGTTAAAATATTTATTTTTTACTACCAAATCAGTAAAAAATAAATTATTTCTTAATATACCTGACATTGCACTTTGTTCCACCTCCTTAATGCAGTTTATAAATTAAAATTATAATGTGCTATCTCCGTTTTATCTGTTTTATATTTGAAAGTCGTTAAAATCAAAATGGCAGCCGCGGTAGATTTTTTTGTTGAAAAATTACAACAAAACGTTGAAGGTAAAATGTGTATATATATATATATATATATATATATATATATATATATATATATATATATATATATATATATATATATATATATATATATATATATATATATATAGTATATATATATATATATATATGTATATATATATATATATATATATATATATATATATATATATATATATATGTATATATATATATATATATATATATATATATATATATACATATATATACATATATATACATATATATATGTATATATATGTATATATATAATGTTTTTTTTTTCATAAATCATAGTTATTACAATTGAATTTTCTTATATATATATTGTTCATGGTTTGGGTATTATTGTTATTTATTTATTATTATGTATATATATATATTTTTTTTTAGAAACTGATCTGACTGTTCTTGGATATCCTAATGGTGCACTTGTAATAGCATCAGCTAGTCGTCTGCCCCCACATGGAGGCCAAACTAGGAAACGAAAGTCAGCACCTAAAACTTGGATACAGAATGTGAGAAAGCAGTTGAGACAATCTGGTCAAGCTTATAAAAATAGAAAAGGAGAAAATGTTCCATGCAAGTCTGTAACCACAAGAAAAGACTGTTTAAGTTCTTGTAAATTTAAATGTAGACAACATATCAGTGATGAAGAACGAGCACATATATTTTCTGATTTTTGGTCTATGGATGATACCCAAAAAAAGCATTTCTACAGTAGAACTACTGAACAACTCCAGAAGAAACGTCATCGAACCATCAATGAAAATTCGCGAAAAACATATTCATTTTATTACAGCTTTTTTGTTGGTGATTTGCAAACTCGAGTTTGTAAAGAATTTTACCTCACTACTTTAAATATAAGTAGTAGAAGAGTTTATTATCATCATGAAAACAAGAATGATGCTACTGGAAGCCCAGCTTTTTCAAAATGGGGGAAACACACAAAAAAGGTTGTTGATCAAAGATCAAAACAAAGTGGTAAAGATCATATCAATGAATTTCCACGTGTACCATCACACTACTGTCGTAAAAGAACAAAAAAAGAATATTTTGAAGCTTTTTTAAATCTTAATAAAATGTATGAACTTTACTCTACCTATTGCAAAGAAAAGAATATTGCCCCTGTTAAGAAGCATATGTATAGATTCATATTTGAGCATGACTTTAACATCGAATTTTAAAAGCCAAAAACTGATTTATGTGATACATGATATGAATACCATAATGTAGTAAATCCAACTGAGGAGCAAACCCAAAAATTTTCCAAACATGTAATGTTGAAGAATGAAAATCGAGCAGAACGTGAAAAAGACCGTAAACTTACTTCTTCCTAACAATCCACAATCTTCATTAGCTGTGGCAAGACCTCTTGCAGTTGTACCAATGGCTTCTGTCTTAAACCAGTGTGCTCATATTTCTAATGATAAAGCTAAGGACCTTCAAAATATGTTCAAGTATATGTCTGCTGTAGACAAAACATTTTATAATAGTATTTTAAAATAATTTATTTTAATGTCAAAATATTTATGTTTTATGTTTATGTTATGGTGTTAAATGGGCTTCTTATTGAAATTGTTGTTTTTAATGAATTAAGCAGATGTGCTTACCTTGCTGAAATTAATCTTTGAAATTCATTTCACTGTGAAATGTATTTTGGATAATATGTTCTTGGAGCTTATTTCAACCAAAGTTTTATTTTTTTTGTAAAAATCTCGGTACATGCTTTAGATAATTAAACTTTATAAATATTGCATTTATAAAGTTTTTTTACTAGTTAAAGTAAGATTTTATTCCAATAAAACAGAGATATGCCAAACAGTTCTTTACCTTGCTACAATATATACAATATATATATATACAAAATACTAATTTGTATTATATTTTTATATAAAAAATGGAGATAGAACAAAATAATATTGTATTTTATAAAATAAGTGTGTATTATATTGTTCTATCTCCAAATCAGAGTGTGGTAATTCAGATACCTGCACATTATATCTTTTGAAGTATTTACTTTTAAACTGTGGTAGCAAGTATGGGAAATTAATATGAATCTAATTTGTTTACGTCTTTTATGTTTAAGTGGTCTACAGGTCCTTTTAAAACTTTGAATTTGATTTTCTCAGTTCGGAAAAACATGGAGTTAGAACAAAATAAATCTAACCTCGCGATTTGCCTGCATTCTTTATTTTTTGCAATTTGGATTTTTATTTTCATTCTGCCGAAACTGATAACTTTTTTTTTTTTAATTTAAAATTATTTTAAATTGAAGTATCCAAAAATATTAGTAACGCATAGCTGTTTCTTGATGACAAGACCTGCAGAAGACAAGTCTTCTGCAAGTTTTCCGCGTTCTTTGAAGTAATTTCTAATACTTTACAGTTTTACTTTATATATATTTTGTATAACGTAACTTTGTGATTTTTTTTTTAAATTTTACTTACACTGTAAAGATTCTATTATATATTACGAATTTGTAAAGATTAAAGAACCAAAAAATTAAAAAAAAGAAGATCTTTCTATATCATCAACCGTTTTAAACTTATCACGTTTTTAACGCCATGAGTGCGTTTAAAATTAAATAAATAAAAAAAAGTTGCAATTCTATACTTTTATTTTAGGTCTACCCTTTGATTTGATGTGGTCAGGATAATTAGTTCAAAATTTCATGCTTAAATATTGTGTCTTAGAGACAGCACAACTAACTTTTACTAAACAGATCCTTAACATTTTGTAAAAAAAAGTTTTTCAAATTCATATTGGGTCTTAAAAGTACCGAAATTATATAAAAAGTTTCACAAAAAAAAAAAAAAAAACCTTTTCATTTCATACTACAATTATTATTTTAGATTTGAATTGCGTAAAAACAACAGTTTTTTTTAACTAAATATAAAAAAAGTCCATTCTTACAAGTTTTTAATAAAAAAATTTTTTTTAAATATTTTCTCATAAAAAAGATTATTATTTTTTAAATTTTTATATTATTTCATTTTGTTATGAGCACCATGATTGCCTACTTTTAAAAGGACTTTTTTTAAAATATTGGGAACCCGTTGAAAAGTGAAGTTTGAGCGAAATTGAGTTGTTACTAAATATTGGAATTATGCTTTAAAATTTTAAAAGACATTTTTTTCATCAATTAACAAAATGTAAATGCCTAGCCACTGAACTATTTAAAATTTTTTTGTTAAACTAGTCTAGTACCAATACATCACCAGTGCCTCACAAAACATTTTATGGATGTTGTTAGTGTGTTTTTCTCGCAATCTAGACTTGAATTAGGAAAGAATAGTAGTGAGTTACAAACAGATAATGATAAGTATATCGAAGACGAAAAATACGTCATTAGTAGGTACTTTAATACGAGGTTTGCCGTTTTTGCGTCATAAAATCTTTCATAAAACGTATAAAAGCGTTTTGCATAAATGTTATCAAATAAGTATTTGAAGTTTGTGCTCAAGACCAAAGTTATATATTTTTTTAAAAAATCTCAAGCTAATTTAAGCACGTATCTAATACCCATTATATATATGTTTGTGACAACTGAAAATAAACGAGCGGTTTACAAGTAACAGACTTTCATTGAATGTAGAAAAAACTAAATTTATTTTATTCTACAAACCTAGTGTGACAATGCTCCACTAAAATTATCCAATCTCCTAATCAATAAAACATTTATAAAAAAGGGAAACAATCGCTAATTTTCAAGGAATAATACTAGATGAAAATTTGTCATGGAAACCACATATAAAATATATTGAAAATAAAATCTCAAGAAATATTTGCATATCATATAAAACTAAACAGTTTCTTAACACTGCATCCTTGAAAAATATACATTTTATTTATTCATAGTTTTATCTCCTACTGCAATATTGTATGGGGTAGTACAAATTATGGGAAATTAAAAAAGCTTTGTAGTAAATAAAAACACGCATGCAGGATTGTATTCAGTACACACAGAGCCTTTCATTGCAAACCTGTTTTATGGAAACTTGTGTCTTAAGTGTTTGTAAAGAAAATATACACCAAGTTCTACAATTCATGTTTAAAGCAAAACAGGAAATTTCTCCGATTGTATTTAAGTCGTACTTTAGTGAAATTTCACACGAATATTTTACTCAATTTTCAATTAATAACTTTGTTGTTCAAAGAACTAATTTAAAATTAAGCTCATATCAAATTCAATACCGTGGACCGTTTATATGAAAACATTTTTAAAAGTTTATTACAAAAAAGAATAATGTTCAAAGCATCTCAATGGAACAGCTCAGGAAAGAATTTAAGAGTCTTTTATTACAAAAAGACTTTGATTTAAAATACCTTTTTTAAAATAAATACATACATAAGTTATCTTAAAAATAATTATTGACACTACATCTCTTTTGTTGCAATTTGAATCAATTTAATTAAATTTTTTGTTAAAAAGCTTCTATACTTTTAAGTTGTTGTTAACCTTTACTATATTGCGTTGTATTTCACTTGTAACACTTGTAAATAAACGTGTTTAAAATGAAGAGTCAAGCAAAAATGAGTTTTAGTTGATGGAATAAGAAATGATAATTTCTTTGAGCAGGGACCATGTTAATAATTTTTAGGAAAGAAGAAAAGATGAACTTTACGGCGATGAGAGAGAGGGGCTCAAGCTTGACAGATAGAGTTGGTCCAACTACGTTTACAATGCGTTTACTAGACCTTACCTAGAAGAGAAAAAGCATCATTAGAAGAACTAGCTCAAATATGACAACAGTAAGCCATACAGACATAAATAAGAGATTTTTAGAGGTAGAGAATGGAATCAGAAATGCTGTCTGAATTACAAGCTGTAAAAGAGTTTAATTGAGATATGACTTTAGCAACGGGTTTGCCTATGGGTAACAATGGTTTTACCTGTTTAATTGGAATTAAAGGAAAAGAATGGTCATAAGATTCACGAGTCGAATTAGAAGAAAAGTTCTTTGCAAATAGTTTAGCCTTATTCTTGGGAGAGGACTTGGAAGGAATGTTAGACCTACCCTTGTTAGTGACGCTTTTGAAGATTTTCAAATAGTCTCCCGAGCCTAACTTCTGAGATGAGATACGGGATTTAATAAATTGAGAATAACGGAGCTTACCATCTGACAGCGCTTCTATACATCAATTTCTTGAAATAATAAATAGCCGTGTCTTCTCAAGAGAGTTATTCTTTTTAAAAAAATGATCACGACTAGATATAAAAGCTGCACAAGAGGATAAAATCCATGGAATCGAATGAGGCTTGACTTGAAACCGACGAGACGAAATAAAAGCTTTCACTCCTGCCTGAATACAGAGTTATGTAAGAGGCGCATTTTTGAGCTGAGAGGGAAAAGACATTAGCCCAAGGACCGTCACGAATAAAATCACGAAAAGAATCCGAATCAGCTTTAGGGTAGTAGTAAGTAGTGCAATGATAGTCCAAAGAAGTACAAGATGAGAGATTTATAGAAATCATTGCATGGTCAGAACTATCTCAGGGAGAAAAAGGAGAAACTGAACACAAGCTAGGGTCAGAGGCTCTGGTCAGTTTGATCAGAAATTACATCTAAAAGATTGCAGTGTTGGGAAAAAGAAAAACGATAAAGAACAATGAGAAAGGTGATAAAGTGAAGAGGTGCTAAGCGGAATCACATAAAATAATGTTCAATGGATTCAAAACTGATTTCAAAGTCTCAATAAGAGCAAGCAAGTTTGGTGAATTTTGCAAGAGGTAAGATTCAACTGATAGAAGGTTGCTTCGCAGACTACGAATATTTCTAAAAGATTTATTTAAAAAGTTAGGTGGGGGTAATGGTTTTTTAAGTTTAATATTGGGTTACTTTTGGCATGGTTTAAGTTTTAAGAGAACTTGACTCATTCATAAATAAAGCATGGCCTCCTAAGCAGTTAGCTACGCAGTTGTCTCAGTCCCGTTAATTTACTTAGAGTTTTAACTTACAAGTTAATTAACGGGATCAAATCAAGGCCACATAAGCTTATGTGACCTTGATAATACACACCAAAAGTATTACCAGGGATACGATCCATGCGCAACACGGCACTGTTGATACTCTGATACTTTATAGCTGTTGATGGAATTAGTCTGTCTGAGAGCTACCACAGAGTTCGAGAAACCTTAATACCACCCGGCCTCAGAACCATTAAACTGAGTTTTAAAGCTGTACCCTTGTTAGGAGATAACAGGAAGAGTTGCATAGCCTATATCAAAGAGGCATAAGCAAAAACTTATGGGTAGAGTCAAGAAGATCCAGCATTTAGCATCCTAATCAAGAAACAATGTAACACATGTTTACATCTACGCCAACCTAATAGATTAAGAAGAGGTTTGAGACTGGTCAGCAGAACTCTTCTTCTTACTCCTTAAGTCTTTGCCCAGAAAGGCTTCTGCAAGACAATAGATGGATGCAGTTAACATTAGTCAAAGGTGAGTATTTTTATCAAGACACTATCTCTAACCTTATCTCAAACAAGAGCCGCAAGGCATTAGAATTTTAACTGGATTCAGCTAACATTTGCCCAAGATTAGTATTTTTATCAAGACACCATCTCTAGCGTTTACTCAATCAAGAGCCCTTAGGAAGGGAATTTTCCTAAAGTCGGAGTTTGTTTCTCCTACCCTTTGCCTAAATAAGCAAACACTACAAGGCAGCAGGATATGGTGCAGGTACAACTGAGCTAAATGATACTAGTAGCAGGATGATCGTGAGGATCCTGAACCTGACCTGACCTGGAGTAGTTAAAAGGAGTTACGTCTTGTAAACATTATTTTATAACATTAAAAAAGACATTTTAGAAATGCATTAGAAGGAACATTACATCTAACAAAATACTAGAGACTAAGGTGAGCACAGATTTTAAAGTTGGAGTCATTAGTAAGTTAGTGAGCTCACACTGGATCAGAGATTTAAACAGAACACAAAAATACATAAAGTAACTTACGGGTAAGTGAACACCGCGCCAGAGGTTTAGACAGAACACAAAACATACATATATAAAGTAACCTACGGGTGAACCAACCTCGCCAGAGGTTCAGACAAAACACAAACATACATAAAGTAACTTAAGGGTGAGTAAACACCGAGCTAGAGGTTTGGACACAACACAAACATACATACAGAGGCGATTCTACAAATAAAAAAAAGTATCAACAATATCTTTTAGGAAACATACGAAATATAAACCATTACCATGTGAAGTTGTTAATACGATTGCAATAGCAGCCGTACCGCAGTGATAGCTCACTTGCCTCAGAAGCAGAGGATCCCTGGTTCAAACCCCATATCTGGGCAAGTTTTGTGACATCGGCTTGGAAAGAGACGTGAACTACCGATTAAATTTTCATCCGCGGTGCTCTGTGATAAGACCGTAAGGACTTCTTTGGGCACCTAAATAAAAATCAAAAAATATATATATAAATAAAAAGTATAAGTTATTTTTCTAATGTATCAACATACTTTAAAAAACATTGTTATACAAATAGAGTAATGTATTAAAATAGTTTGTTTTGGCTTGAAGTTTTAAATTAAAACTTAACTTAAATTAATTTTTACGCGTCTAGTCAAACGTAACGAGCTTAAAAGTGTGTTCACGCATTGTACGCGTCAAAGCTGCGCATGAAATATATTTTTATTAACAAATTAAAATTTTTTGACCCAAAAAACTATTACTTCAACATATAACATATTTATTTATTTATTTTATTTTATTTTTTCCGTAAGTTTTTGTTTACATTTGACGTAATATATATAAATTACATTTTTTTTTTTCAAATACAAACAAGGCTTCTAAAAGAAGATCAAATGATCTTATCGTCAGAAGCCTTTTACAAAACAGAGTACGTAAAGTATTATAAAAACGCCTTTTTACAATAAGAGAGCGTAAAAAATTAACATAAAAATATTAAAATAGCACTTAGATAAATAAAAACAAATTGGCAACAAAATATATAAAATGCATAAAACAAAGATTGAACATACATTTCAAAATTATTATATATCATAAGACAAATTAAAAATATTCTAAGATATTTTCAATAGAGAAAATAAGATTTTTTAATTTAATTTTAAAAACAGAATAAGTTAGGGGTAAGCCGAAGTTAGGCAAAATAATTCTGTTCCAGAGATGAGCTGCACGATAAGTGATATAGAATTGATTGAATTTTGTTCGACAGAGTGATTCATTTAAATAGTTATTATTCCTCATGTTAAACTTGCTTAAAGGTTTCAAAAGAAAAGGTCTTTAAAAATTAAAGAAGATAAATCATACTTTCACATATAAACAAAAGATAAATTTTTATATACGTTTAGTTTATAAATATCGAGGATTTTCATTTGATTGAAAAATATTGAGAAATTTGAGAACCGATCCGCAAAATTAATTACACGGATCGCATGTTTCTGACGGCGATGGAGACATTGTAACTTGCTTTGATCAGTACTACCCCAGGCAATAATTCCATAGCTTATATAACTATGAATAAAAGAATAATAAAGTTTAGTTAAATTATTTTTATCTAAATGAGTACGCGCCTTATATAGAATTCCAATACTTTTTGAAACTTTCGAGCAGACGTTTCCATGTGATATTCTCGTCAATGAAAACCCCCAGGTATTTAGTTACAGAATCTATCTTTATTTCATTATGGTCAATAAAAATTTTTGGTAAATTTTGGGGTAGAGAACGTTATTTGCAATGTTTGTCAAATTTTGTTGAGTTTTTGCCGTTTTTTTATTATTCTGAGCCATAATAGAAAAAAAAAGTTGCTAGACGGAAATAAAAAATACAAGTTGCTTGTAAATTTATTTATATATATTTTTATATTTATATATATTTTTATATTTATATATATATTTTTTTTTGAAAGTTGAGAAATATTACACTCGAAATACTGGAAATGTTAATTTGCAAACTCCCCTTTTTAATACTGTCAAATATGGCAAGCCATAAAACATTAATGTTTTTCTCACTGGAACCAATTATTACCATTATTAAAAAAAGACTAACTAAATACCCTTTTATTACCAACACCCTTCTTCTCAATCGAAACTAAATTAAGAAATTTTTATTTGAGTATATAACTAATGAGAATTAATTTTATTTTTTATTATTATTGCTTTAATATATTACTGTATTAATAAAACTATTATTATTTTTAATTTATATATATTTTTTAAACTTTATTGCTATTATTATTATAATCGTTAAAACATTTTTGTTATAGATTCCTTATTAATATTATTAATTATGAAAATGATAGCGATTCCATTGTAATAATAGTTTTATAGTTATTGTTATAAGTTTTGCTATAATTATGTTTATTTTTATAACTACTGTGATTGTTATAAAATTTACTATAATTATTTTTTCCATTGTTTTTATCATTAGTTATAACTTTTGTTATATTTATCATATGCTAACCGATGTGTTATGGCTGCTTTAATTATACGCTTAATAATAGTAATAACAATAAAAACAATTTTAATATGAATAAAAAACATTACAAATAATAATTATAATATTAATAAGGAATCTATAAATTAAAAATAATAATAGTTTTATTAATACAATAATATATTAAAGCAACAATAATAAAAAATAAAATTAATACTCATTAGTTATATACTCAAATAAAAATTTCTTAATTTAGTTTCGATTGAGAAGAAGGGTGTTGGTAATAAAAGGGTATTTAGTTAGTCTTTTTTTAATAATGGTAATAATTGGTTCCAGTGAGAAAAACATTAATGTTTTATGGCTTGCCATATTTGACAGTATTAAAAAGGGGAGTTTGCAAATTAACATTTCCAGTATTTCGAGTGTAATATTTCTCAACTTTCAAAATATATATATATATATAAATATAAAAATATATATATAAATATAAAAATATATATAAATAAATTTATTAATCTGTTGCATTTATATAAAAAATAAATATATAAATCTGTAAATGCGGTCCAGAAAATAAATAATCAATGTATTTAAAAATTAGAAAATATATCAGTAACCGAAAAAAAAATATATATTTTTTAATGTAATTAGGAGACCGGGCGAATAAAAATGAGCAATTGCTTTTACTCAGTAATTGGTCAGCTTTCGTGAATAAAACCTTTAACAATTTTGCTAAAGTTATTCACGTACAGTTGAGCAATTACTGAGTAAATTGCTCAACTTTACGTGAATAAAAATTTGAGCAAAACTGCTTAAGTTTTTCTTCGCGCAAAGCTGACCAATTACTGAGTAAAAGCAATTGCTTATTTTTATTCACCCTGCCTAGGAATTAATCGTCGATTTAAAAAATAAAATCTCGTTATCCTAGATTTGAGCTTTGTGTTTGTTCCTCACCAAAGTAAAACTTTAAAAAGCATATTAAATCCTTTTGAAGTTATGATAAAACTCTTGAGTCCTTAATGAAAGGGCGGGGGACGTTTATTAATTTTTGGAAAACTTTCCTACCCACTCCTAGCTTATTAAGTTATTAGGAGCCTATTAAGTTTATTAACTTTTACTTGCTGTCAGCAAAAACTTAATATCTCAAAACTAAAAAAAAATGAGTGAAAATCGACCTTAGAAAATAATTCTTTTAGTCAATGATGAAAACTACAACCTTCAGTGTAAACAGGCTTTAAAAATCGCCAACCTAGTAAATTTCGATTTGTCGAATATGAGTTTTTCTTAACTTAATAAAGTATAAAACTTGTATCAACATATTAAATCCTATTGAAATTATGATAAAACAGCTGTTAGAAAATGCGCATTTGACCGCAAGCCACGCTAGAATTATAATGTTTTGTAAAAAATATTAGTTCGGACAATTTTAAATAACCAACAAAAAAAAAAGATTTATCGTCAGCCTATAATTAGTCTCGTACTCCTGAGTCCTTAATACAAGTGGGATGGGGTGGGGGGGGGGGTTGATAATTTTAGTCTAGATCTAATAAACGGGGGAAAGGGGATTTTTTTAACGTTACAATGTAAGTATTTTTTTTTTAAAATTTCAGTTTATAAATTATAAAGTTATAATCCAATTAAAATAAGATTTGAGAAAAATTTTATTAAAACTCGCGTTTATCAAATCACTTCAGTTTAAAAACTCGTTTTAGTCCAGACTTTCTTCCAACCTTAAATAAAGAAAACAAGAATAACGAAGTCGGAGTTAGGGCGGGGTAATTATAATTAGGGTGAGCGGTAGTGTATATAATTGGGGCGAGCGGTTTGGTTAAAAGTCACGCGGTAAAGTTATTTGGCACCAAAAGAGTAGTTGTTTTAAATAGCTTCAAAATAACTTTTCGAAACATGTAAGTTCTATTATTTTTTCAAGGTCGATTCCAAAAGATATTGCAATCGAGTTTTTGAAAATTAGTAAACGACAAAAATAAGCTAAAATATCATTAAGCACTGAAAATTTAATAAATTATTAATTAAATTTGTAAATGACTAAATTAAATACTATATATGTAAAAGGATATGGATTAATAAAGAGGAAAATCATAATTTTGTGTATAAAAATTATAATATGCAATAAGTTGTATATTTTAAACAAAACTTTTGTAAAAAATAAATAAAATATCTTTGTTTCTATTAAATAATAAGTCTGAAACAAAATTTCTTTTTTTATAATCAGTAAAGCAACACAGAAAACAATAGATAATGAGAGTTGGATGTTAAGGATGACTTAATGTAAAATACTTAAAAGGATATTAAACAAATATAATTTTCATTTAAAATTATCACCACATGTTAAAAATATTTACATCTCCATTTGTATTTCATTTTCTTCATCACTAGCTAAATCTTCTTCCTGTAAAGTATCTACTGGGTCTAATTCTTCTAAAGGACAATCTTCTAGCATTTCTAGAATGTGGTTTTTTATATCTGTATCTTCTTCTGTGCCAGTTTTTGTTATAAGTTCTAATGCTTTTTCTAAGTAAAATCGGGGATTGTCACCATCTTTAAGCAAAAACTTAGACAAACCTATGTAATACCAAATTCTTAAATCATCTTCATTTTCTTCAACAAGCTGATCAGTAATATGTGACACACTTTCATATGAACCAATTTCAATCAATAGTTTAATAAGCGAAATTCTTGATTCATAAGAAATTGTGTCTGGTATATTCTCATATCCTTCTTCAGTTAGTTTTTTCCAAAGTGTATAAGCACTTTTTATATAATTTTCTGCATCAGCTATATTTTCCTTGCTCAGAAGAAAATTACTCATAGCCAATAAAGCATCTATATTGTCACCATCACATTCTATTGCTAGTTTGCAATACTCTTCACACAAAGTCTCTGCATCACTTTCCAAGCAACAGTCAGTCATGTATATTTCAGCTAATGAACAGTACACACTTGATAAATCTTTATTTGTAATTATATTATTAGAGGCACTATTTTTTTGGTTTTCTATTTCCGATTTCATTATTTGAATAGCTTTTTTATAGTTTTCAACAGCCTCGTTACCTTCACTCAGTTGGCCCAGATATAGATATTTGACATGTCCATTTAAAGGATCTAATTCCACAGCTTTAGAAAAATGAGTTTTCGCATTATCAAGATCACCAAGTTCTGCGCATATATTTCCAAATGTTACTAAAGCAGATATATTTTGTGGTTCTAAATCTAAAGCTTTTTTGCAAAACTTTTCAGCTAATTCAAATTCAAAACTTTCAATATATTCATTAACACGATTGAGTAAATCGTCAACAGAATAATGTTGTTTTGAACCAGTGTTGTGTGGTTTACTTCCAACACCAGCTTTTTGATCGTTTATAATTTTCTTTCGTTTCCCCATACTTCATATATCAAATTAACCTATATTTTGCACATATTAACAAATGTTAGGTTCAGGTGATATCATATTATTCTAATACATTATATATTTAACAATAATTTTACAATTGACGAACAAAAATAAACTTTTTTTGTATATAGAATATTTATAAACATTCTTTAGTTGATAAAATATAAAATTTAATTGAGTTAAAGAGCAAAATACGGTCAAACGTATATTTAGTTTTGTTTATGAAGAATTAATCTGTTTAAGTACCTTTAGAATTGGTTACGAATCAAATGTGCATGTGTTGACCTTCATGCGGACCAAGCAAAACTTAAAACATGGCTATTATGCTAAAGCTTAGAACTTAAACTAAAATTCTACCACGCTATCAAACCTAAAATTCAAAACTTATTTTGGCTTAACGTCTAACTTAGCTAGAGTTTAGCGTTTGCGAATCAGCAATTAGCGATTCACGTGTGTGGATTGAAGTCAAACTAGCGTCCTTTCACTTCAGCGTTGTGTGGTTTAACGATTGTTTCAGACTATCTTGTTCTGCTTTTCACTTACCTGAATAGTTATAAATAAGATGGCTGATAAAGATAGTGGTGACGAAGAGGAATTAACAATTGCAGACGATGTTGTTGTTACCAAATACAAAATGGCTGGTGATATTACTAATGGTATAGATGAATTTTTAAAAAAAATTTATAGGTTAAAACATGTACCTTCATATAAGCATAATTAATACTAATTAAAGGTTGTTCAGAGATATTTTTTTGGGAAATACTTTGTTGTTATCATTAGAGAATAAGTATTTGTTAATTACTTTAAAATTTGTATTTGCTTCAAAGGCAGATGTATATAAAAAGTACAATTCGCTAAAATCGAAGTAAGAGCTGACGTGTCTTCTAAAAGACACGTCAGCTCTTACTTCAAAGAAGTAAGTCCTAAAAAAACAAGTCTAATGCAAAACAAGTATTACAAGATTCAGGGCACTAATAAAAAACTAGGAAAAAGTTTAAAAAATAAGGAAATACCTGAAAAAGTAAGTATATCAAATCATATTTTTCTAACCGCTTTATCTAAGTCAAAGGCTAACACTCTTGATTTCCAGTAACTTCTGGGGTACCCTAACGTTCTATTTTTGGTCCTGGTTTGTTTCTTATCTAGATTAATGATCTTCCTGATAACCTTGCATATAAAGTGGCTCTATTTGTTGCCGTTTATACTCTTGTCTTTGCAAAAAGTCTTCTCTTTTCGATTGCATAGAACCAGGGATGCGGAGTCCCAAAGAGGACTCTAGATTTGAAAGTCACAAAAAGTTTACTTCTTCCTAGTTTTTGTATCCAGGAGCTTTAAAAATACTAAAAAGCTTATGGACTACTAATAGGGAAAAATCAAGACTTTCAGGTCAGAGTAGCAATCAATTTTTGAACCCAGAGTCTTTAGGCATATTGGCGGCAAGGACTCCAAACTTAAAAAAATAAGTTCCAAATCATTAAATATAATTTTTTTTTTCTAATAGAAGATCATTAATCAACCAACATCAGGCCTGGTTTTAAATTAAAAATGCTTTATTTTTTTATTTTCTTATAGACATTAACTTTTTTAAATGACTGGAATAATATTAATTACCACAAAACGAGTTAAATATTATTTGACTTCTTTTTTATTATTACTATAAAGGAATGTTTATTTTCTATTATTATTTTTTTGATATTTAATAAATAAATTTAATATCATATTTTTAAAAATGTTTGATATTAACAAATTTCTTTCTTTTCTTGACATTTGCATAAATAAATTAAAATATGTTAAGTTTTTGAATTTTTAGATAATTATTTCTTAAATTTCTAATTGCAGCTTGCAACTACAAATTCTTTATTTAAAAAAAAATTAGCGAGTTACAAATTAAAAAAATTATTTTAATTTATTTACTTTATTAAGTGTTTATTATTTTATTAACGGTTTATTATTTTATTAACGGTTTTGTTGTGAAAGCAAAGATTATTTTTCCAAACATCATTTGTTAAGATTATATGGCTGTATATACCATTTATTAAAAAATAATCGCTGCAATTTAACTTGCGTTATAAAAAATTTAACTTTGATTCTATAATTTTTGATGCTTTTTGATGCTTAAATGCTTTAATTTTTGATGCAGCTGTTTATTTAAAATTTAATTTGTAGTAAAAAATGTTTAGGAAGGAAAACCAAAAAAATAAATGCTAAAAATTAGCTAATTTTTTTTTAAAGAATAAATAAAATTTAAATATTGAACGATATATAGTAATATTTTATAAATAAATTTGACAGTTAAGTTAAACCCAAGCATTAACTTTAATTTTAATAAACTTAAATATGTTTTTTAAATCTAAATTAATATATATATTTTTTAAATTGATTTAAATTATATATTTTTTATAAGAATTAGATTATATTGTTATGATCTTTGCTTTAAGCTTAGTGTTTAAAGTATTAGCATTTTCGAAGCAATAAAATCAATCATTACAATCAAATAAAAATTAATTTTTAATTTTATTTGAGTTTTTTTCATTAGTAAATAGCGCTTATATCTAACATAATTGTCATTTAAACTTTTGTAACAAACATTTTTACATAATCATTATTCAAAAGTTAATGTTTATTTTTAAAAATTAGTTATTTATTTTATCTTACTGCTCATAAAATAATTTCAAAGTTAAATAAAAAAGTTAATTAAAATTGTTTACTGCTTACGTAAAATCACTTAAGACATACGTAAATAGTTCTATGCAAAACGTTTTAAAACAAGCCTGCAACATGTTTAGAGCTTCTGGACATCGGAGGCCATGAAAAAATAAAGATATAAAGCTGGAGTTCTTTTGGAACTCCGCATCCCTGCATAGAACAGCAGATGATCTGGAATCTGGTCTCACTTCTGTAACAAATTGGGGCTCAAAGTGGCTATTGAATTTTTACTCCAACAAAACTATCGCAATACTATTGAAATTCCTATATTGATGAATAGCAACCCTCTGAGTCCTCTTTACATCTTGGATTGTCATCTACTACTGACCTCATATATACAATGAATTGCTAAGTTAGCTAGTTGTGCCTGCTCATCTGCATAGCTTAAGCCTCTCTCCCATTGTCATAAAGTTGCATCTCTTTCTCTTCTACAAATACTATCACAGTTACCACTCAAAAGAGCTATCATCTTTAGCCCATAATCCCAAACTCGTTTTTGCTTGTATTTTTAATTCTCGCTTATACTTTACTGTATCTATCCCTGCATGCTTTAAAAACTTCGATTGTTCTATCCCCCTCCCTTATTCATATTTTAAAGTAAAGTTACTTTAAGTTATGAATAAGTTGAGTTAAAATCTCCCCATTGCAATGGAATGATTTAATTGCTTAATTTTTTTTTTGTTTCTATTTTTACAAAGAGTTGTTTAAAAGTCTATTTTTAACCTTGACTTGATAATGAAATGATAAAAAAAAAGATTACTATTTTAAAAAGGCTATGTTATTGTAAATAAAATTTGTTTGTTTATTAAACAATCATTAGAAGTAATTTGTAAAAGCGTTTTGTGTAACTTTAATAAAATGTTTCAAAAGGTATGTTTTTTTCAAACACAATTAAAAATTTAGCAATTAGGCTAAACTGTTTACTTGATGTTTCTTTTTTCAGAGCAGTTCTAAAATGTTTAAATCATCAAAACATCTAAATATTCGTGGTCAAAGTTGTCAACAAAAAAAGATCATTTGCGTTGTTAGCAATAGTGTGTTCAATCGCACACTATTCTTGTCCATAAAAAAAAAGTATAAGCGACAACTTTAAACAATGATGATCTCTTTAATAAACTTTATATAAGATTCATTAAATTTAATTCGTTTGAAAAGTAGAAAGATATTGTTGAGAAGAAAAAAAAGACTAACTTTTTTGAAAGTCGTTTAAATTGAATAACTTTGATTTTTAATGATGTTTTTATATTATTGAAATGCATTAAACTAAAGTAACAAATCACTGTTTATGATTTTTTATAAAAATATTATTGAATAGTATATATTTTATATATATAAGTACGAATTTTTTTATTATAAGTATCTTTAAATTTAAAAAAAAATTGTATTAACTTTTTAAACTAACTATTTAATTATATTTTCTTTTGTTTGCATTACCGGCGAAAAATTATTAAAAATCTTTTTTTAGGTTTTAAATGCATTTATTAAACAATTTTAAGCGCATTTAATAAACAATTGTTAAATGTAACTTGTTACTTTATTTAAAAAGGGCTTCACATAATATTATAAAAGCAATAGTAAAGATTAACAATTCAAAGTTATTTCAAATATAATTTATATAATCTCATCGTTAAATTTTATTTATTTTAGTTGAGTTATTTTATTTTTTGTTATTTTTTTTTACAAAGATTTATTTGCTTTTTTTACGAAAAGTTTTTAAAGTTTCTTTTTAGTTAAGATAATATTAATAGCCGTGGTCAAGTTTTTAAAATCAAATAGTATTTGCAAGTTCGCGATGTGAGTCTGATGTAATAACAGGGTGGCCACTGATCATGAAAATGTTATGGAATTTTATTTAATCATGGAAAAAGTCATGGAATTCCTAAATTTTAATTGAAAGTCATGAAAAATTCATGGAACTTTTAAAAATGATTTTTAGTCTAAGTCCTTTTTGAAAAAAATATTTTTGCAGTGTAAGTTATAGATTATCAGAAAAGTAAAAGAAAAAAAGTTTTTTTTGGATATGGTTTCAGAACTTTATACCAAATGCATACCGCATGGCAAGTACTGAATAATTTACTGGTTAGTGATTTATCATAAAAGTTTATGAAGAGTCATAGAAAAGTCATGGAATTTCATTTTCAAATTTGAGTGGCCACCCTGAATAATGTGCTATTTTTCTGTCAACCATAAATTGCAAAATTTACCTCCTGATTTAAATGGCTCGCTCGAATATTCCATTTTAGTATTGGTTCTAAAGCTTCTTTTTTTTTTTTTTTACATTTTACACGCAAATTTCAAAAGTTTAGTGTTGATTGCCTTACTTTCATATACAAAAGAGTTTATATGTTTATACCACCTATCTTTGAAAGTTTTTTCAGTAAGCCCAATGTAAAAATACCCTTCTTCTGCCACAAAAATAAATTTCTAATGAAAAACTTTTAATTTCATCAAAGCGGACACTCTATAACATTTTATGTATATAATTTTTATTGTTACTTTTTTGTTGCTGTTACTAGTGATCAACCGAAATTCTGTTTTATCGGTTTCAGGCAAAATTTTAATTTTAACTGATACCAAAATTTCGGCTTTGGTACTTTTTATGAATTCGATAAAAAGCAAAATTTTGGTAAATCATTCCGAAAACCAATTATCAAATTTAGAAAAACAGATATTTTTTCAGAATTTTCACAAAATTATTAAGAATTTTCACTAAATACCTCGAACAAATCTTGTTTTGCAGAGAAAATCTGCCAGTTTTTAAATTTTGCTATTAGCTTATATCGCCAACTTATGTATTAGATCTCAATTTTGGATACATGTGTAATTAATTCAAACATATACAATATAATAGAGTATAAAAAAACAAATTAAATTAAAATAAAACTTCTAGTTATGTAATCAGGGACTATTCTAGGAAAAAAGTTTAAGTAGCGGTACACCATCACATAATGGAGAAATTTAGCTAAAATATTCCCAAATATAGGATTTTACTGCGATAAAAACAATATTTGTCCTTGAAAATGTAAAAAAGTTCCTTAATTTTTACTTTGAACGGCATGGTTGCCGCTGTCGAAAATGGTATAGAATAGCCCCTGGTAATTGAAATATATCCTAATAATTATTTAGTTTTCACTATATCATTTGATCTACCAATTATAACACAATGTATTAAGCACTCTACCTACTGGAAATATTAACACAGTTACTACTATATATATATGCGGGCAACTGAAATAGTTTTTATTTCTCATTTGAGTCGTCCGCTATGATCATCAGTAATCCAGTATAATAGTTTTATGAGAAGCCAAAGAGGTGAAAGCCAAAACGGCAAAGAAACATTTTATAAAAAGAAAAATATTCTATTATTCTCTCTCAATCTTCAATCAAATTTAATTTTAACAAATATTTAAAACATGTTTTTAAATGTTTTAAACATTTTTTATTGTACTAAGACTTGTTTTTTTTCTACTTGTATCATTAATTGCATTTTAATTATGGTTTTTCACGCGCATCTTAATAGTGTTTTTTATTATGTTAATTTTGTTTGACAAAGTTAAAATGAAAATTTATTTTACTAATGAAAAACAAAAAAGATTCAATGTTATTAATGATTAAACTAGCCATTCACAAGATTCAAAATTCAACTATAAGGTTTAAAAAAATGATACATTAGCATATGGAATTGAAAAATGTAATTTTGAAACTCATTTTAAATTAAGAAAAAACGTGCCTCAAAATGCAACAACAACATTTAAAAAAACAGTACAGTCGCACTTCGAAGTATAAAATCGTGTCTGCTTTTTTTTAAGTTTAGTAAAATTATATAACGCACCATAATGTACTCATTATTAAACAAAGTGTATACTACTTTAAAAAGAAATAAAATCTTCAGAGATCAAAATATGGTTTTATTATTAAAAACTTTTTTATAAGTAAAAAACTGATTGGTCGTCCTGCCAGGCTACTAAAAGGCATTTTTTTATTTTTTTATTTTAACTGCCCTTCGAGAAAACGAGTCATTGGGTGCTACCAAACAAACATAAGGATACACCCCTGATATATATTAAATTGTTAGAGCTCGAAATTCGGTCAGCAGAAAAATTTCATACAAAGGGGTTATCATAGTACATAGAAATTAGGTCAGCAATCTTTTGCCAACCTCAGAAACTTTAAGGTCAGCATTTGGCAATTGCTGACCCTAATTCCGATGGCTGTATATTTATGTATGTATTTATATATATATATATATATATATATATATATATATATATATATATATATATATATATATATATATATATATATATATACAGAGAAATATATGTATATAAATATATATATATACACACATATATTTCTCTGTAAATACTATACATATATATATACATATGTAAATACTATACATACATATATATATATATATATATATATATATATATATATATATATATATATATATATATATATATATATATAAATACATACATAAATATACAGCCATCGGAATTAGGGTCAGCAATTGCCAAATGCTGACCTTAAAGTTTCTGAGGTTGGCAAAAGATTGCTGACCTAATTTCTATGTACTATGATAACCCCTTTGTA
This sequence comes from Hydra vulgaris, assembly GCF_038396675.1. Taxonomy (NCBI): domain Eukaryota; kingdom Metazoa; phylum Cnidaria; class Hydrozoa; order Anthoathecata; family Hydridae; genus Hydra; species Hydra vulgaris. Next base: position 22,327,938 of record NC_088925.1, read on the forward strand.
TGAAATTTTTCTGCTGACCGAATTTCGAGCTCTAACAATTTAATATATATCAGGGGTGTATCCTTATGTTTGTTTGGTAGCACCCAATGACTCGTTTTCTCGAAGGGCAGTTAAAATAAAAAAATAAAAAAATGCCTTTTAGTAGCCTGGCAGGACGACCAATCAGTTTTTTACTTATAAAAAAGTTTTTAATAATAAAACCATATTTTGATCTCTGAAGATTTTATTTCTTTTTAAAGTAGTATACACTTTGTTTAATAATGAGTACATTATGGTGCGTTATATAATTTTACTAAACTTAAAAAAAAGCAGACACGATTTTATACTTCGAAGTGCGACTGTACTGTTTTTTTAAATGTTGTTGTTGCATTTTGAGGCACGTTTTTTCTTAATTTAAAATGAGTTTCAAAATTACATTTTTCAATTCCATATGCTAATGTATCATTTTTTTAAACCTTATAGTTGAATTTTGAATCTTGTAAATGGCTAGTTTAATCATTAATAACATTGAATCTTTTTTGTTTTTCATTAGTAAAATAAATTTTCATTTTAACTTTGTCAAACAAAATTAACATAATAAAAAACACTATTAAGATGCGCGTGAAAAACCATAATTAAAATGCAATTAATGATACAAGTAGAAAAAAAACAAGTCTTAGTACAATAAAAAATGTTTAAAACATTTAAAAACATGTTTTAAATATTTGTTAAAATTAAATTTGATTGAAGATTGAGAGAGAATAATAGAATATTTTTCTTTTTATAAAATGTTTCTTTGCCGTTTTGGCTTTCACCTCTTTGGCTTCTCATAAAACTATTATACTGGATTACTGATGATCATAGCGGACGACTCAAATGAGAAATAAAAACTATTTCAGTTGCCCGCAGGGGCTATCGGGAAAAAACCAGAGGGTAAACCACTGTGTATATATATATTCATATATATATATATATATACAGGGCTCAATTTAACAGTCGGACATTGCTGCCCCTCAGATCATTCTTGTGACCCTGTTAGAGGAGGCAACAAACCATTGTTGGTTTTTTCATTAAAAATGAATAGAAGTTGGATGTCCCCCATAAATCAGATCTCAAACACAATCCGGCGGCGGCGATGTCTGACCATTAAATTGAGCCCTATATATATATATATATATATATATATATATATAATATATATATATATATATATATATATATTTATGTATATATATATGTATTTATTTATATATATATGTATATATATATGCATATATATGTATATATATGTATGCATATATGTGTGTATATGTATGCATATATATGTGTGTATATGTATGCATATATATGTGTGCATATATATGCATATATATACGTATGCATATATATGTGTGTATATATGTATGTATATGTATTTTTGTATATATGTATGTATTTATGTATATATATATGTATTTATGTATATATATATGTATTTATGTATATATATGTATATATATATGCATATATATATGCATATATATACGTATGCATATATATGTGTGTATATGTATGCATATATATGTGTGTATATATATGCATATATATACGTATGCATATATATGTGTGTATATATGTATGTATTTATGTTTATATATGTATTTATGTATATATATGTATATATATGCATATATATATGCATATATATATGTATATATATGCATATATATATGCATATATATGTATATATATGTATGCATATATATGTGTGTATACATATGCATATATATATGTATATATATGTATGCATATATATATGTGTATATATATATGTATGCATATATGTGTGTATATATGTATGTATTAGGGTGTCCCAAAAAACAACATTTTTGAAAAATATATGCAGAGACCCCCTTAATGCGTTCTATCTAATACAAAAACACATTTTTTGAATAAAAAATATTTTAAGGGGTCCCTCAAGACCCTCGAATATTTAATGGTCCCTAATATTTTCAAAAAAAAAGTTTTTTAAAAGTATGTTAACTTGGTACTCAAAGGAAGCAAAATTATATAAAAATTTCAAAAATAATATTTAATTTGGAAAAATTTTAACTTATTTATAAAAATTGTCATAAAAATACATTAAAAAAGCATTTTTTTGTTAAAACGTGTAATTTTTCATGTAATAAAACCAAAAATAACAATTCTATATTTGAAATCTATATTGTTTTTGAAATTTATATATAATTTTGCTTTATTTGAGTACCAGGTTGATATATTTTTGAGAAATTTTTTTTTTGAAATTATTTGGGACCCTATAAATATTCAAAGGTCTTGAAGGACCCCTTAAAATATTTTTTATTCAAAAAAATTTTAAATCTAGTGTTTTTGTATTAGATAGAACACATTAATGGGGTCTCTGTATATATTTTTCAAAAATGTTGTTTTTTGGGACACCCTAGTATGTATATATATATGTGTATATATAAATGTGTGTGTATATATATATATATATATATATATATATATATATATATATATATATATATATATATATATATATATATATATATATATATATATATATATCTATGCATACATACATACACACACACACAGGCTTTGGTAGAAAGGCAAATTAAACTGATGCATAAACTTATTGGTAAAAAAATATTAAATATGTTGATGGTTTTTATTTAGCTATATTTTTAATAAGCTACCCATATGATAAAATTTTAACATAAATAAAAAAAACATTGTTTAAAATAAGTTTAAAACTGTTTTTTTTTTTTAATCAAAAATATAATTTGGCATGTGCAAAAAAAAATTTAACTTGATTATCAAGTAATATTATGTTATGAAAAATAGTTTTATTCAGACAGCAATAACTATTCTGTATAACTCATCTGTATTACCTTATAAGTTAAGTAATTAGTATGTTAAAATGGAGGTGAAATATATGTGCACTTTGCAAAAAACAATTACTATGTTCAAGTTTAACAAGATCACTTGAGAGTAAATTTATATAAATTTATAAAATTATAGAACAGAAAAAATAAATAAATAAAGTGCATACAAATAGCTCTAACCAAAAACAAAAAGTCCAGTGTAACTTTGAAAAACTATTATCTTAACTTTAAAGTATTTAACTTATTAAAAGTTGAATTAAATAAGTCTTTTTGTCATGCACTATAATAACAAGAGGGAGAAAGATTTGCCATTCTCCCTATTGTTATTATAGTGTCAAAATTTTCATGTTTGATGACATTAATATTCACAAAAAAAGCTTTCCCAAGACTATTTAGGTGGGTAGCCCCTGTATCCTGTCAAGTTTATTTTAGATAGGCTATTCATAGCTCCTGCCAAAGCGTTTATATAAATATTATTTTTATAATATATATATATAAATATGTATAAAAGTTTCCTTTGTAGAAATATATATATAGTATATATATGTATCTCCAAGTTAAGAGTAGTAAAAGTGGCAAAGCTTGTTTTTATATGCAGAACATTAAATAATATATTGATTGATGAATTATATCAGTAATACTGATAAAAGATAAAATTTACTTGTGTAAAATGCCTAGTGTTTTGTTTTAATTGAAAAAGTTGATTAAACTTATTTATTAAAATTATTTAGAAAAAGTACTTCAAACCTAAACAACCATGTTTTTTTTTTGTTTCTTTTTCTTTTTTAACTCTATCCAATATTTTTATATTTCAGCATGCGTAATGAGCACCTAATTTGATAGGTTGCTCAATATTTTGTTTAAACTACCAGGTAGTTTTAACAAAATACATTGAGCAACCTATGAAATATAAAATAATTTAAACTAAGCTTGGCTTATGCTTACATGCACACAAAGTTTTAGCTATAAACAAATTGTTTTTACAGTCAGTTTTGTGCTGCCTATACCCTATACTGACTTTTTTCCCCATTTATATGTACTTATCTTTTAATTAAAATCTGTAATCTTTCAGTTCTTTACATTCTTAGTATATTAAAAAACGTGAACACTGTTTTTAATAAATGGTTAGGTTGTTGCAAAAATTTATGATAGCAAAAATAATGAGTTGTAACTTAAATACTTTAACTGATTGTGTGTGTAAGCACCAGTTAATTTAAGTATTATGGATTTTAAAAAAAGTAACAATAAAATATGTGCATTAATTTTTAGTGTTGTTATCAACTTAGTCAATAACAATACTCAAAATTAATAATAACACTGTAATCGAAAAGTCAATTTAATTGGCTACGCACTTCCTACTAATCGACTAAAAGTTGATTTAGCTGAGAAAAATCTTAGTTTTTGTTTTTTCATTTAGTAACAATAGTATGCACTATTATAATGGTTACCTAGTTTTTTTGTCTACTTTCTTAAACTTTTATCTAATTTATAGCGTGTTAGCATTATTTATACCTAATTAAACTTTTGATTATGTATTTCATTATTTTTTTCTTTTTTTTTATTAGATGTTTTTGATTTTGAAAAATATTTTCATGCAGGACCACTCTAGCTCCAAAATCTAAATGTCATCTATCCAATCACATTGTAAATATAGCAACTTCAAAAAAAGTTTTTATTTTTGAAAAGATTTGACTTAGAAAAAGTAGACTTTAGAAAATATATTAGTCGATTTAGTTGACAGTCAAACTATATAATAGTCGTAACAACACTATTAATTTTAAAATACAACTAATACAAAATTATACTTAAGTTTTGCTTTATACTAATTGTGTTTTGTATGTAACAAAAAATGAAATAAAAATTTATTTTTGTTACAGGAAAAATCTAATCAATTATTTATTTAAAGATTTAAATGTTTTTAATTGAATATTAACCGATAATAAAAGTAATGATATAAAGATTTATTTTCAAATATGACTTTTTTTGTTTTAAAGTAACTAAATAATAAGTGGTTTAAATTGTTTTTAAACTCCTATTTTCAATTTTTTATAAATATTCATCTTGAAGAGTAAAAGCATTAAATTGACGGTTTTATTTGATAAATTAAAAAAATATTTTAAATAAGAATTTAAATAAGATATAAAAGTAGTCACAATTTCTTTTATTTAAAATATTTGATCACTGATAAATTCATTTAGACTTATGATTTATGTTTTAATATTACATTGATTTATGATTTATTATTGACTTGAGATTTATGTTTTAATATTACATTGAACTGTATGTTTTCCCCTAGTTTTATCAGATTTATTAAATCAAACAAATTAAAATATTAAAGTTAAAATCATAATTTTTGATGTAATGTGATAATGTGAATTTCAAGCTCAATATAAATGTTTTAAATTAAATAACAATTATTGAATCTTGTGACAAAAACAGAGTTTACAGTTTTTAAAAAATAAAAATATAAAGACCGTTTCCAGATATCACAATTCAAACATTTCTAGATATCGCAATTCAAAATCACTTAATTTCAGCCTGCCATTTTCATACAATTTACACATATACAAGGCTCAATTTAACGGTCAGACATCAGACATTGTCTGGCTAAAACCTAAGATTGTCTGACCAATTTACAAAGTAATCAGACATTTTGACCGACTCGAATTAAGTTCTACAAAATAAAGCTTGGGCATGAATAATGTGTGATTAAACGCTATTGCTGATCACGCACATTTTTTTTTATTATTACAACTTGACCACGACTGTTTAAATGTTTTGATGATTTAAATATTTTAGAAATGCGCTGAAAAAAGAAACGGTAAGCTAAACTTAAAGTAGGAAAAAGTTGAAAAACTTAAAAGTAAGCAAAACAGTTCAACACGAAAAAGAAAATCTAGCTTTAAAGTAAAACTAAAAAACTTAAAGTTAAAATTACTTTTTGTTACGTTTTTAATTGCATTTGAACAAAAATTAATATTTAATGTTTTAACGTTTAATCAAAGTTATGCAAAACGCTTTTACACACTACATTTATTGATTGTTTAATAAATGAACAAATTTTATTTAAATTATTGAAAAGTGAAATTAAATTATTGAAAGGAAAAATATATATTATTAAGTTGTATAAACATTTCTTTCTAAAAGTTGCACAAAAAATTTTTTTTTTTTTTTTTTTTTCAAAATAACGTGGTCTTTTTAAAATTGTTATTTTTAATCGTTTGATGCTTTAATTAGTAAATCAAGTTTTTTTTTTTAAAAAATAATTTTTTGTAAAAATAGAAACAAACAAAAAATAAAGCAATTAAATCACAGGAAGACTTGATTTAACTTCATAATTTAAAGTAACTTAAAAAAATAATCTTTTAAAAGATTTTTTGAAAGACATGCAAAAATTTCAAACATTTAAATTTATAAAAATATATACCTACTAAAAAAAAATTTTAATTTAACATATAATTTACAAATATGTTTATTTTAAACAATCATTATAATTAATTTTTGATTTTATTTTAAAGCCTTCGCGTAAAATAAAAACTTAATTTCAATGATTCAATTTAAATCAATGATTAAAAGTTATTTGTAATGTAACACTTTTTTTTTATTGCATTTAAATTGTTAAAACCTCTAAACAGCCATTGTCAATTTGTAAAGAAAAAAAAAAAAAGTGTTGCCAGTTACAGCGTGAAAATTTGTCTAAAAAAACACAATATTAAATTGAAATTTTTTTTATTAAAGAACAAAAATTGATGAAATACTCTAAATAATAAGGAAAGAAACTAAACTTCACTAGAGTAATGTTAAATAAACTGAATAACATTACAAAGACTTCAATTGCATAACTTGGTTCTGTAGAACCGTGAAAATTATATTTTAACAATTTAATCAGACACTGTCAAGCTTTGATTGGACATTATGTCCAGGACTTTATAAAAAATTAAATTGGGCCCTGCATATATTGTGGTTCCATTCTGTGTAAAATAAATGCTAATCTCTGAACATTAAATAATTTTATTTATAAGCTTTTTAGCCATAGTGAAGCAACTCAGCTAGAGAAAAAAAACTTGGGTATAAAGTCCTATCTTAAATGTTGATTTTTAATAAAAATTTGTAAATTTTATATGACAATCTTCCAATTCATGGTATCAAAATAAAAGTTCTCAATCATAATTTGAAAATTAAGTTAATTTTAAATGAGCATCCAGTTGTAAAATATTCTCTAATACCAATTTTAGTTAAAAATAGATTTATAAAAAACTACATCAACAAAAGAGCTGACATTCTGGGATAGAGTGTTATTTATTTTTTGTTGTTACATAAAGTTTGTTATAAAAGAGAGTGTTATGCAGTTAGTCAAGATAACTATATTATGTTTTAATTTCAGATTATTTTTGATTTTTTTAGGAGTCCTTAAAGCTATTATAGCAGAATGCAAGGATGGAGCTTCCGCTAGAGCAATTTGTGAACTGGGTGATAAACTTATTTTAGAAGAAACTAACAAGATCTACAAAAAGGAAAAAGAACTTAAAAAAGGTTTTTATTTAAGTATATGGTTTCATTTATTTAGGGTTGTTAAATTTAGTTTAGTTTAGTGTCACATCCTATCACAAAGGTTTTCTTGAATGAAATTGTTTTCAAAATTTTAGTTATTTAATTATTAAAACTGTTAAAAGTCTAATGTGCAGTTGCAGTGTGCTAGGTCCAGAGCAAATGTGTACAGTTGCAGTTTAATGCTTCTCATGCATTTCTATATGCAACAGGCAATTCATTATTTTTTTATTTTTATAACCTAAAAATACTGTGTATCTTTATTAATACACTAACTGTCTCTTAAGAAGTAAAATACTAGCATGTTAACTTTATTACCGCATAAAAATACATAAATTTTACCTGGGCAATGGTTTGTTTTTTTTTTAAACCCTGATTTTTTTTTATGTCATTACTATAAAACTTCAACTAATTTAGGTATTGGTTTTCCCACATGCATATGCATCAACAATGTTGTATGTCATTTCTCTCCACTTCAAAGTGAAACTGACATGATATTAAAAACTGGAGACCTTGTTAAAATGTAATTTTTTTTTTTCTATACATGTTTTAAAATATTTTAATTAGAAATTAGGCCAAAAAGTTCTCGTCTTTTCTTAAAAAAAATCTTTCTTTTTTTTTTATTTAGAGATTTAGGTACACACGTTGATGGATTTATTGGTGGAGTTGCACATACTCTTGTTGTTGGTGCATCTAAAGTTAGTTTCTCTTTTTATATATATTGGTTAATAAATAAATTAGGCTCAATAACTCAATAGACTCCTTTTATTGAGAAAACCTTTTTGCATTTGAAAGTAATTGAGTAAGTTTAACTATCGGTTTTAATATTTTCTTAGGAGAACAAAGTTACTGGAAGAAAAGCTGATGTACTTCTTGCAGCATATTATGCTGGTGAAGTAGCTCAAAGGCTTGTAAAACCTGGAAATAATGTGAGTTTTTTTTTATATATTATTTACTAATTTTTTATCATTTGTATTATTTTACATGAATATTTCGGTGAAGATTTGTTGCAAACATGGTATAATTTGAACAAATGGCTTTCAGAAAGAATAATAAGTTCAATACAGAATTGTTAAATTTACTAGTCATTAATAACTTTTATTAATAATTTTTATCAGCAGCAATTCAATTGTTGTCATAAATTGTTGTTATAATTAAATTGTTGTAATAAGTTGGGACCTGTTTTTATTGGGTACTTTGTTTGGGATTTGATACCTATTAATAAAAACTTAAATTAAAAAATTAGAATCAAAAAAATAGTGGAAGCAAGTTGAAAAATGTGAGTCTTTAAGACTGATGTGTTAACACTGATATTTCAAATATAACGAGATTCAGGGATTAAAAGTCTGACAAAAAACCGCAAGAAATATTTTAAATGTTATATAAAGGGATTGATCTGGAAATCGTTTTCAACATATATTTTATTTTATGCATACATATAATTTATTGTATTCATATTCATTATGATAAGATAAAAAAAGAATGATCATTATTAGATAAAAACACTTTATGCCAAGTTATGCTATGACAAAAGTTAACCAAAAAATAACCAAGAAAATAAAAATATATAAAGTATAACCAAGTTATGCTATGGCAAAAGTTGAGAATAAGTTTTTCACTTTTCCTTACTTTAAATCATAGAATATTATTTAACTTTTTAAATATATAACACATAACAAACCTTCCCAGGAAGCGTGTGCGGTTGTATGCCTTGTTTGTCCACATTTAAAATAACTCATTATATTATATATATTATATACACTATATTATATTACTATATACTACACTATATTATATACTCAGTCTTCTCTGTTTAGCCAGCGCTTGCCCATATGCCCGCAAAAACTTTGGCAAGCGCATAGAAAAACGCTTGGCTAAAAAATAAAAGCGTTTTGTTTTAAATTGCAACAAAAAATATTTTAGTTCGTTTGTTCAACTTTTATGAAAAATGCTTTTTTTTTTTCTTTTTTTTACAAGTTTTTTTTTTGAATTATTTTATCTATTATTTATTCAAAGCATTCTTTTTGCTATTTTTTTTTAATTTAAAAAGCAGAAAAAAATGCTTTTTTTAAATCGCTTAGGGTAACTTAAAAAAGACCATCCTACCTGGCTTTTTTGTGTGTTGGCATTAAATTGCAAACAGAGAAGGCTGTATACTAAGCGTTTTTAGTATTTGTGGAAAAATATAGCCATATGAAACTACAGAATATAAATAATTTTTAAGAGCGTTTGTTATTTTCCACTACCAAACAATACATGTCCAGCAGATAACAATATATCGGAAACCAAAACATTTTTTCATATACAATTTCATTGCAGTTTTTTTTAGTCAGTATGCTAAAGAAATATTTTACTATTTGTGCTAGAAATACTGACGATTTTAAAATTTGTTTTTTATGTTTTTGCTTAACTTTACTGTTTTGATCAATGCGCAGAAAAGTGAGAAAATTAATCGAAATATCAAAGCATTTTCAAAACAAGTTAAGTCAAACTGGTTTAAAGCTTCAAAGCAAGTATTGAGAGATAAGTGGTGTTGTGTTAGTACACCAGGTACTAAAATGGTAGCATTATAAAATGCTACCTTTTGATGAAAATTTGTTTCAATATAAATAAACATCTGAAAATTTCAGGTCATAAACTCATTGTTGTTGTGTTATTGTTATAAGTTATTGTGTTTTGAAATTTAAAAAAATGGTAAAAAGCCTATTATGCAAAAGAAGTAAGAAATAAAAAAGAATAGATTTTTTATAACATTTGTTTTTTAAAAACTTCCAATTTTATTACATAATTTCGCAAATTATTAAAAAACTCATTTATTTTCCATTGATAAAAAATTCCGTTTTTACCCAACAAAATTAACAACAAGTATATTATTTAAATTTATGTTTTACGCAGAGTATTCTATCGTTGGCTCTTGCAATAGTTCAATTACATCAGATGGTAGACTTTTTTTTTTTTGTTATGTATCTTCTTTCTTAATGTGCAAATTAAAGGATCAGATGCACATAAAAGGCGATGAAAAAGGTCTATATTGTTTTTTTTCCGATCACATTTTCTTGTTTTCAGGGTAGCATTTATTTTTAGCCTCTTTTACAATATGATAGGATGGGTATAGAGAGCTGAATGGAAAAACATTGTTTCTTAAATGCTGATAAGTTTCTTTGGATAAATTAGCATCTAAGACTAGCGCTGATGATTGTTCTGAAGTAAGTGATTCTGTCGATAATTCTTTGTTGTATATTTTTTTCAACCACTTTTGCTTCTATAAACCTTGTATCCCTTTTCAAACTTTTACTTGCTGCATATAAAAGTTCGTTTAAATTATATTTACTCAAAAGCTCTTTAATTATGCAATATTTAGTTCTCACAGACGCATCTTCAAACAAAATCGAAGGGCGTCCACCTTAAAGTATAATATTATTTTATCAATTATTAAATGGTCGTAATAATAATACAAATAAATTATACACATTATAATAAATTTACACATAGTTAAAGTAAACATACCACAGGTTTTTGTTCGATTTTTTTTTTTACAGTCAAATATAGTTTGGTTTAACCAAACTTTATATCTTTTTTCAAATACTGCACTTGTTATATTCGATTTTTTCCACTTGTTTTAGCTTGGTAAATGAGTTTCCAAATAATTGACAAGTTATCATTGGATTCTTCAAAATTGCTTTGGGAAACAAAACTTAAAATCTTTGCATGTAAATCATCATTTTGTAGCAAATTATTTTCCATTATATAATTCATAAGACATCTCCTTTCCATTTTTAAGAGATTGTCTGTTCAATAAAATATTTTTAATTTGAAGGAAAGTAATTTAAAATGTTTTTAATAAAGTAATTTTTTAACCAGCAGTAGCTATGAAACTCAGTTCCTTTCCTTTATTTCTCATTGGTTGTTTTCGTGTTTTTTATCGATTATATATAATTTTATTGTTTTCGGAAATTATAAAATAAATAATAAATATTATGTCCCAAACTTGTACTACGTAGAAGTATATAATTCATATTTTATCACAGTCTCTGAGTTTTTATTACTTTAAAACGGTAGCATAAAAAATTAGGAATAATGGTTTCAATGCAATCTAAATGTTCATTGAGCAAATACAAGGAAGTTACTGGAAAGCAATTAAAAAATACAAAAATATTTAATTTTAAACTTATGTCTTTAATAAAAATTATTATAAAGTCAAACTGCAGTTTTTAAATTTCAAATCTTCTTAAATTTTTTATTATCAATCAAAAACGCATTAACAAGAAACGTGGACGTAGTTAATTGAATTTAAAAGTGTATTCGTTTAGGCAGCTATAGGCAGCCAATTTTTATACCACAAGATCAATGTCATATTGGTATTCAATTATAAATCATTTTAAGCAGTTGATACAGGTTGATCCAATGGTTTTAAATGATATTTTTGAAAAAATCAACAACTTATAACTCAAAATTATTGATGTTATGCATTGTTAAAAATATTTATATAAAATGCAAAAAATATTTTTTTTTTTTATCTGATTTAAATATTAACATAATACTATATAAATCATTTATAAGTTAAAAAATAAACTTAAACTTCTTTAAAATAAGAAATCAAAGTTTTCAAAAGATGTAAAAAAATAAAATTTTCACACTTTTTTTGTTGTTATTGATAAAAAGTATTAAAGGTAATATTTAAACAACAAATATGGCGTTTTATTGAAAAATTATTTTTTAATAAAATATAATTTTTGGCTTATTAATATATTGAGCAAAATTTGCCTTTTTCAAAATTTCAAAACTTTTTTTATGGTTTTGCCGGCTTCTGACCCACTGTGCATAGTATAAAACTTATATAAGCATATTAAATTATGATGAAATGGTTTTTAAAAAATTTTTGTTTTCTGTAAAAAAAATTCCCATCCATCCTTTTATTAAGACCTCTTAAATTTATATTAAAGTTAATGTCAGTTCAGAAAAAATACGGATCTAGAAAAAGTGATCATTTTGATCTTTAAAAAAATGCATAATAGGTCTAATTGCGAAATCTTAATATTGCTAAACATTTCTTTAAAAAGGGAAATCGAAGAAAAGAAAACAGATGTGGTAATTTAAGAAAAGCCACACATTCAGTGATAAGCATAATACTGTGGTAGACTTTATAAAGGTTCTTCTTGGGATGGAAGCCATTACAGCAGAAAGAAATCTAGAAAACTTTATTTGCTTAAAAGCATTAAAAACGCTTGGAAATTGGAAAATAGAAGCAACCTAATGTACCAGTAACATGAGTTTTTCTGAAAAAATTTCTATACTTAACTTTAATTTAGGGTTTGACTCTCCTAAATTAGAGGCATGTTTATTTTGCGGAAAAGTATGACACCAAATAAAGTGTGAAAATGGTTTAAAAAAAAATAACACTTTGATTATTGATTTAGCTTTTCACTAGCAAAGAGAAAATGCAAAATATAAATAGCACTTTAATTTACATGGCACACTTCTGACTGTTAAGACATGCATCAGTATTAGTCAAACAATTGAACTTTTGTTTCCTGTTTAAGGGTATACCTTTTTTCTATGTGATCGTGTATATAAAACTTTAGTAAAAAAGTTTATGAAAACAGAAAGAATATATTCTCCATAAGAGTATAGTGTTTACATTACTCAAGGAGCTGTGAAAATTGCTGGAATAGACTGGAATGTGTTTGATTCCAAATCAGTATGTCATAGAGTATTGCCAATTCAAATTCAGGAAAATGAACGCTTTTTTTATTACAACAGGATCAGCCTAAAATATTAAAGTATAAGAGGAATGTAATTTTAAAATTTTTCTGAATAGTCTTAAGATTATAACTAAAAGAGGCCATGATTGTTTTTCTTGTTTCTCTCAGATTCAAGTGATTCTGTTTGCAACCATGTATAACTTATTTGTTGTAAAGCATTTTCTTATGTTAAAACTCATAATAAAAAAACTGCAAATTTCAAAATGATTTAAGTCCATCATACATTTTCAAAAAAGCAATTAAGTCAATAATCAGGTTTATTTCATGATCCTATAGAATTGCCTTTTTTTCTATACGCATTAGGGTGACTTTTTTTCAACCTTTTTTTCTATACGCATTAGGGTGACTTTTTTTCAACCTTTTTCAATGTGACTTTTTTTCAACCCCATGCTCATGTACTAATGAACTTTTACCTAAAAAGCACGAAATGAACTATTATTTGCGTATCTCTTGAAAAAAGTTCACCCCGCCACTGAAATATCGATTTTGACATTAGTACTGCTATGTATTCAAATGACATTTAAAATGTCATAGTCACGTAATACAATAAATTTTTAATTTAACAATGACTCAGACCGTTGACCTTGCTCTTATTGCATAGAATGAATAAAAGGTGCAGCTTGTCTTTATTTTTACATGTCGAATATATTTACTTCACTGCTTTAATTGCGCGCTCTATGCATTGATTACTTCTGGGGATCTGTAGTGTGGATGGTTCTCGCTTCCAGTGATTTTTCCAAGAGCTTAAAGACTTTTTGTATGGATTCAGTACTTCAGCCAAGTTATTAAAGTTGCTTCGTTGTACAGCTGGTCTTTAAACCAATGGTCTGCACAGCCATACGATATAAATCGACATTTATTAAAATGAAGGCCAGGATCGCCAGCATAGCTCTGGAATTCTACCTCGCATTGCTGATGTTGAATAATTTTTGAAACCTGATCAATAAAAAATGTCCCTTTCATCAAAAATTAGAACACTCAAGAGAGATGAAATAAAAATTTCATATAATCTCTTGAGCCTGACGTTTCGAGAATTACTTCTATTCCATTATCAAACTATGTTTTCAGTTGCTTTTACTCCTTAAACAGTTAAGATAAAAACAATGTTTAGCAATTGTTTTACTTCCAAGTTCTTCATCCATCACCAAATGGAGTATTCTATCTAATACATGGTGTTGATAATTAATAAACTGAGGTTTGTTGATGCGTTTCTCTGTAAACATTCGTTGCAATATTACAACAACACCATTCTTTTTTCCAGCGTTAACGCTGGCGGTGTCTGCAACAATCATCTGTATTGAATTCCATAGGTGAAATTTATCAAGGACTTAAAAAAATTCCTTGAGCAATAGTTTTTCCCCTGCCATCTACCAAGCCCAGGACATCCAATTTGATTTCTCTTCTTTCATTTTTAAGGACAACCACTTAATAATCGATTCCGTTGATATGCTTGCCATCAAAGTGTAAGGACCAACTTTCCATATGCAACTTTTCAATCATTTCTTTTTTCAGCTTGATTGCCTTTTTGATTTTTGACTTAAAAATAGCTGATTGACATTAAGTTAGGATGTCAATGCCTTCATGAGCCAATTACTTGCATATGTTAGCAGCTTTGTTTGTTGATACTCTTGTGTAGATCACCAAGTTGACTGCAATTTTACTTTTATGTTTTCTGCTTGGTGTGGTAGTCTCTTCTTCTTCTTCTTCTTCTTCTTCTTCTTCTTCTTCTTCTTCTTCTTCTTCTTCTTCTTCTTCTTCTTCTGATAGAGTATTGTTATTGAGGATGCTCAATAACAATTTCGTGGGCTAGTGCATTATTACTTTGCTGAACTTTTTTAACGAAACTTTTAGTATTTAAAACTTTTTTTAAATTACTTTACTTACTTTATTTTAACTACTTTAAAGTATTTTTTTAATGAAACTTTTAGGAGCCTATTAAAAACTCTTTTTAATTTTTAAATACATCTTTTCAAACAGAAGGATCCTTATGTTCAATATCTCTAGTAATTTGTATTAATGTTGGAAATTAGGCAATATAAAGGAAACAATTTCAGACAGGCATCAAATGTGGTTAATACATTTATAAAATAAAACAATGCTTTTCTATTATTAAATTTCTTTCGTCATAGCAAAATTTATTAATATATTGCGTAAATTAAAGGAGAATAACTTAATTAAAAGGGAAAGAAAAATCAGATTAGAGTTAGATGTGAGAGAGTTGAAATGAGTACTAAACCTATTACAAAATCATTAAAAACTGTTCAATCATGGAAATGCCATTTTCTTGGTCAAGAAGTTATATAAGCTACAATGCAGACACTGTTGTAATATAGTGTAAACTTTGCGCGAAGTATAAAAACATTCAAAGCGAAATTTGGATTATGGGGTCTGCTAGAAGTTCTTTAAATACCTTTTCAAATGGAACTGATGTTGTAATTCATCATCAGGTTTAATATTTATAATATAAAAAATGTCAAATAATTAACATATAGTTAATATGATTTAAAAAATGTCAAATACAGCACAAAAAAAAAATTGCGAAATTAAAAATATAATGAAAAGACAAATAAATATAAGGAAAAAAAGTTAACAAAGTTTCTCACAGTTCTAGTGTATATAGCAAATTAGTTTCTTAATATACAGACTGATAAAAATCATGAATAAACTGCATATCAAAACTTACAATTGTTGTAAAATTGTCATAAACTGTGTTTTTTTCTTCAACATGTATCAAATCCGGAAACTAAAAATAATAACCACCCTTAAAAAATGAATACATAACTTGTATAAAAATTTTATTAAAAATTTTTTTTTTATTAAATTTTTCTGGTTTATTTGATATAAAATTGATATTTTGTTACAATTTTGAATCCATTTTATATATATATATTTTTTTTTTCCTTATTCTTAGATAAGGTTAACTTTTCAGGGTGAATTATTGAACCCTTTGATATAATAATTTTGTTTAAAATCATGATACAATAATTTTGTTTAAAATCATTATATCAAATGGTATATGAGTTTGTTGATTTTCAAGCATTAAGTTATTTTTGTATTTATAAAGTTCAGTGATGAGGAATTAATACTAAGATTAAAATTTAAACAAAGAAAAAATTTTAAATTTTTGATTGTCCAAAAAAAAAACAGTTGACTGATGATTCCATGTCTGCTAGACGAATTGCGTGGAACATAAGAAATTGCCTTCGATTTCCTATATTCAACCCTCAATCATAATGAAAACTCTAAGTTACATGTTATTGTGATGTCACCTAAAATGAATTCAAAAAAATTATGTATTTATGGAAAGAAAAAAAAGCTAAAATTTAAAAATATGAGAAATTAAAAGTTACAAAAGTATTTACATATAATGGATAATTTATGTCTTATAATATTGTTCTTTAGTGACCCTTTTCTTTTAAGAATGTTGTCTAAAAATTATTATTGCATTTTTT
Source organism: Hydra vulgaris (assembly GCF_038396675.1). Classification (NCBI taxonomy): domain Eukaryota; kingdom Metazoa; phylum Cnidaria; class Hydrozoa; order Anthoathecata; family Hydridae; genus Hydra; species Hydra vulgaris. The sequence goes on from NC_088925.1 coordinate 22,344,567, forward strand.
TTCATATTTTTTTTGCTTTTTTTTTCTTTTTTTCTTTTTTGCTTTTCTTATATTTTTATTACTTTGTGTGATCGTAATATTTTTAAGCTACTCCTTATTTCTTGAATTTTCTATTGTTTTTTCTTTATTCTTCATAATTTTAGGGTTTTTTCTTTTCACTTTAAAAAAACACATCAGTCATTTGCAAAAAATCTTACAATAGATAGCTAGATTAATAGAAAAGATTATATTTAGGACTTTTATTCATCCTATCAAATCAAAATTGGTTTTTTTGAAAGTAAAAAGTAAAAGTTTGATATTTTTTTTATAGAATAATCAAGTTACAGAAGCAATAACAAAAGTAGCAGAAGAGTTTAAATGCAAACCAGTTGAAGGTATGTTTCTAATTTCAATATATGATTTAATAAAAAGTTTAAATATTTGGAAAGATATCTCATAAAACTTATTTTGTAGTTTTTATGTTTATTGTTAATATTTTCATATATTTTTAATAGTGCTAACTTTATGTCAGTGTATCAGATGTTCGTTTTTTTTTTTAATCTAATCAGTTTAAGTTATTTGTTTGATAAGGTTTCTCTTAAAGTATGAAAACTATGAAATTTGATCCTAAGTAAATTAATAGTTAGTCAAGTAAATTCTCATAATTGTTTTATGCAATGTTTTAAACCAGGATTTGACAACCTATTTTACGCAGAGAGACATTTTTCCTTAAATAGTTTTTAAAAATCTTACTGAGAGCTGCAAGGATGCTAGTTTGAAAGACTATCATTAACATATTAATTTATGATTCAATAAAGCTTAATTTTTTTAAATTATAAATATATAAGATATTTAAATTTTATTTCAATCAAGTTTTTGTATCTTTCATATTTATTTTAAAATAAATAAATAAATGATTAAAGCAATAAATTTAATATAAATAAACAAAATTTAAATATTTAATTATAAATATACACAATGTGAGATTTTTTGTGAGTAAATTGATTCACAGATTCTTTTTAGATAATGTTCATGTCTGTTCTTAATAATATGTAGTTCCAGAAACTGTCAAGAGTCAAAATGTCAACAGTTTGTAAGACTATTCCATGTTTCAAATATAATTTGGTCTTCCTTTTAAAAAATTTTTGAGTGGTGTTAAAATTTTAACCTTTTTAGAATTTGTTTCGCTAGTTTATTAAAAACAAAACTTAATTGAAATTTGATTGCTAATATCTTGAATAAATTTAAAATTATTTTTCAAAAGAAACTACTTTTTCTAAAAGTAAAAGTGCAGTATTACCTTATTCTTGCTGCTTCTTATTGAGATTTCATATCCTTGCTTTCAAGATAAGCTGTCATATACGTAAAAAAATTTGAATTTTGTAATCAATTATAATCATTTAAGTATAAGTATTTAAAAGCATTTGCTAACAATTTTTTTGGTATGTTTGATAAATTAAACAAAATCTTTAAAAACTGCCCCCTTACCTCCTTCCTCCACCTTCCTACCCCCTAGATAGCCAACAGACATTATTATTAAAAAAAAGACAGAATATCTTTTATTAATTTCGTGTTAAAAACAAAATTTGTGACAATTTGATGCTTGTGGTTGATGGGGGTGGTTTTGTTGACTATTTTTACTACTATATTCTTTGCCTTTTGAGTTTCAAAAGGAAATGTTTGCACACGTAGTGGCTCTTGGTAAATAGTTGCCTCTTTAATTGTGTTGAGCAGAGTATCAGTAAGTCCCATCTTCAATTAAAAGTTTAATTTTTTAGTTAAATTTGTAAATAATATTTGAAGTAAAATATTCACTATAAAATGTATGGAATTAATATAAATATTCACTATATTATATTTAATTCTCTATAATATTGCTAAATGCTATTGCTATGGAGATATGTGTATACTTGTGTACGCTCTGACTTATACTAACCGTAACACACATAGTCAATACTGCAACTTAATCAAGTTTACAGATGCAGCTAAAATGTGGCCAAATTAGTCATGTTGAGCAGCAAGCTAAATTAAAACAAGACAAGTATACTCGCTCAGAGCTTATGGGACTTTTTTTTTTTTTTTGGCAAGTATATATGTCTTAAGCAGCAAATGAGTTAAAGTATCATTGGAAATTGTATATAACTTTTTTAATTTATATAAATTATGTATGTATTTTTTTAAAATGTTACACGGTGTCTCCCAAAAATAACCGAACTTCATATTTAAATCATATAACATGCAGCACCGTCCATTGATAATTTGCAGCATGAAAAAGATACATTCATCCTCTTTCAAACGCACTTACATCCATGGAAATCGGATGACAGATGTGAAAGTTACAGCCATTTCAATAAAAGAAGAACGCATCCTAATGTTACAAAACAAAAATGGAACAAAGAGCGAATATAAAATTTTGTGTTAAACTTGAAAAAAAATTCGCTGAGACATAAGAATTGATGAAAAAGTTTATGGTGATGATTGTATGAGTCGTACTCAAGTTTATACGTGGTTTACACGATTTAAAAATGGTCGTGAGGATTTAAATCCTTTTACAAGCTTCTGGACGATCTGAGGCCAGGTCGTCCAGAAGCTAGTAATTATGCTGAGTTAGTGGAAAAAGTCCGTGAAATCATTGCAAATCGATGCAAATTTTACTATGAGAATGTTGGCTGAGGAATTAAATACAAGTAAAAACACTATTTGGAGAATTTTAACTCAAGATTTGGGTAAAAGAAAGGTATGTACGCGTTTTGCTCCACATGAATTAAATGAAGACCAAAAAATCACTTGTGTGGAGCATTGAAAAGACTTAGTTGAAACTGTTGAAAACGATCAAGTTTTTCTTGATTTGATCATAACTGGTGATGAGTCATGGTGCTTTAAATATGACCCTGAAACTAAGCGTCAATCTGCTGAATGGAAGTCCAAAGGCGAGCCAAAACCAAAAAAATTGCGTTTCCAGAAGTCTCAAATCAAGACAATGTTGATTACTTTTTATGATTCGAAGGCTATTGTCCACAAGGAATTTGTTCTAGAAGGTCGAACTGTTAATGAAGAATACTATTTAGGCATTTTAGCATTTGTTGTGTTAGACCTGAATATCCAGCAGGAAAACAACAATTTTTGATAAAAAAACGGATTTCTCTCATCAACCACCCTCCATATTCGCCTGATCTATCACCGTGTGACTATTTTCTATTTCCAAAACTGAAAACCAAGATGAAAGGAGCATTTTATGATGATATCCCAGCCATTCAAGCAGCTGTAATCGAGATGCTGAAGAACATTCCTATAAATGACATAAAAAATTTATGCATGCGCTGGTTGATCGTGCCAAATGTTGTATTGAGTCTGATGGAACCTATTTCGAATAAATAATAACTTTCAATGATTATATAATGTGTGTTTTATTTTATATCCAAAAAGTTCGGTTATTTTTGGGACACACTGTGTATAAAAAAAAATCTTAGACAACAATAGTCTGATTGCTTCATACAAGAATCATTAAAGTTAATCACTTAAAAAGATCAGTTGAATAAAAAATGTTTTTGAATCCAATTAAATAATCTTTTAAGCTTTATATTTTATAACACTTTTTAATAAGGTATTAAAACGATGCTAATGATTTTTTGTATTAAGTAATAATGAATATTATATATAGTTTTTTTTTTTTTATAAAAATATGTTTTTTTTTTATAATAAATTTTAATCTTTTTAAACAAATTTAAAACAAAACAAAATCAAATAATAAAACCAATGTACAAATGTTTAAACATAGTATAAAATGGTTTTTAATGCATAATTATATACTAGCATGTAGTGTATTATAGTGTGTACATGGAAACTTTTTTTGTACTTTTAGGATAGTAAAGAAAAAAAACTTCAATTTAACTTAAGTAAGAATATATTTTAACCTAATTATCAGAAGTAAATTGTATCTTTATTTTAAGGGTTTCCCATAATATTAAATAATCATTAAAGATTAAGATTTTAAAAAATATAAGTTTATTCTAAACATAATTATAAACATGTTTAAATAAACATAGTGTTTTAGTTTTTTTTTAATTTTCTCTTTCGTTAAGATTTCTTTTCTTTTTAAAAATAGTTGTTTTTTTAGTTAAGTCTGATGAGCTTTTAAAATTTTGAAGACGTTAAAAGCAGTGGTCATATTCTCAAAATAAAGTATTATTTACATTAAAATATAATTGTATGCGATTGCACACCTTGTGAAAGCCTGGTTATACTTATTGCGCCATCTTTAGCGATAGATATTACTTTTTAAAATCAATTTAATTTTTTGTCAAAAATTTGAACATTAAGGAATTCGTTTTCTCCACAAGTTTCTCCTTTAAGTATAATCAAAATTAGCAGTTCTTTGTGTATACTGACATGATATATATCGTCCTACTAATCCAACTTGCTTGGTGTCCTTAATGTCACACGCCTAATAAAACAGGCTATAATTTAAAATGTTGTGATCTTAATTTTTCTGTCATTTATTGTTTTGTCATGAACTGTTTTTGCAAAGAATATCTAATTTTTTTAATTATCTCCCCTTTTTAAAATTGTTAAAAAAAATTAAAATGTTTTTAAAAATGCTAGTTATATTATTATACCATCACTATCTGTAAAAGCTTCCGTTCTATTATCACCACAATACTACATCTATCTAACTATTAATTATCAAAACTAGCTGCTGTAAAACTGTTTAAAGACTGCCCGTTTATTAAATTTCAAGGGTGGATGTTGCATATTCTATTGTAATTCTATTGTTTTGGCCTTTCTGTTGTTGCTAGATAAATATCTTTTGGCACAAGTTTTGTTTAAAAGTGGCATTCATTATTGTTTGACAACATTTTATTACAGGTTTGACATGATGATATATGATGTACTTGGAATGAAAGCATTTATTTCTGTCTATTCAGAGTTAATGTTTTTTTTGTTTTTGTTTTTACCTTCTAAAAAAAGCTGTGCTGGAGTACAAGAAACACACACACAGTTTGCAAAATTTTTGCAGTCACTGAAATTTCTATTTCAACTCCAAATTATTTTAACAAAGCTGGAATAAAAGTAAAATAATTTTATGATTACCTTGAAGTAAACAACTAAAGGTTCTATTTTATTGGAAAGCACAAAATAAATATGGAGCTTCATGTTGCAGGTATGAAAATGAAATAATATTCATTCCTTCGTAAATATATTTCATGATAATCCTTATGAATATACATTGTTTTGTTATACTTGGATTAGACAAGCCTTTATATGTTAGATTCCAGCGTCATCTCAATTTTTTACTAAAGCAGGATGATTAATTTGTAAAATATTATGAACCTAATGTTTATTCGCATAAAATTTATAAATCTATTTGACAAAATGAAAATGCTTTGTTTAATATATAAATGCATTTTTACAAAACTTGATACTTTAGTTGTGATGAATTTGTTTGTTTTTGTTAGGAATGTTATCACATCAATTGAAGCAAAATGTGATTGATGGGGAAAAAACTATTATTCAAAATCCTAACGATGCGCAGAAGTAAGTTATTAAAAGTATTTTTTTTGTTTTAAATGATTTTTTTTATCATCTCATTCATTTTTTATTAATTGTTTATGCATAACATAAGAGATGTACACACACTTCTTTTACATACATTAGAAAAATTATAAAATAGATCTTTCCTTTGCCATTGTCTATTGTAATGGTTTTTCAATAAAAACAATTTTATCCTAGAAAAGATCATAAAAAGTGTGAATTTGAATTGCATGAGGTATATGCTATTGACGTGCTGCTAAGTACAGGAGATGGTAAAGCTAAGGAGAGAGAAACTAGAACTACTGTTTACAAAAGGACTGACATGAATTACAGTTTAAAAATGAAAGCATCAAGAAGTAATTTATTTTAATTTTTTGAATAATTTCTTAAAAAATTTGTGTTAATTTTTATAAATAATTCATTGTTTGATGATGCTATTGCATATATATATGGCAATGAGAATTTATTAATATAAAAATTAAATGATTTTTTCTCTAAAATAGTTTTTAATTGAAAGAAGGAAATATATTAGATTTTTTTCTTTTGCTGATTAAACGGATCCCTAGGTGTCAAAACAAATTATTTTAATTTCTTAAATAAACATTAAATATAATTTTTTAATTAATGTTATTTAATTAATAAACATTTCATCTGTATTTGTACTAACCTTGCCATCTTATTTCTGCTTTTAACTCTAGTATAAGGCTTATGATTTTGCTTAGTTATAAAAATATCTGTTTTAAATGGTGTGTTCTCATTTTTTTTTTTCTGTTGTGTTGTATCTATGTAATTAATTAAATATGGGCATAAAATGTAGAAGTATTATGGTAGCGATTGTTATAGTTATTTATTACTGTGAAGCAAATTGGCATGTATAGTAAATTATAGTATAGATATTTCAAAAATGTAATTAAAAATTATATTTTGTTGCTTTGTGGAACATGGCTGATTTTCATATATGATTTAAATGGTTTATTCTTATCAGTCATTTTTAAATTAATACTAACAAAATCGTGATTTTTTGTTCCTGTTCTTAATAGCAATTGTCTCATCAAAAGTCCATTTATATATCATACTTAAAGTCCATTTATCATACTTTTTCCAACAATAGCTATAAAAGTCCATTTATATATCATACTTTTTCTAACCAATTGTTTTCGGTGGTTTAACAAACAGTCTTTATCAAATTAACCTTCAAAACACTAAAAAAATTAGGAATGTTTTATTTCAGTCAATTGCTGATTACCATATATGGATGTGTAGCTTCAATCCAAGCTTCTTTGTTTATATCTTTAGTATATATTGCTATATAATAAGTAAAATAATCGCAAAGAAGTTTTTTTTTAGAGAAGAATTTTTTATTATTAAATAGTCCCTTGTATTAACTGTCTTATCTCTTTTATAGTACATACAATCTTTTATATTGTATACACCTTTGCAGTCTTGCTTTTTCTACTGGTTTTATATGATCTTAAAACTTTTGATAGTTATAAAAAAATATATATTATGGTTTTAAACTTTAATTTCACTTTCCAAAACTTTTTTCTTTTCTTTTTTTTAGGAAATTAGGAATTTTAAAAAAAAAAAAAAAGTTCTTAAATTAAGATTTTTTTTTTTTTTTTTTTTATTTTATTTTTTTTTTACTCAAAATTAAAAATCTCAAAATTAAACTTTTAAACTTATTATTTAATCCTCATATTTAATAAAAATGAATTTAATAAATTTCAAAACTTATATATTTTTGATTAGAGGCCAAATCTATAACTCATTTTTAGTGTATCAACATTTCAATGCTACTATTCCGAAAAATTCACATATATAAATCAAATTCATATATATATATATATATGTATGTATGTATATATATATGTATTTGTGTATATATATTGACTGTGTTTATCTCTAAATAATTCGGTCAAAAATGTATACCAAAATCCATTTAGAAATTAAATTTTATATTTAGAGTTAGGGTTTGTGTGAGTGTCAGTGATGAAATGTTAAAATAAAGAAAGGGTTTATGGTATTTCCAGGCAATGTATATGTTCATTTTATTCATTATCTATTCATTTTCTGAATGCTTTCTAAATTTAGGTGTTTTAAGTAAAAAAAGATAATGCTAAAAATTAAGTAAACATGAAAATTTAAATTCAGTTCCTAAATGTTATGTGTAATATGTATTCTATTAAATTTTTTCTTTTTTTTTAATGTTTCATATGAGAATGATGAAGCTTAGGCCGAATTGATAAACATTTGTTTGAAGTTTAATAAAACAAGCTCATAAATGTTATGATAGAATTCACCATAGCGACTATTCTGACTTATTTTTTTTATTGTATGATTGAGATTTTATTAGTTTTGTTATGACATAATATGAATTCTAATTAAAATTTAGATTTTTACAGTGAAGTTTGCAACAAGTTTACCATGATGCCTTTTACCTTAAGGTAAATTTTTAATTTTAATTTGAGAATTTAATCTTATAAAGGATTGTTTAAAAAAACAAAAAATTATTATGTATTAAAGAGCTTTTGAAGATGAAAAAAAGGCTAGGCTTGGTGTAAATGAGTGCACTAATCATGAGTTAATTACACCTTACCCTGTGCTTTATGAAAAAGATGGTAAGTTAAATTAATTTTTTTTTTTAATACTTAATTATACAAGTTGTAAATTGTATTAATCTATTCGATAGTGATATTAAATCTAATGTTTTAGGTGAATATGTTGCACAGTTTAAATTTACTGTATTACTTATGCCTAATGGACCACTTAGGTATTATGATTTATAAATAATTTAACAAGATAAGTCCATTTCATATATAGTGAACTTTATGGGTTATTTACTCTATACATAATTGAATATATAATTTGTTTGTGTTTAATTTAGAATTACCCATGGCACTTGGGATCCTGAGTTAGTTCAATCAGAATACAGCATAAAAGATGAAGAACTTAAGGTATTTAAATTTTAAATTAATGAATTCTATTCTAATAATATTTAGAGGGCTGTTGCACGCTTGCTTCAGAAACAGAGAATCTGTGGTTCAAACCTTACTTCTGGGCTAATTTTGCGACATTAGTTAAAGTAGGAGGCGTGAACTTCCAATTAGATACTCATCCGCAGTGCTCTGTGATAGACCTTTAAGACTTTTTGGGGGACCAGAATAAAATTTAAAAAAATTTAATAATATTTCTAATTATTGCTCTAGAAAAATATTAGGCCAGGAACCCATGCAATGTCTTGATTTGAAAATCATGCACTTAAAAGCATTGCCATTTTCGCTTAAATATATTTATAATACGATAAAATAAAAATAAAAACTTTTATAAAAACTTATTTTACATAAAATATATCGTACACCCAGATCAAGGGTGCCACAAGTCAAAAATTATGGATATTGAGTTATGAATGTCATTTGATAGTATGTTATGTGTTATACATGGTGACAAAATACCACAAGTCTAAAACGAATGTTTACAGATACAAGTGGCACTCTTAGTTGGAAAACGTATTAAAAACTTAGAACTCCAACCCTGATTTTCTCAATTTGAGCCTTTTTGACTTGTGGCACCCTTGATCTGAGTGTACGATACTTTATAATTATCCCAGTGAGCACGGTACGTTTTTTTAAAGGTTCTTAGGACGTTTTTATAAGGTTTAAATCTAAAAACGTCCTTAGGGCGTTTTAAAAACGTACCGTGCCCCCTGGGATATTTATATAATATATCATTGGCTTGGTTGTGTATTGTGTGTATATATTTTTTCTATATTATGAGATATTGAAAAAAATTTACTTTCTTAACTTCCAGTTTTTAGTATATGTTTTAAATAGTCAACTTATTTTATAGAAAATATTGTCTTCTCAAGTAAATAAAAAAAATCAGAAGAAAAAAAAGAAAAAAGTAGCAAATCAACCAACCAGTGATACAACTTTAAAGAATTCAACGGATTCCTCGCTAATAACTCCACCTGTCGCCTCTTAGTAAAAACAAAGTATTTATCCTGGCTTACACTGTTTTATATAAATAGACCTTTTTTGGCTACAGATTCGGAAATAATTGGTTGCATAATACATGAGCATTGATGTTCCAGCAATACATTAGTTTCAATATTCAATAAACTTCTTAAGTTTTTTACATTAACATTTTTCTTTTTTAATTAAATTTGGTTATTTTTCTGTTTTTAAAGTAGAATTATATATTATTACAAGAAGTTCGTGATTATGTGAAGTGCTTTTAAAAATACTGTTTTATCAAACCAAATATTATTACTCTCGGCAAATAATATTTTTAGAACGATCTTTTTATTATATATATAAATGTATTTATTACTTATTGAAAGGGTGTATGTAACTTTGTATTCTCATGTAATACTGAGATGCCAATATTTTTTCCTTAATAAATAAGTTGAAAGTAAATTATTGGTTTGCAATTTTTGAGCAATAAAATTATAAATCATGTGCGTTGTGTTTATGCCGCCTGCTATTTACAATTTTTTTTGGGAGTTTATTATATTAAACGCAGATGCACAAATTAAGTTTAAACAAGTTCTTTTGAACTATAACGTTACAATGTTGTCGAATCAAAATAATAACTCAAATGAATGACTTAACTGACATTTAGTTCTTAATTTTTTTTTACTTTTAATACTCTCTAAAGTTATCGTAAAATATTGAAAAAGATTATTTTTATTAATTGAGAAGATTACTACTAACAGGTAGTCAATTTATTGAGTCAATTTACAGCCTAAGTAATAAAATCGCTCTATTGACAAATTATACAATTATAAACTAATTAAACTTTAAGAAGTTTAAGTTTTGTGTGATAATAGTTATTTAATCATTTTTTTATGATAATAGTTGCCTTAAAAATTTTATTTATTTTTTAATTTTCCAGTTCTTTTTATTTTTAAACTGTTCTAAATCTAAAAATAGCTCATAAAAAGTTCACATTTAAAAAGCAAAACTAGGTACATAAGATTGCCCTAAATATAAGAGTAATTTATATTAAACAACACCTTAACTCTTAGTTATTGCTAAAAAAAAAAAAAAAAGTTCTATATTTGTAGTTATAATCTAGAAGTATTCTTCAAGTTTTTCAGAAAATGTTCGTTCTTATCACAGTTATTTTAAAGAAGCTTTTTTAACCTTTTCTTTAGATACTATTGCTGGAGTTTTGTATTTTTAACTCAGTTTCTATTTTTAGATTAGAAAAGTAAATAAAACAAGAAAAAGGAAAGTGAAACGAATAAATCTGAAAAAAAAGATGAATTTTGGGTTTAGACTCATTGGACGAGTAAAATAAAATTTTCCTGTATTAGTAAAGATATAATCTATGATTGATAAATACAAGCTGATGCAAATTTCTAATGCAGAACGCTAATGAGCTGATATTTTAAGAATGTTTAATAAAAATATTTATCCAACGAAAAGAAATTTACGAAACAGTTTAACAATCGATTACTCGTGCTAAAATGAACCATTTAATGTTTTTCGAGTTTTTAATGGACCGTATGCTTCTTACAACATCAAATAGAGTTTTTCCACTATTTTCTGTTAAGTAATAGCATTTTCAGAACTTTGTTTTCATTTGGAACTCATTTTAATTTGCCCGGCAAAGACTATTGTCTCGCTTACAATTTAATATAAATCGCTATTATTGCAAACAAAATGCAACAGAAAATAGTATGAAGGCCAGAAGTCTTTTGATGTTTATATTGTTAATACTTTAGCGGGTAAACACATTTTCCCTCATTTAAATCATTAGGCGAATGATATATAATCATTTTTCGCATCAGACTTGTTTTATTTAGAAGTAGAAAACAATTTTAAAGTGTCTTGCCGACGGGCGAGCTGAAACATCAAATGATTCATGATCATCTGTAATTTAGTTAGCTGGTGCAGTTTTAATTTAAATTGATCTATTCTTGAATGCAATTTAGTATACGTCGTATATAAATAAATTTAATTTACGCAGAGTATTTAGAAAATAATGTCACTATGTCAAATAATGATGCTATATAATAGTTTTCAGTAATATATGTTGAACCAAAATAAAAATAATTTTCAATTTATATTATGTTTAAGTTATCGAATTTGATTGAATATTATAAAAGAATTGATCTTTTTAAGAATTTAACACAATAGTTGAACTTCATTCAAATATTCAATTTACAAGAGTCATTGTTTTAAACATATTTTGTGAAAAACTAATTAAAACACGTTAAATAAACCGCCTGGTATATAGTTAAAAACTAGGGTATTCAGTGCTCAAAAAAATATTTTTGTTAAGCAAATCTCAAGATGAATTTTTTTTTTAAGTTTTAAAAACTCAATAATTTTTGCACCAATACTTACGTTTATCTAATCTTGAGTTTTGTTTAGCAAACCAAAATATTTTAACACTGGTTTCTGACTAATTTAACTAGATGGTTTTTAACGTTTTTTTATTATTTTTAAATTGTATTAAAAATACATCTCAGTTAAGCTAAGAATGAACATAGGACTAACTTGATACTTTGATTATATTATATATATATATATATATATATATATATATATATATATATATATATATATATATACACACACACACATACACACACACAGATATACATTTTACAAATAAAATCGAACGTGTGCTAAATTATTTTTCGAACAAATTTATGCTAACTAACGTTGGACGAAGTTTTAAAAATTTTTGTCGTTTAAAAAAAGTTTTGCTTTTTATTCGCCAGTTGACTTATATATTTTACGTATACATATAAAAATAAAGTTGCTGACATTTTTATTTAAATTTTTGATTACATTTTTTTTTTCAAATTAAAATTTAGTTGATAGATGGAAGATTACAGTGTAGATTCGTGTGCTTTATCAAAATACTTTAGGGAACTTCAGCAAGGTAATTGATAAGGTTTAAGTTTAGTTTTTAATATAAAAAAAGTTTTTTTTTGACGTTTTTTTATTTATAAGCATTTTTTCTCGTTTGCTGAGGAATTTTTTTTTAAAAATAAGAACTTAAATCATACTAATTATTACTTTAATATAAATAATTATAAGTTTTTATTTTTCTTTACTACCAAGGATTTCAAACATTAAAAAAAACTTAAGTATTTACAAGATTTTCATTTTCTGAATTTGGTTTATTTGTTTTAAATTAATGTTAACCTTGTAGTGTATAATGCTCAGCGAGGGACATCATTTATCAGTTTGTTTTTTGCATTTATTTTTCTTGAAGTTATTTCTTGAAGTCTATTAGTTCATTTATTTTTATTGCAGAAAAGAAAAAGTTAGAAAATAAACTAGAGCACTTGCGCATGAGAAAGAATGATATTGAGTCGAAGTTAGATACAGGTTTTTTAGTTATTAGTTCTACAGTTTTTAGTAGAGTTTAAATCATACAACAACAAGAAGATATTTATTTTCCTTTACAATCTACAACAATATAATAATAATTACAAAAATAATAATATAAGATAACAAAATTAATACAAAATAGGATAGATTAAGGTAATATGAGCATACTAAAGATGTAAGCAGTGAAGTTAAAGTTGCTATGTGTTTTTTGAATCGATTTTATGTGGTGATAACTGAAATCAATATAACTGGCGTATATATATATGTAGTATTTAGCGGGTCTCTAATTTAACAATATTAAATTTTTTTGCGTTTTTTTAAAATATTATCATCACGCTTAAATAAATATTTTAATGCTAAAGTAATGAAATTTCATAAAGAAAAATTTGTTAGCTAGAAATCCGTTTCATTTTTGTTTGAAAAACAATGCTTTGAAACATTTAGTTTTGACTTAATTAAAAGATACCATTTTTGTGTATTATGAGCATGCTCAAATTACCCAGTGTTGTTCATTGAAATTACTTAGTTTAAAGTCCAAATTGCAGTGGTTTTAATTGCTTTATGAATAAAAACATAACACAGTAAAAAATTATTATATTATAACTATACTAAATATTTTTCTGTAATTTAAATTTTAAAAAATTGGAATTTTTATCGTTCAAAGTTAATAAAATTGTAAAAATAGAGAACTTTTTTTTTTTTTATTTAAGTGCGTTAAACAAAGTAGTATTGTTTCAAAAAATGGCCTAAAATTTCATCTTCTAACGATAAGCTTTGTCAATAACGAATCATTATACTCTACAATTTAGTTCTAATTTTCAGCTTAGTGATTTTTTACTTAATTTTATTTGTATTAATAAATGTCTAGATGAGACTTTGTAGTAGTTTTGCCGGATTTACAAACAAGTATTTAGTATTTAAACTTACTATTATAGTTATTATATATTAAATAGTTTACTTTTTTGGAATGTGATTGGTTAACTTTAAATTATGATAGCTAAGTTCTTTGAAAAATAACAATATCATTTCGTTCTCCCTTTTATATTATATCTCTTTGGTTATTTTCAATGTTAATCGTTTTTATAGCATGCTTCCGTTTACGATAAAGAGGTTCAAGTTAGCTCTTGTGAAAACATGATAAAATAATAGCAACTGTAGTTTTGTATTAAAGTTTATGAAATTTTTTTTAACAAAATGTATAAGATTATGTACTGTATTGTGTTTCGGCTGTTCTCCAGTTGATACTTAGTTAAAATAACAAAGAATAAGTTTTTAGGATCTAAAGAAAATTAAAAGAAAACGTTTTAAACATAGTCAAAAATTTATTATCCGAAAAATAAGTTTATTCACAAAGTTATTAATCTATGCGTGGAGTAAAAAATCTTTTTCGGAACAAAAGTTTATCATGGTTCTTGTCGAAGCCAAGGTGTTGTTGAGTCAACATAAAACCCATATTTAAGTGTGCTGAAAAACTAGGTTTTTCTGTTAAGCGTCAAGCTGAGCGATGAGCCTATATTTTCTCCAGAAAAAAGTTTTTAACTAAGTTTTTTAACTGTCTTTTAGACTCAACATTAATTTCAGTCAACGAAAGATTTGATCAGATAAATGAGAACTCGGAATCGTGGACTTTTTTGGGCAAGTTAAAACAGATTACAGAAAAACGTGATCTAATCAAACTTTGTGGTAATCTCCAATTGAAACTAACTTTGGACTCTAAATCATATATAGATAGTTGTATGTTGCGCGATGAACTCCTAAATCTGAAATCTTTTTTGTTTCATCAGGATGTGATTACTCCTGTTTTTGTTTAAAATTTTATCAAAGATTGCAACTTACAAGAACTATATCCAAATGTATCGATAGCATTGCAATTAATTAACTTGTAACAGTTGCGAGTTAGGAAAAAAATTTTTCTAAGCTTAAGCTGATAAAAATCTATCTACGATCAGCAATATCCCAATCTAGGTTGACAAACTTAACAATGCAAATTTGACAATCAAAAATAAAAATGTTAAAAAATTCAAAAACCTTGTAAATATTGAAAACCTAATAAATACGTTCGCCGATAGAAAGGCTTGAAAAGTAAAGTTTTGTTAGTTTCTTTTTAATAATTACTAATTCATAACTACTAATAAATAATTTAATAATTACAAATTCAATTAGTAAAAGTAGACAACCAATTAAATAAAGGTAGATAACCAAAAGAAATAACCAATTAGTGATTGGTTATTTCTTTTTTTGTATAGGGTGAATTGAGTTAAAGGTGCTGTAGAAATCTTGCTTAGGGCGCTGGTAGTGCTAAAACTGGCAATAGGGGCAAGTTGGGCAATTAAAATATCTCGAAGACTACGCATCGTCTGACGGAACAAATTTAATAGATGAAAGTTAGTGAATTAGAATGGTAACACTGTCCGCAACAGAAGGTTGTCAGCCGGCAGTCGAGTAAGATGCAAGGCTACCTTTTCTAATTTATACCAAAAAATAAAAGAAAAATAGAATTATTGCTATTTTTTTTTAGACGCTTATAAACTTTTTATCTACCATCTCTTAAGTGTTAATATTTTACCATTTTATAGGACTTTCGGTTATAATTAGCCGTTTTTACGATTATGATTAATCGTTTTTTAAGTTTTACTGTTCACTTGCTAATTATTATTATTATATAATCTTTTTTCGTCAATATAAAATTTTTTTTTTTTTACAAAACTGTTAAAGTAACAAATTGACTAGAGCAAGCAGAAGACGATGGTCTTATCATCTTGCCCCGTTAATTTCAATTATGTTTTACAATCAATATCAATTAAATATAAGATAAACACAAATTATAAGATATTTAAACATATATAAATTTAAGAACTCGTATAAGTAAAATAGCCATGTAAATGTATCTTCATAAATATAAATTCAATTAAATGCATTTTTATAAATATAACCATAATCATTTCCAGCTATTGTGTAAATGGAAAGAAAGAAAAAATGTGCCACCTTGTCTAGAAGGGGTAAGTTGAGCAGTTTTAAAAAATGATTAAATAAAATAATATTAAAAATGAGAAATGGACACGACTTTCAAAATAAATTACTAAAACATTACAAAACAACAAGAATAGTTTAGAGTAAAAGTACCTCAAACCGGACAGTGCGCAAAAACGGACACTTATCGAAAAAACTAAATATCTTAACTAAAAATAAAGATAATTGCAAAATTCAAAAAAGTTTTAAATTTTTAGTGTGTGGAAAATTATAAAATTTCAAAATAAACAATTATTCAGATGATTGCTTTAATAAGATATTTAAGTTCAAAGAAAATCTAAACCCTAAAATTCAAAGCTTTTTCATAAGCATACTCTGTTAAAACGTTATGGCGGAAATAAGATTTTCTTCAGTTTTCACCTTAAACCGGACACAATAAATCCACCCTATAATCAATTAAAATTTAATATTCAATTTCAAAAATCTGTAACTAAATTGAATTTACTAAACTTTTAATGGCAAAAAATAAAACAAACGAGAAGCTTTACACCGAGGAGACAATAAAAAACGCATCGGATAAGATTGAAAATGGCAAGTAAAGATTAAGAGGCAAGTTAAGCTTAAGAGGCGCGTTAAGCTTAAGAGGCGCAAGCGCAAATCAACGTTATCCGACCGAAAATCAAACAAGACTTTATTAGTTGGTAGTGGGAATACAACAAAATTGAGCCCTTTTATCGAGTTAACCTTGGTTCAACTACTTCAGATGCTTGGCGATTGGGGCTTTGGTAGACGATTAGATTAAGTTCAAAGTTTAGTGAGAGACTATTTAGTTAAAAATGATGAAACGTGTCTTTTCAAAAATGGAACGCCTGATCGCAAAGGTACAAAGGATTTATGAGTCAATGGCATACAGTACTAAGCGAAAGAACAGCTACAACCATCGCATCTTTGAGACTATGTCATGCACACCAGAAATTATTGCCCGTTATTTTGATGTTTTAAAAAAATATTTTGATTTAGCAAAAATAGGTTTAGTAAAGCCATGCATTTTTGGAATTGTGATGAAACTGGTTTCAATGGTAACAAAGGCGATGCGAAAGTAATTACCAGAAGAGGTACAAAGCGTTCACTAGTATTAACTGGAAATAACGAAAAAATAAACTACACTGTTCTTAATTGTGTTAATGCTGACGGATTCCTTCTACCGCCTTTTGTTGTTTACAAATCAAAGAATCGGCTATATGATGATTGGATTACAGGAGGCCCACCAAACACACTTTACACAACATCACCATCTGGTTGGATGGAAGGTAATCAATTTTTGCAGTGGCTCGATGAAATATTTATTTCTCACATTCAAAAAATTAGTGTTCAGCATATTTTACGTTTGGATGACCACCATACACTCGTGTCACTAAATGTAGCCTATTGTGTAAAGAAAACAATATAACACTAATTTGCATTCCTGCCCATTCATCTCAAATTCTGCAGCCTTTAGATGTTGGTGTATTTTGCCATGTTAAAGATGTTTGGCGTGATATTTTAAGAAAATTTTACGCTGAATGTGGTTTTAGCAATAAGTCCAAAAAAATTTTTCCCAAGTCTCCTTGTACAGTTGTAAAGAAGCAACAAAGCTAACACTCGTACTCAAATTATTGCTGGTTTTGAAAACACTGGACTCTTTTCATTAAATCAAGACAATATTGACAAATCAAAATTGCAAATTTATCAAAATTTTAACAATGCCTTAATGACATCATTAGCAGTTACAAAATCACCACGCAGCCCAAGTTTTTTTCCTTAAATTGCTCAACAAACACAAACCTTAATTCCGCCTGCAACTCAAACTTCAATTTCAACGCAAAACTATTAAAACGAACATATGTTGAAATTGCAGCAGCAGAAGTAGAAACTCCTGTCAAGAAAGCCAAAAAAAAGTACAAAAAATGCCCAAAGTTTTTTAAAAATGAAACGCCAGAGATGCAAGTTTTATGGAAAACTTGTGAAAAATCAAGTTGCAGTTCGTAAACCTTGTCTCCCAAAAGATATATAAAAAGCGAAGAATTCTTTTGCACGAAAAGTTGCAGAACTTAGTTTATAATTTTTTTACTTTTATTTCAAGCTCAAGCTTGCTTATGTTTTTTTTCCAGTTTTTTCTGCTTGTATTATTATTCTGTATATTTCAACAATAAAATAAAAATATTGAATTTATCAATTTATCTATTTATTTTTTTTCATATAATTTGGAACTGTCCGCTTTTAGGGACAATTTTCCGAAAAGGGGACACTTTAAAAAATAAAATCTTATTTTCCATAGAAACTTGAAATCAAAATTATTTTTTACACTGCAGAGTTGCTTTAATAAACAATATATTCCAGGAAAAAAAATCCTACAAATTCCTAATATTAAAAAAGTTATTTTAGCTTTTGTGAAGAGTTTGCGGTACTTTTACTTTAATCAAGTTTCAATGATACTAGTTGTCAACAAAAAAAAAAAAAAAATTATTATAATGTCATCAAAGTAAGTTGAAAATTGGAAAAAAGTTTTGCACATTCATAAAAATTGAAAAAATAAATCAGCGGTAAACAAAATTCATTGTTCTTTTGAAAAAAATTCAAGTTTGTCTAATAGAATTTACTGTAATTTATTGGTAAGAAAAGTAAAGAAGTACTATAATTACAAGTCTTTCCAAGCAATTAAATCTTCAAACTGTTATGACCAGGGCCGACAACACGGGTATCGAAGTGGAGGAAGGAGCTCACACCCCCGGCCCCCCGGTGTCGTCGGCCCTAATGACAAACAAAATTCTACTGCCAAATCATTTTGACGAAGATGAAACTTACGTTAAATGTCAACTTCCTGTTGACAAATTGTACTTCAATTTTTCGTGGTCTTTTAACCAACAAGTATAAATACAAACTTGTGAACAAATATGACAAAAATTGTCCTTATGGCAAGCAATTTAAAAAAAAGGTTTTTGGAAGCAATCAAAGAGTTTTTGTGATGTCATCAACTTTGACATCAGAAATTTATATTCAAGAGTATCTTCAAACGCGAGTTTTGTCACTCATGAATTGCACGCGACCTTGTTTGTTTTGACCTTAGTTAACTTCGTACTACTACGCGAAGAAAACTTTGGAGTTGTATAAATTGTGAAAGGTTTAATTTTTCTCAAAAATCTCAATCCGCCGAACTGCCCACAATTCTGGCATATCAAAGAAGTATTGGGAAATTTGCAAACATTTTTTGCGTAAAATAGGCAATGCTATTAATTCAATACAATATTTGCTTAAGGCATGGCCAACCATAACCAAGAAAACAACAACAGTTGTCCATTAATTAATAGGCATAAAATTAATTAAATTAATAGGCTTAAAATAATCGCACATCAGTATTACAATAAATTTTTTTTTCAAAGAAAATTTTTGGAAAAGTATTTTTATACTCTTTAATTTCATAACTTTAATTAAAAATTCATTCATTGTAGAATAGCGGATTACTTATCGTAGAATAGTGGATTACTAATTACTGTTTATATTTATTTTAGTTTCTCAAAAAAACTTGATGCTTGTTCAAAAGAATGACAACATGGCAAGTAAGTATAAACACATCATTAATATGGTGAAGCAAAAGTTACATTTAAAAAAAAAGTTCAAGTGCTCTAATTACTAATAAGTTATTAGTAATAACTTAAGAAATGTTTTATATTACAAAAATACGAACTAGAACAAATTGAATATTACATTCTCTAGTTTTTTTAAAAAAAAAACTGTTTATTACAGCTAGTAGTAACTTATTCCGTTTACTTTAAATCTACGTTAATTAAAATATTTTTTTTTTTATTATAAATTTATTTAGGGAAGAAGGGGGCTTTGCTTTATGCATTTAAGCATTATGCTTATTAAATATACAACTTTTGGCTTTTGTACAAAAAGTAGAAATTTTTGCTGAAAAAGATTATTTAGTTATCAACTTTTTTTTTTTTAATTATAAAAAGTTCAACTTTTATAAAAAGTTCAACTTTTTCAAATAAATTATAGTTGCTTTTTAACTAAGCTACTCATTGTCTAAAACTACCCCGCAAGAAGAGGTAGTCTTGGATGAGGTTGGAGCAGTTTCGGAAATGTAATAAAAAGGCTAGAAATATTTCTAATTTTTTTATTGAGCAGTAGTTATAAACAATAGCTGAATTAAGAGAATTATTACCAATAACAGAATTATTCTTGTAAAGATCTCAAACTATTAGATAACTTTCTTGTATATTAGATTCAAACAAACCAAAATGAAAAAATTCTATCACCTATCAATCTCATAAATACAAAAGTATAAGCTTTAATCTTAAAATCTTTCACATTTCTTTTTAAAGTTGCGCACTATTTTTAAACTTTGTTTAGTTTTTTAATTTTTAATAATTTAATTTGCCAAATAGATCATGAGGAGACGCGTAGTACGTCTAAATGTGCCCTATAAAAATTGTCCAATGCTGTCTCAACCCTGATTTCAGAACATACTCCACAAAATTTTGTGAAAATTTGTTTGTCTTGTAATTGAAATTTTTATTTATATCTTAGAACATATCCCTTTCACTAAAAAAAAGTACAAAATTAAATTCTTTGGAGAAGTAATTTCCTTAGTAAATCCTTACGTTTTTTACGTAAATCCTAAATTTTTTAAAAATCTCAAAAATCATAAAACGTTTATAGTAAGGTTATCATTATGTCTTCCTGAAAAAATGATACGACGGTTACTTGCGAAAGTATTTCCAATTACCCAATTTAACATTTAACTTGGTTGATAACCCCCATTGGCCACAGGACATAGAAAAGACATCTTTTTTAGATCTTTTGCTTGCTGGAAAGTTGATAGAGATTCTTGATAGAGAAAATTCGGATAAAATTTAACAAAAGTAAGCTGAACAAGGTTTTTTTTAATGTTCTTTTTTTTGGAGGTTTCTAAAATTGTTATCAATGTAATATTTATGAAAAGCAAATAAAAAATAAAGACAAGCTTTAAAATATTATTTAAAATATTAAAATATAGTTAAAAAAAAATAGAAGCACATTAAATTTAAGTGAAAAAGATTAAAATGAGAATTTCATTAAAAAAAGATTGCTTCCAGACAAACTTGACAAAAAAAAAAAAAACCTCAGCTTTATTATACTGTATTCAATACTTTGATTTTATTGTGCCGTATTCGTGTTTTAATTATTAGTTGATTATTAAAATTAAATTAAGATCGTAATTATTTAGTTTATCAGCGTAGTTAGTAATTTAAACCAAAAGCAGTATTTTAGACCGGCCCACAGTGGGACGAAATCCTGATTTTGTGGCCAAAATTCCCAAATTACCTACATAAGGGTTTTCGAGGTCGCTGATTAGGAATCTGAGGTCAGATTTAAAAAATTCAAAATGGCGGCCAAAACTGTTCATTCGTTGAAAATATGAAATCTCGTGTAGTTTGGTTTTCAAGGTCATTGCTACTGATTCAGGAGTTAAATTAGAGCAAAAACATTGCAAAATTATTTTCAAATTTATACTATTAATAAAAAAAAGAAATTTGTAATTTTAATTTTTTTTTTGTTTTAAAATTGGTAAAAGATTAACTCACATATATGTAAAAAAATTGTTTCTTTAATCCTAGTAACAAAAATCACGTATGCCATATTCATCAATGTTCGAATCATTCGATTCGGAATCTGATGTTGAACCACTTGTATCTAAATCGAAATCGTTCCTTGTCTCTTGTCAGGTGACTTCAGGTTGTTATAACAATTGTAAAGCTTCTTGATGTAGAGATTTTATCGGTTTCTGGGGCAATTTCCTGATGCTCGAGAGAACTGGATCTGATGTTAATAAGAGCCTATTAAAAATGTCTCTCATATTCGATTCTCTTGAGCATTTTCTTGAATGATGTAATCTGAAGTTTTTAATGTCATTATTGACTCTTGGGCATCTTCGGTAAGTTGTCCAATCGGTAAAAGGGCATACTTTACAATTTCTGCTCCATGGATCAGCAATTTATGTACAGATGTAGGCATGTAATTCCACGGATATAAAGCAACAAATAAATGGGCGGTATTTACACAATAGTCTTTGAATTTTTCATCATCTATATCAAACCCGTTTGAAATAACCTGCAAAATAACATGAAATCGGTGAATTAATTTTTCATCGACTCCTGTAATTTCAGCAGATATAGCAGCATTTTGAAAAAAGCGGCGCGCTGTATTTCCATCGTTAGAGCTTCCATATCCTGGCTTTGGTCGATCAACGATAAGCCCCAGTTTTATCCTAAATTGAGTCTGTATTTCTTCTTTACGTATTTTCACATTCTTTTTATCTTCCTCACGACGAGCTTGCCACTTTTCAGTTGTTAGCTTATACGACAGATGCAAACAGCACTCGAAAAAACGAATCCATGCATGCAATGTAGATATGCGAAATCTTAAATTATCTGTTGTAATGTCCATTTTTATAATGTTGTTGATGTCATTAAATTCTGTAGAGGAAGCTTTGCACAGGAAGCAGTGTTGTGTAGAAGTGGTA
Source organism: Hydra vulgaris (assembly GCF_038396675.1). NCBI lineage: Eukaryota > Metazoa > Cnidaria > Hydrozoa > Anthoathecata > Hydridae > Hydra > Hydra vulgaris. Next base: position 22,366,947 of record NC_088925.1, read on the forward strand.
CCAGTTACTGCATTACAGACTTTACCGTCTATCATCGTAAATGACATACAATAAGTTACTGAAATGGATTTTCCATTTTGTTCATTAGCATATGGTGCAAGACCCTCAATCTGCAGTTCAATGTCAGTAACTTCTTTCAATGTTGACTGTACATCTTCGTGTACAAACTGCAATCGTATTGGTCTGCAGAATCGCGGAGATGATGGTCTAGGATTTTTCCACACAATAGTTGCTTCACCCGTCTCGTGGTTGTTGTGCATTAATTTTAAAGGTACAAGAGAAGTATAAAAAATGCTTTCATCAGATTTTCCAGTCTCAGTAAGTTTTTGTTTATAAACACTTTGACCGCTGCTTCCATCACATCCCCATTTACAGTAAAGTACTAATTTTTGCAGAATTTCCGGATTTAGAGTATCAATGACATCAGCCTGAAGGTGTATAATTCTAGATGTAGTATGATCAAGTAAAGCCTGTAGTTCAATCTGTGCGCACGACTCACTAACAGTTGTGTACACAACTGATGGATAACAACGTTTTTTTGCTTTTTCTACTTCAAGGTATGATGGGTATAATTTGCATTTATGTGCTTTAGCTACATTTCTTGATAGTTGATAAGAGTGCTTTGATTCTCCTTTCTCGATCATTAAAGAAAGTGCTTCATCTGGGGTTAAAGGTACTTCATTTTGTGAACTAACAGCGGATATATATTTTGAGGCTCTTGTTGGGGTTGTTAATGTGACATCTTTAACAACTTGAGCAGCATGTACTTGACCAGAAGTCCTTAAACTCATTTGAGCGACATATGCCAATTCTTCTGTAGAAAAAGTAGAACGTACTTCTCGAGTCTTTCGCCTCTTTGATCTTTCACTAGATGAAGCAAAGGATTGCGAAGGTCGCCCACATGTTCCTTTTTTATCATCACTCTTCATAATCTTCTCAAATGTTGTGCATTCAGTATTGGATAATTTTGAAAATTGTACGGTGCCCTTCAACCATTCTTAATTTTTTTTCAGAAAAAAATCTTCCCATCTTTCTGCTGCTCTCCATCTCGATCGAAAATTTGAAAATAACCGTGATAATGACATTTCATCCTCGCCTACTTGTATCACATGTTCCGTTTTTTTGAAAATTGCATCTGTCAAAACATCAATGATGAATTTGTATTCATTTTTTAAACCGTCTTTCACCATAAAGAATATATCTTTTCTTGAAAATTCCATATTTGAAAATTTGGAAGACTCTGTAAAAAAAAATACAATAATAACTGCTGAAAGTTCTTTGAGGACTATTTTATAAAACTTTGAGATTATCATAAAACGGAATGAGAAGTAACTTTTAAAGCATATATTTAAAATAAAAAATTATCGCATTAAAATGTAATTAGTGCTATTAAATAATGTTAATTCACTAATTTCCATGATCATTAATGCGTGATGCGACATTAATCTATTAACATAGTTTAATGTCGCACCACGCATTCCTCCATAAAAACTAGTCTCATTATTAAAATGGCACTCAATGGCAGCCAGTTTTTTAATATGTTATATTTAATACTATACACGATCAGTTCCTTGTCAAAAGAAGGTGGATAACCGCGGTTAAATTTTTAATACGACATTAGAAAATCGATTTCAGATAAAAAATTTACAATTTTTTATGTTTACTTGTCGCGCGATTTAAATATGAAAAAAATTAAAATTAGCAATAACAGTGCATAACCATATATTCTACATGCCTCCAGAAAGTGATTCCATTTTTCCGAATTCCAACTGAAATAGTTTCTTCAGTTTAACAGCACTTTAAAAGAGGCAAGAATTTCTCGACGTGTCCACTTGTTTAGTGCTTACCGAACGAAGGCTAAATGTCAACTGACGCCCAGGCCACCCGAGAGCAGGCATATACCTGCCCTGTTCGGAATTTTGTTCTGGGACTATCTGTAAACAAGATCTGAACGTAAAAAGACGAAAATATAAAACTCAAAAATTTGACTTTTTGGCCACGAAATCGGGATTTCGTCCCACCCAAAGTCGGCCATAATTCAAAATTTTTTAAAACATAAAATCAATTTTTTTGTTTTTTTTTAATGAATTATACTGCTTATATTATCTAAAAATATATAGGTTCGTTATTTATGTTTATTAACAGGACCGCTACACGGATTTAAAAGACGTCATTTTTACGTAATAAATTTTTATTAAAAAGTCCAGAAGTTACAATTTCAATTTTTTTTTTTTTTCAAATTTTTCATAAAACTTTTTTTTGGCAGTATGTATAAGATATCTTAACTTCTACGTCAAAATGATTTCACTTACATAAGTTGAAAAAAACTTTCAAAAATTACTATAAAAAAATGCAGCTTTTTGTAATTTTGAATTCGCTGTTCGTTTCAAAGACATCCTTTCAAAGACGAAGAAGAAAAGATCGATAAGGAAGAAGAGGCAGACGAAGAAGAAAGAGCCTTTTTTAGTGGATTATATCAAGATTTGAATGATAGACTTGAAAAATAGTGATGTTGATTTGCCTGAGTACTATTATGATTAACATTAATAAACTAACAGTAATTTTAAATAAATTAATATTTTGATAAAGGTTATATTTATATAAATTTATAATTATTATTTTTGTTTTTGTGCCATAATATTTTTCATATTTAATTTTTTGTATAGTTGATTAAAATAGAAAATTCGTTTTAATGGAAATAAATAGGTTCCAATAATACTAAAAAAATATCGTCAAATGCATCAAAAGTACTCGACTTTAAAATTGCTATAAAAACGAAAATACTTAATAATTTGAACTGAATTTTTTTAAAAGTCATATACCATTTGTAGTATAGGAAAATAAAAAAAAATGTTTCTTCTCCTCGGAAGGTATAAATAAAATGAGAAAATGCCTTTTTTCAAAAAATTCTCGATAAAAATAAGAACGTATGAAATCATTTAAAACAAAAAAGTAAATTTTTTTAACCTAGCAACATTACTTAGTTATTGGTATTTATAAAAAATTTTAAATGTTTTGCATTTATATATATTTTATACGAGTTATAAACATTAAGAAGATTAGAGCAAAAAAAAGTTGTGTGTTAGTAGCTAAAAATTTATCATAATGCCTGAATATATGCAGCTGAATTTTTTTATGAGGTATTACCATAACCAGAACTTAATAAAGATTGAGTTAGATTAGCTTGAGAAGGATGTCTTTGAAACGAACAGCGAATTCAAAATTACAAAAAGCTGCATTTTTTTATTGTAATTTTCGAAAGTTTTTTTTCACTTTAAGTGAAATCTTTTTGACGTAGAAGTTAAGATATCTTAAACATACTGCCAAAAAAAAGTTTTATTTTATGAATAATTAAAAAAAAAAATTGAAATTATAAATTCTGCACTTTTTTAATGAAAATTTATTACGTAAAAATGACGTCTTTTAAATCTGTGTAGCGGTTCTGTTAATAAACATAAATAACGAACCTATATATTTTTAGATAATATAAGCAATGTAATTCATTATAAAAAAAAAAAAAATTAATTTTATGTTTTGAAAAACTTTGAATTATAGCCAATTTTTTTAGGTTTTGAACAATTGTGCAGCGTAGAAATTTAAACAAAAAAATTGGTTTAATTGAAAATGTTTTTTTTTTTAATTTTATATATATAAAATAAATTCTATAACTTAGTTTTCTTTAAAAATCAGAAGAAAAAAAAATATTTCAGCAGAAAAGAAATTTAAGTGATTAAATTGCATTATTTAATTATTCAGGAACCGTTAACGTTGCTAAATTAAGAGTCCAGGAAACGCTGATTCAAGTGGACAAGTTTGTATTCATTTATTTCCGTTTCGTTTGTAATCATCAGTATTCATTATTTATGTGTTATCTATTATACCTCACCAAATAACTATTTTTTAGTCTTCAGAAAAAGAATGACGAAATCCAAAATGTTGTATCACAAGTAAAAGAAGCTATTATCAGCGAGGAACAAAGAAGTGAAAAGTTGCAGTTAGTGCTTTTAGTTTCTATGGTGTAATTTTATGCTAGTTTTTGTTTTTTAAGCACATATAGGTACAAATATTTGAAGTAGGTAAACATAAATATTTAACCAACCGTGTTGAGCTAAATATTTAACTAAAGCTCCTATTTTTGCATGTTGAACATTAAAACATATACGAGGTCAGCATTAGAATACAATGAGTCTTTACTATATATGGAGTCATTATATGCATCTCATAAATATTACTCAATTTCTTAAGTTGTTTTTAGTTGCGCAAAGCATAACTAAAGATCAGTAGTGGTCCAAAAGTCCTAGAAACTCCTTTTTCATCATCGGCTTCTCGCTATATTAATGTTAATACTTTCTACCTTAACCCTATATTTAAAAAAAAAAAGCCTTTCAGATATTACTCGTTTAAAGTTTACATGGCATCATAGATTAAAATAAGAAAATAACATGCTTACAGGTAGTCCGATGATAATGTTGATATGTTTAAGATCAGAGGCAAAGGTAAACTTTAACTAATTGAGTTCAAAAGAGCTATTACGTTATGATGATTTTCCTTTACATTTTAAAAATATCTAGCACGATTACCTTGTTGACTTACCTGTGTATTTCTGATTCTATCAGTACTAGAATTTCCACTGAAAAAATTCTGCTGATGGGTCAAACATGGTTATGACAACTTTTAGATATCCCTGGCTTCCTTCAATACCGATATGTATCTAATAGAATTAAAAATATCTGATCTTATTTCAATTTGCCTAATTTTTTAAATTGATGGCAACAATCTTTATCTATTTACGTGAGAAAGAAAAACTATTTTAAACGCGCATTGAATTGACTTTAACCAGTGTTGATAAACGGCGTAAATTTTCTCGCCTCCACTTTGTTCTCCAAAATGTTCCTTCTTCCGCCTCCAGTGGCTTCTGCTTTTCTATTGGCGGCCGCAGCTAATTTTTTTTTGAGGCAAAATATTTTGGAGGTCGATTCCAATCAGGAGGCGGAAGCTATTGGTGGCCGCCTCCAGAAGAAATTATGGAGGCAAAATGATTTAAAGACCGCCTCCAGTGGCTTCGGCCGCCAAATTGGAGGCGGGAATATTTTCCACCCGCCGACGAATGTAATATAAATAATTAACATTTGTTTTTAAGTTAGCGAGCAATTTAAATATTACAGGGTTTTACAAAGTTATAAGTGCACGTTTGCAAAGTTATAAATGCATTTATATTTTACTTTTTTATGTTTATGTGAGAAACTATATTTAAACACCATTATTTGAATTTTGTTAAAAGTTGCACTGACATTATTTGTACAGTAGTCATTTATTATTTACTTGTTTACTTTAATTTTTATTTTAATTCGTAATATTTGTAAATAATTTGTATCACGAACGGAAAAGTTTAAAATTTGTATTTGTTTATTTTATTTATATATACTAAGTTCAAAGTTCTTCAACAGCGGTTCTCGGTGACAAGACCTGTATGGTCTTCTTTGAGTTCCCACGATCTTTATCTGTATTCTTTATTTTTATTTATTTATTTTTAACGATGTCTTTGCATGTAATTTTTCTTATTGATATGTTTGTAAATATTGTGTTAAATATTGTAATAAAGAACAAAAAAAAAAAAAAAATTATAAAATTTATTTTAACCCTTATATTTCAAATATCAATGGAAAGAAAACTACAGAAGAAACTAAAAATACGATTATTTCAATGAGAAATTGTGAAAAATATTAAACCAAGGAAATATCCAACGCTTGTAATTTCACTCGAAATGGTGTTAGTCGTGTTATAAAAAATAGTGATAATAATATACCCTTCACGTCATCTACAGTAAAAAAAAAAAGAAATCTATAAAATCAAAAATTCTATAAATGCAAACATTGAACAGACAATATTTAATTCCGTAGTCTGTAACAATGCCGTAGTTCTTAAAAAAAAACCAAACGCAAATTTTAGAACAACATGACAAAATCGTTTCAATCTCGTTTGTTTCCCGTAAATTAAAGAAATTAAATTTGACGCGAAAAAGATTAGCAATCATTCCTCAAGAAAGAAACATCGCGGAAAGAATAAATCAGAGATCAATTTTTGCGGCAGAAGTTGCTAGAATTGCTGATTCAAATTTCGATTTTTTAGACGAAACCGGATTCAATAAACATACAGTGCGCTCATATGGCTATTCTCCAAAAGATACAAAAGTATACTTGACAGTTCCTGCAATTAAACGACAGAACGTTAGTCTCATGTGCATAATTTCTAATTTAGGAGTTGAATGTTTCCAATACAAAAGCGGCGCATACAATACACAATCATTTATTGATTTCATCAACAACAAACCAGTACCACTCTTTGCAATAAATCCAAATAAAATTCTTGCAATTGATAACGCAAAATTTCATAAAGTAGCTGCAGTACTTCAATTACTAAGAGAAAAAAATATTACTCACAAATTTTAGTACCATACTCCCCTGAATTGAACCCAATCGAAGAGTTCTTTTCCATGTTAAAAACCAATTTCAAATCCACAAGAAATGCTAATCCCGATATGACTGTTGAAGAAACTCTAGAATATATTTTATCACCTGATAATAATTATAGCCAACAATGCAATGCCTTTTAAAAAAATATGAGATGGTTGGAAAAGGCAATGAGGAGAGAAAAATTTATCTAATTAAAATATTTAAAGAGATTTTTTTTTTTTTTTTTAATAATTTAAATTTTTGCATGTCTTTTCGCAAATTTATGAATAAATAATGTATACCGTCTAATGAAGTGACTTTGATAGGTTTTTGAGCATTTTTGCAAATAAACTCTTTCGTATAAATTTTTTTTTGAAATTTATTTTTTCGATATAACATTATACCTTTCTTTTATAGGATTCCATTAAATATAATTTTTTTTTTTTTGGTTCTAATATATATTTTTTAAGTCAAAAATATTATCAATCTCAATCCTTCATTGAGGAACAACTTTGATAGTTTATTATTTCTTAAAAGCTTATTAATTAAGCCATCTTCACAAGTGCCATTAACACTTTTTTTGGAGTTTTACTAAATTACAACACAATTTACAAATATATTTTTAAGATTTTACTGGTATAATTATAAATTTAGACAACAAGATTGGTTATCGAATATATCCGCAAAATGGACGGAAAAAAAACAAAACAATTTGGTGTTAATATGCTAAACATAACAATATAATATATAAATATCCTCACTAGAGTAATTGTAATTAGCAGTTATAAAATAATACTAAAAAAAAAAGTACTAATTGTATATAAATATTAAGTACAAATGTACTTTACTTGCTTAACTCCATTTAAAATAAAAAAAGATACCAAAACAAAATAATCCTAAAAATCACATTTTCTGAAGATTTTACAACAACTGGTGTTAAAACGGGACTAGGAATTAGTTGTTCTGTGTAGCACCTCTAAACTGCTGCAGAGTACTAAATAGTAAAATAAATGTTTGAAAGACAAAGTGTTATGTTTTTTAAATGAAAAGTTCTGAGTTCAATCATGTAGTGAATATTTCTGACATCTTCTGACAACGTATCCAATTTACTTAACAGATTTTATCAATATTTTTTACATTTGCAAACTCTAGTTGATAACTATTATTTGTCTTCGGTGGTTGAAGATGTTGCAATATACTCAAGAAATGTACAGCAAAAACGATGTTTCTGCAACAGGATAATTAAACAGATTTTTGGATCCTTCTACTTTCCTTAAAACCTCATATAAAGAATTTTGGGTGTTGGTAAAACCTCAACAATCTGTCCAATGTAATTTAATTTCACACATTTTTTAGTTTTTCCTGGGTAGACTACAACATGCCAACTCCCTGTAGTTAGAAAATTGTTGACATTAAGGTTCTTCTTGATTAGACTCATTTACATCAACATCTTTCTTGTCATTACTTTCATTGGGATAACCACTACTGGGTCAAATCATTATATTTCAACCAATGGCCTGTGGCTCACCATCTCTGATTTTCCTGATTTTTACATATTGTTATGTGCATCATGTAGATGGGTTAAATTTGAAATTTCAGATTTCCAAGTACAACGGTTCAGAAATTATAGCCTTACAAACATGACACAGTGGCCCCTCTCGATTTACAAATGGTCAAAACAGACTACTTTAGAGCCATATAACTTTTTTCTCACTTTCAACAAGTGTCTCATTTTTTCTAGAACTATTTTCTGAATAGTTCCCTCTTTAAAAAAGTGGTTTTTATTAACTTGTGTTAAATTAGAAAAAAATTATGACCTCCTCAACTTTGGAAAAAATCATAAAATTGCTAAGATATGCCAAAATGAAACTAACTGTAGCATTATTTTATTCATCCACAAGTCTTTACAGATAGGTTTTCTGATTAGCTACTACTGTCTGCAATAAACGGGAAAAATGTAGGCAGCTTGTTGCAGTTTAGAACTTAAATATACCTAAAAGCCAAATGTCCACTCACCTAAAAAGTCCAATTTTCAGACATTTTGAGATGCTTGTAAATTTTTCTAGCATTTTGTTTTGATCTAAGATTAACAGCATAAAAGACCATTAGATCCAACTCTCTGAAAATGCAAACATTATAAACTTGTCAAATCCACACTAAAAATACCAGCATTTTTAAATCACCCTATTTTTCAATCATCAACAGTTGTAAATCGAGGGGGGCCACTGCGTCATGTTTTTAAGGCTATAATTACCAAACCGTTGTACTTGGAAGTCTGAAATTTCAAATTTAATCTATCTACATAATGCACATAACAATACGTAAAAATCAGGAAAATCAGAGATGGTGCCCCACAAAGTTTTCTTTAAATTGGTTGAAATATAATGATTTGACCCTACAACCAACTTCAATGTCTTCTAATTCAGACAAAGATTCAACATCCTTTGAAGCTATTTTTGATTTTTTGCTTTTTATTTTTTGGTTTTTGGATTTTTTCTGTTTTGATATTTGTCTATAATCAATGTCATCGATTGTGATCGATTTTCCTGATGCAATTCCCCCCCCCCCCTCTTTTTCTATTGGTTTTTCCTGCTGCATCATTGCCACAGTACTTCGTGAGAATATCTATTACACCCTCACTTAATATTTCTTTTATGGTGCCATAGTCTTTGTTGACATCTGGAAGCCGTTTTAATACTTTTTCTCGATTCAATGGATATATGTCTGAAGCTTCGAATCCCGCTTTTAAGTTGCCTGCTTTCAGAGTATTATGCAACTTTGTCAAGAGTGCTGGGAAATGGTTTCTTGGAATTGAACCCATGATTCCTGATTCTCTTCTCCATGTTTGTAAAATCTTTTTCCACTCAACTTTCAAGGGTTTGAAAACAGCAATATCAAGCGGTTTTAGCAGATGTGTAGCATTTGGGATTAAACATATAAACCGGATATTATTTTCCAAGCATGCTTTGATGATATCAGATGAGAAATGTGAAGTTAAATTATCCCCAATAACAACTTTAGTTCCTGTAACAGATGCTGTTTTAGGAATAAAAATTTCCCTGAACCAACGCTCAAATGTTCTAGAGTCGAACCAACCAGATTTAGAACTATCGAATATAGTTCCAGGTGGGCCACCATATGTCCACTCTATGCAGCAGTTTGCAGCTTTATAAACAACCATGGGAGAAAGAAACTGACCAGCTGCACTCCCACTGTACATAATACTAATAGCTCCTTTAGAATGCTGCATTTTTCTTTCTACCCATTTAAGGCCACATTTACAAACTACTGTTTTAGAGCCTGGATTATCACTCACATTTGTCTCATCATAGTTGAATATATTGGTATTAGGAATGTCTTGAAGTGTAATGGATAACTCATCGAAATATGAACAAACTGAATTTCGATCAATTTCAACTCTTGCTGGTTTTATGTTGTCAGCAATTTAAGCAGTCAGATTATTGCAAACAATGAAGGATTTTATCCAATTAGGGCCATGCAAGTTATTTTTAAATTTTAAATCAGTAACACCCATTCTGTCTAGATAGTCTTCCTAGCAGACGTATATCCAACTTATTTAAAGATAACTTCCAATCTGTCAGGATGCTAATAATTTGTAGAATCTTTTCTTCGGTATGAGGCTGTAATCTGGTCTGCCCTCCAAAGTTTTTCATATGTCTTAGTTTACTCTTGTTGTACAGAGTACCATATGGTATACCATATAACTTGGATGCCTTAAAAATCGATATTCTGTTAGTTAAGATATGTAACAAGGCATTTTGCATGGCTTTTGGTGGATACAATGCATAGGATCGATTACCTGGTTTACGTTTATAAGTTCTCATGAATTCTTCTGCAATTCTTCTTGTGATATTTTTTGTCTTAATGTCTTTTTTAACTAGAAATAATTGTTTAAAACATTAAATAATCACAATAAGATTGAAATATCAAATATTGAAAATTATTTGAAAAAGTGAAAAACAAAATTGTTTTGAATTTTATGCAAATGTAATTGGGAGTAACCAAAAATGAGTGGTATATTACAGTGGTATTATAACTGGAATACACCACTTGAACATCTAAGAATAGATTTTTAGAAATAAATTTATTCCAAAAAATTAAAATCATATGTTTTTTGACATTTTTTTGGTACATGTAAAAATCGTTATTTTGTTGTTTAAGTCATGTTAATCCCAACACATTTTCACAAGTTAGAATCACTTCACAATCCTTAAAATTTTAAAAATATAAGCAGATTATAACAATGTAATAAAAAAAAAAAAAGGTTTTTAATTTTGCTATTATCTCCAAATCAATACTTTTGTAACTAACAGGCTATTTTTTATCTAAGTCACACCGTTTTACGGTACTTTTTTTTAAAACTTATGGAAAGTATCTAATCTAGAAAAATTATTGATATATAACAATATGCTAAACTAAGTAAGAATGTAAAGAATTTTCACTAATTAATCACTTTTTTTTTTTTTTTTTTTAATAATAATAAAATAAAACACTTAATGATTGCTATGCTGTAATTTAATTTAATATTTTGCGCATTATTTTTTATTTTTTAAAGCTAAAAAAAATAATTTCCAAAAAAATCAAAAATTGACATCAAAGTTTCATTTTATACGATTTATTGAAAAAGTTTTGATTATTTAATTAAAATAATAATTTTTTCGAAGTGGTTGTTTATCAAATAAATGGGAATAAAATCGAAAAATGTTTTGAATGAATTAGTAGTTTCATATGCAAAACGAATGTTGAATGTATAAATGACTGAATAAAACAAATGTTTTCATGAATTGGAAATTTTGTTACCATGACTTAGGCAAAAAATAATTTAAAAAAAGTTTATAATTTAATGGTCAGTTTATTATCAAAATTTGATATTTTGTTGCCCATTTGTCATGCTAAAAATTTAATTTACGACTATAACATTAAATTCTTAACTTTAATCATTTGATATTGTAAAAATAACTGAAAAATACAACGTCCTTTAATATTTATGAAGAATTAATAAAATTAATTTACATATTTATAACTACACACAATTATAAGTGCGTAGGATATTAAACTAAACTTCGTTGATAGTAATTAGCATAATGACTATGCTATATTGATTAATGTTATTGTTATGAATTGTTATTGATTGTTATTGTGATTATATGCATATATATCAACAAGTAGTATATTATTACACAATCTTTATCAATTACAGAAGATGTTAATCACAACAAGTTAGGTACTTCTACATTTTTTTCAAATTTTCAGAAAAAATTTGAAACCACAACAAAAATGTTGCTAAACATTTTAATCTATGATGAATAGTATAAAAGTTCAAAACCATTGAAAATGATGGCAAAAATATATAGAAAAATTCGGTCATTTTCTGTGATCAGGTTTTTTAAAACTTTTACAACTTTGTGAAATGAAGAGCAATAACATTATTTTTATTCAAAAAGTGTAATTATTCAAGTATCCATCCATAAAGTATTGCTTTACAGGGCAAGGAAGGTAAGTCGAGGGGGACAAGAAATGGTTAATGATAGCAGCGGTTAGGGAGGGGGAGGTAATTTTTTTTTCCATTTTTTTTTAAATAAATAATGAATTTTTATGTTAACTCACTCTATTAATTATGTTGGATTAAAATGACATAACTAGGGGAGGGGGGGGGGGGTGATGCAGATCTTTCCCATTCTTTCTAAGGGGACAAAGGAGGAAATTGGAAAATGAAAATTGACACAAACAATTTATATTTTGAAATAAATAAAGACCTAACTTATTGTATAAATATTACATATATTAAATATTATATTACATATATATATTTTTAATTAGTAGCTTGTATAGTATAAATATTACTTTAAGTTAAATGCAAAATAACTGGTTAGCAAAAAATCAAATCACCCAAAACCATGTCTGTTAAGAAATATCTAAATGAGTTTTAGAATCATCTGGATCTTCCTCTAGTTTATTTATTTTCCAATATGCTACCAGTAAAGTACTTAGTTTATCTGAGGTATTTTTTGGATAAGACACTTTCAGAATTTAACCTCTTAACAAAACATCGGAATTAACTGCGCTCCAGACATGTTCAATCTCCATACATTCAAGTGACTTGAAATTTTTTTCAAAAAATTTGTGTAACATTTCTTGTTGGTGTCCAGTTACTGAATCAAAAAGTTTATCATCAGCTGTCAAGCCTTCCTTTAAATCCTTTTTTATCTCCATGCCTAGTTTATTTCTGCCTACCATGCATCTTTTCTATCCTTTCTCTTTTATCCGATCAATCAATACCTTTTTATTTCTCATTTGTCTTTCTTTACCAGTTTGCCTAGCCTAAACACCCAATTTAATGCAAAATGTGACTAGCTTTTCTTCTCCTCAAAAATTTTAGTAAGAAGTCAATCCACAGAGTGGTTAGCTTTAACTTTGGAGACGCTGTCAATAAAAGTTTTAAAATCTATGCATTTGGGGCTTGTTTTACCAACAAATCTACTTTGGCAAGAGTTCTTTCTGCCCATATATTATGAAGGGGTGCACTTATAGCTTGCAATTTCATTTCATTTGATGGATTGTCCAAAGGATCAGTTAAATAGGGTGATAACTGGTAAGGACATGACTGCAAACAATCACATAAGTTCAATTCATTAATAAAGGTTGTCTAACATGCTGCAATTTGTTATCTGTAGCGATTCAAGTGTGTTATCTTCTAGTAACAGGTGACCAAATGCATCAGACTGAGTTGTGAGAAAAAGATTTGGTTACCCCCCCCCCTCCCCCAGCACATTTCACAAAATCCAAAGCAACTTTAAGATAAGCAATCTTAAACAATAGATAAAACGAAGAAACTTTAATAAATATAAAATAAATAATAATAATAATGTTAACTGTACATTTGAAAATATTTGAGTCACTCAACTGTAGTTGCATGACTTTAACAGTAAAATAAAAAATACTAATGAAATTCGTGATATAACAAAATAATAACAATCTAATTTTTATTTAGAGTTGTCTTTCTCATGTTCCTTGAGTTTATTTTTACAAGTATTTAAATCAACAGAGTTAACAATGTCATAGGTTAGACTGTTCTATTTATTTACAATACTATTAATAAAGTAATGCGTTTTTGCTTCCAAAAAACGAACATTTTGTTTGTGCGACCATTGATTATGACCTCTTTGGATATAAGTTGTTTATTGTTAATCTCCAATTTACTTTATGAATATCATTTTTAATTTTATAATATTCTTTCATATTGCTCCGTTTTTCTAATGACGTCAGTCCGAATTCTTTTAATCGCTCCTCATATTTCATACCTTTTAAACATCTTATTCTTGTTGTTCTTTGTTGTACTTGTTTTATTTTATTAATGCTTTTTTTATAATAAGGATTCCAAATTGGTGAGGCAAATTGGGGTTGAACTAACGAACAAACAGCAGTTTCATTAGGTCTTTATCTAAGTATATAAAACAATGTTTTATTTGACCAAGTATTCTGTTTGCTTTTCCTGCAATCATATCTATATGATTTTTCCATTTTGTATCATTAGATATTAGGACTCCTAAATCTTGTTCCAAAGATGTTTTTATCATAGTGTAATGATTATCATTGCTTGTTGGTTGGCTTATAATAATTATAGCGAGGTTTTTTTTTTCCCTGTATGCATAATTTTGCATTTTTCATTGTTAAAGTGTAATAACCATTTTTTGCTTTATTTACCAAGGTTCAATAAATCCTCTTGCATTGCATAGTTATCGTTGATATTTGTAATCACCGAAATATTTTTCGTATTGTTGGCATACAACTTACAGCAATTTTTTATTTCTTGTGATATATATCATCAATATAGATAACAAATACTAGTGGACCTATTACTGATCCCTGTGGCACTCCACTTGTTACCTTCTTCCATTCTGATTTATAAGTACCAAAACAACTCTTTGAATTCTATTAGTCAGATATGCTTTAAACCAGTTTACTAAAACTTCATTTTCACAATATGCTTTTAATTTTATTAACATCTTGTGTGCAACAGTATCAAATGCTTTGGAGAAGTCCAAAAAAGCTACATCAATTGAAAAACCACGTTCCAGAGACTGTAATTAAATCTAAAGACTCTAGTAAATTTGTGCAACAGTTTTTGTTACGAACAAAGCTGTGCTGCAAATCAGGTATTAATTTATTTTCAACAAGATGTTTTATCAAGGCGTCTCTTATTATACTTTCCATTACTTTGCATACAACAGACGTTAATGAAACAGGATGGTTTGTTGCTTTCAATTTGTCTCCTTTTTTATATATAGGAATAATATTTGCACACTGCCATAATCTCATAATTATGAGATTATAGCAGTGTGCAATAATCTCATAATTATGAGATTATAGCAGTGATTATGGAATGTTCTAATAGTATTTTAACTCCATTGTCAATTATTTTTAATTGATCCACTTGAGTTGGATCAATTAAAAATAATTGACAATGGAGTTAAAATACTATTAGAAGATTCCTTTAAAAACTCTCGGGTGCACTTTTTCTACAGTAGATATATTAACATTCAATTTACTTAACTTTTTAATAACGATGTCAGTATTTATATCCAGATTTGCAATTGGCTTAGGTAATGCTTTATTAAACGTTGGTACATTGTCGTTTTCGTTTTGAAAAACTGAATGAAAAAAATTATTCAGCACTTTAGTAATACCTGATTCAATTATCGATATTGTTCCATCTTCCATTTCCAGAGCACTTATTTTCTGATTGATTTTAGTTTTACTGTTTATATATTGGTATATCAATTTAGGATTGTCTTTAGCTTTATGAGCAATTTCTTACTCATATCTGTAAAATCAACAATCTCTGATTGTTGATTTTACAGTTGTTTTTTTGTGACTTTATTGATATTTTTGTATTCCCTTAATAAATTTTGGTCTCTAAATTTGGAATTCTTGCACTTGATCCACAGTTTCATTTTCAACTTTATCAATGCTGCTAATTTTTTATTAAGCCAAGGTGCTCTTTTGATTTTATTCATATTTGATTGCGGGACATATAGAGTGCATGTCATAATGTTGTAACCATTTATTGTAACACTCGTCTGCGTTAAGGTTTTCAAAGAGCTTATCCCAGTTGATTTTATCAAAGTAATTGTTCATATTACTGTAGTTTTTACTTTATGATACATATATTTTTTAGCGTATAATTGACTTACAATTTTATTTGATGGTATAAAATTATAGCAAAAAATAAGAATATGATTTAAAATTAAAATCCCCACATAAGAGAATACCACTTGCTTTTTTATTCAATATTATCTTGTTGGCGGCTTCAATTGACCTCATTACATTTATGTCACAAACTCCAGTACGATAAATGCATCCACATTTATCGTACTGGAGTTAGTGACATAAATGTAATAAGGTCTATTGAAGCAGCCAACAAAATAATATTGAATAAAAAAGCAAGTGGTGTTCTCTTATGTGGGGATTTTAATTTTAAATCATATTTTTACTTTTTGTAAGTCTTTCTCTACCAATGTTTAAAAAACACCAAATCTGTTCAATTAGATTACTTTAAAGTTCAGCATTGAAAATTTTGAAAAAGTTTAAAGTTTTAGCAATATGTGTACACACTCCACCACCTTTTCTGAAGGCTCTATCATTTCTATGTAAGCAATACCCAGGAATATTAGTTACCGAGTTATCTGTCCACGATGTCTTGCATACCATAATTATATGCGGTGAATTTCTCTCAACCTTATTTAACAACTCATTATATTCATTATTTAATGACGTAGCGTTTGTGTACCAACATTTTAAATAACTTTCTGTTATCTTGTTTTTTTCGTGATTTGATCAGCAATTTTTTTGTGATTTAATTTGCTCAAGAATGTTTGAATTAATTTTTTGGCTTAAAAAAGTATTTGATGGCTTGTTTGAACAGTTTTGGGCTGATGTTCATAGTTTTATAGTATCATTGATATTATTGTGTATTGATTGGTTTTATTGTGTATTGATAGTATCATTGATATTATTGTGTATTGATTGGTTTTATTGTGTATTGATTGGTCATCAATGTATCTAAGACCCTTGAAACCGCTAAGGCTGCTGCAAAGTTGCTGTATTTTGAAATCTTACTATTAGTGTCATTTAAACAAACTCTTTTTTTTCCAAGTATTTCAAGTTTCAATTTCAGATTATTGATTACAATTTCTTTATCAATGATAATTTGCTCCAGATTGCAAATCCTCTCCATTAGCTCTGTTTGGAGTTGATTAATTGCAAAAGCAATTAGTTCTTTTATTTCCTTTTCTTGGTTTGATCCAAGAGCCATTTGATTTGATAGAAGGGCTATCACCCTTATCAGTGGATTACCTCCTGGTAGTGAAATATTAAACTATTAGTTTACCTTATTAACACAAATAGAACTGTTAGTTTTTTGTGTTTTTTTTCTCTGTATAATAAGTAATATAAAATAACTATTTGAAATTTTATAGAAAATTTTTTTAAAAATTATTATTTATACTATGTCAAAATGGTTCTGCGTGGTTTCCTCTAAATAGAAAATGGCCATCCACGGTCCAGTCAGAAGTTTTCCTAAGAGGCCAAGTGCTTGCAAGTGGATGCAGATTGACTGATTTTCTAATTCTTCTAATACAGAAGTTGTGAGGGATATTTGGTTATTGCAGAACTTCTCTAGGTAGTTGATTGATAAATTTTTATGCAAAAAAAAAATAATAAAATTTTCGGAGAAAAAGAGATTGAAAGATCAAGTCATGAAAGTCAAACTACATGTACTTGCTGTCTTTAACACACATATGCATGCGCACACTCGCACAAACCTTTGTACCCTTTTAGAAAACCCTCTCTTTTACTTTATAGAAGATCCTTTATCATTGATATTATTTCAGACTATTTCCTCTTTTTCAAAATGATTCACAACTTTACTGTTTTTTATGTTCATGTTTCATGTTTTTTTCAAAAAAAATATATTTATTTTCAAAAAGATTTTTAGTTCTGGTGCATTTACCTTATTTTAAATTTGTTTTAAATAATCAAATAAACATTTTATAGATTTTTGTGCATATCAAACCACCCGATTATTTTCTGCATATCAAACCACCCGATTATTTAAGTAGTTATAAAAATTAAAATTGGTCCAATAACTTATGCATCACCTGTTACATAGTTAAAAAAAAATTTAGTTAAAAATTTATTGATACACTCACTTTTTTGTTTGATTGTAAGACTGCTATGTTAAAACAAAGCTAAAATGATTGACTCCTTCTCGCACATCTCTAAATAAAAAGAGTTTTGTTTGCCCTATTTACATGAATATTTTTATAAGATCACTTCATTTAAAAAGATTTTAATCAAAACTTATTAAAACTATTTTTGCAGAGAAGCTTAAGCATTTACTGATAATTAGTGAAACATCTTTTTGCAATTGATCTTAGTATTAATGAGGCCTCTTATACAAAGAACATAAAGAATTAACATGGTTATGTCCTGTTTGCCTCAATAGGTTATCCAATAGATGCTTCTTCATCTTATTACTATGTTGAGAATAAAAATATATTTTTAATTAATAAACTATATTTTAGGCAGTCTTATTTAGAAAACTTTGATAATATTGCCAATGCTTTCAGAAATGCATCACATTATTACGTGAGTGATTTTTTCCTATATATTTTCCATATTTCCTTAAAATTTCTCTTTAATTAGAGATCATAGTTTTTGCTAATTTTTTATAGACTGAAACTTCCCTCAATCAAGAGAAAGCAAGTTGGAAAAATCTAGTTGATCAAAAAGAAAGCATAGGTTGCAATTTATTTTTATTTATTTTTGTACATGTGTGTTTAAATAAACTGCAAACCAGTGGTGGTGATGATATAACCTAGGTGGGCTGAGCAAAGACATTTTGTGACACTCTTTAGGGCGTGTATGCCAGTTTAAAGTAAAAACTATTAAATAGATTCCTTAGTAATCAAGTGTTAATGCATCTACATTTAGTTTGCAACAAGAAACAATTAAATGAAATTATATTTGGCAAACTTGATGATATGAAAATCAATTTTGAAGGTAAGTTGATAATTATTGAAATGATCAAAACTTTCGTGAACTAATTGTAATTAAAGTCTTCTTTTTTTCTTTTTTTTTTTCTTATTCAAATTTTTTTTTATTAAGAAATACAGTATTATCATTAAAGTTTTTTTTTGTCTCTCAAATGGCCATCGCACCTTATTTTTGTCTCTCAAATAGCCAGCATACCTTATTTAATTATACCTTATTTAAGTGAAATATGATAGTCCTGATTTCTAAGCATTGTTTTTTTTTTATTATTATTCATTTTAGTTTGACTTGGATAGATTTTTATGTAAAATAATTTTTAGAACCAATGAATGAAGAAGAATCTCCGAAATCAGTTTGGGAACTTTACTTAGAAAAAAAAGATGCTATGAGGTATTGTTCCTACTTTCTATGATTTAAATATTTTTATTCTTTCTATTAATCAGTTGTTTTTGTTGTTGTTGTTTTTATCAATAAAACCAATGGCTTCATAAAAATGCCAGCTTTTTGGAGTTATTTTAACAATCTATTAATCTAAGGAGATTTTTTCGAAAAGAAGATAAAAATCAATAAACTCATCCATTCTGCAAAAAATTACAATGGACACCTCCAAATTTGAGTAACCAACACATAACATCTATAGTGTTAGAGAAACTACATAACAATACAGACATCGTATTCAAAAGAGTAGATAAAGGTGGCAGTGTCTGTGTTCTAAATAAGGTATAGTTTAAGAAAAAAATTAGGTATCTATTAAAAGATGTTAATACTTACTAACTCCTGTTGCATAATTTAATGGCAAGAACACTAAATGCAAATGCTCTGATAGACTACATGATTCAATTGAACTTATCATACATTTTATATAATCAGTTGCGTAATCCCTTCCCTTATGCATCAAAGAGACTACTCATTATCTTTTCCAATATTTTTTTGTAACAGCAGATGTCACCCCACTCTATACTAATATCTCACACCAAGAAGAGATTGAAGCAACCATCTTTTATATGAAACCAACTGATTGATGGTACATCAATAGGTACATGAATGGCGCCCCATATGCTAATTTTTTAATGGGCAGATTGGATGATATAATTAGAACCCAGTTCCCAAATCTTTTACTTTTTATAGATGTTACATATATGTTTTATATATGTTTTACATAGGTGATCCAAGGAAGAATTACAAGGGATATTTAATTACATGAGTAGAATCCACCCAACTATTAATTTAATTTCTATCTTATTCTTCATTTTTAATTTTTTGGATTTGTTAGTGAAACATTTGTATCTAAGGTGTTTATACAGAAAGCCAAACAGCCTTAATAAGTAATAAGAAAAATATTAATAATAAACTCCCAACAATTATGGATGTTGATATATTACCTCTAGTGACTTGCTGTGATATTGGGAAAGATATCAATAACATTGTTGTGAAACATTGGCATATTATTAGAGATGATCCCTATTTAAGAGAGATATTCCTTTTAGAACCCACACCCACCGCCATTGAACTATAGTTCAATGGCTATTTATAGAATTCCCTGGAGCGTTTTTAGTTAATAGAGTTGCTAGGAGTTGTTTGGCGTTGCTAAGTCATTTTATTATTTTTTAGCACTGTAATGTCTTTAAGTAAGATCTTATTGTTTTTCCTGTCAGCAGTTGTATTTTCAGCTTCAAGTTTGTCAGCTACTATAATTAATTGTCCACCTTTAAATTTATATTGATTTATCGAATATGGTAAGACATTTATTGGGTATATTTTTTTGTGCAGGTTTGCCTATTTTGTCTCTATATCAACATTTTTTCCTAAAAATTATTGGTGTTGCTTAAATTCGAGAGAGGTTTGGGTATTTAGCCTTTCTGCAGTGGCCATTATGCTAAAATAATGGCTGATATGGTGTAGGCTACAGGCAATGATAAAGATAGTAGTGATGCATTCCTGGCAAGCGATGCTAGCCATTTTTTATCAGGCTTTCTGAAACATTGGTGAATATGTTGTCGCCCTCAGGATGAAGTTTCATTTAGATTAGTCCACTACCTAATTCTAATTGGATTTTACAACACCATGATTTTTATTTTATTTTGCCTTTTTTGATTTATATAAATATTTATTACTCTATATATGTGTATGTAAATGAATAGATATGTTCTTTCTATATTTTTTTATACATTTGTTCATTTTATGTATATATATATATATATATATATATATATATATATATATATATATATATATATATATATATATATATATATATATATATATATATATATATATATACATATATATATACATATATATATACATATATGTATTAGACCCGCAAGCCGCCATTAGCCGCTAGCCATCGCCAAGCACTGCTTTATTTTTAGCCAGCTGTAAAAAATGCCTTCGCCAGCCATGAAAATAAGTAGCCAAAGCCAGCCGTTACAGTCGTAGTTAGTTAATTGATTTAAATCTTTAAATTAGTTTATGTCCAATTTTTTTTTAATTTTATCATATCACCTATCGCCAATCGCTTCGTAATATAATTTTTAGTTTAACCATGGAATTCCACGAGTCTCGTGTTAATATACCGTATGTTCGAATACCTTAATTTTCGCACTATAAAAAAGGTCTCAGGCAGTCCAAAAACAGTAGTCAATGTTTATCATAAAAAAAAAGAAAAGTTGTCCTCTGTGCAATTTAAATTTTAAAATGAAAAGAAACAATCATTCTAAAGGTCCGAATTATTATTATTGTTGGTATAATATATATATATATATATATATATATATATATATATATATATATATATATATATATATATATATATATATATATATATATATTAGTGTTCGGCAAAATCAAATATACGTCAAACCTTTAAAGATTTGAATTTTATGAATATATTATATATATATATATATAAACAGGCAACATCTTTAAGATCATTGAATCATATATTTATGAACAGTGATGTACTCGATGAGTCACCTACCCTTCATCTTCTAGGATTAATTCTTACTTCCAATCTTTCTATGAAACCATATATCAAATCAGTTGCAAAATTAGCATCTGCTAAGGTTGCATCTCTTTATCGAGCTCGTCACTTTCTTACTTTGGATTCTATTCTCTATCTCTATAAATCTCAAATCCAGCCTTGTATGGAATACTGTTGCCATATCTGGGGCGGATCTTCTAATGATGCCCTTTCTCTTTTAGACAAGGTGCAAAAACGCATTGTAAACATAATTGGACCTGCTCTTGCAGCCAACCTCCAACCATTATCACATCGTCGTAATCTTGCTTCTCTTTCTCTTTTCTACAAATACTTTAATGGGCATGGCTCTAAAGAACTAGCGTCTCTTGTGCCATCTACTAAAATTCATACTCGTGTTACTCGTCATTCAATTAAGTGTCATCCTTTTTTTGTGACTGTTCCTAAGTGCTCCAAAAACGCTTATTCGTCTAGTTTTTTTCCTCGAACATCAGTTCTTTGTAATTCGCTTCCTTCATCTTACTTTCCTGATTCATATAATTTGCAATCTTTTAAGTCATCCGTCAATCGTTATCTTGCTCTACAATCTTCATCTTTTTTCTTTCACTAACTTTCAACTTTAATTAGTAGCTGTCTGCAGCCTTGTTGGAAGCGAAGATGTTTAAAAATATATATACATATATATATATATATATATTGATATGTTTATATATGTCATTATTATGCTATATGATCCCTGCTCGAAGCACATAAACGTTATCGGTAAGGTTGAAAATCGAGAACCAACTTATTAATTGCTGTTCTCCATGTGGCTTTGGTCTGTGACTAGACCATTAGGGCTTCTTTGAGCACCTTAAATATATATGTATATATACATTGTTATAAATTAACCTCGGCATATGCCGAGTGCTGTGTGGTATTTTGATAATTTTCACGTTTTGCTTACCTATGTATGCAGATGTAGATATATATATATATATATATATATATATATATATATATATATATATATATATATATATATTTATAATATATATATAATATATATATATATATATATATATATATATATATATATATATATGTATATATATATATATATGTATATATATATATATATATATGTGTATATATATATATATATATATATATAAAAATATATATATAATATTTATATATATATATATGTATATATATATATATATATATATATATATATATATATATATATATATATATATATATATATATATATATATATATATTATATATATACATATATCTACATCTGCATATATATTATATATATATATATTTTTTTAAAACATCTTCGCTTCCAACAAGGCTGCAGGCAGCCTCTAATTAAAGTTGGAAGTTGCTGAAAGAAAAAAGATGAAGATTGTAGAGCAAGATAACGATTGACAGACGACTTCAAGGATTGCAAATTGTATGAATCAGAAAAGCAAGATGAAAGAAGCGAATTTCAAAGAGCTGATGTTCGAGAAAAAAAACTAGAGGAAGAAGAGTTTTTGCAATGGAATTGATATATGGTTTCAAATAGAGAAGAAACTTTATACTACAATTGGAAAGGAAGGATTCAATAACCTTAAAGATGTTACCAGATACACCGTAAGAAGAAAGCTTATGGAGAAGACCAGCATGCCAAACTTTATCAAAAGGTTTAGAAATGTCAAGAGCAATAGCCTTAACCTCTCCACCTTTATCTAATGCAAGATAAAACCTATCGGTTATTACTGTTAGCAAATCAGCTGAAGAACAAGAAGATTGAAATCCACATTGATGATCAGAAAGTGAGTTTTTAGATTCAAGATTAGGTGTTTTTTAATTAAAGATTCAAAAACCTTGCTTATGATAGGAAGAAGACTAATGGGACGGTAGTTAGACGAATCAGATCGCTCTCCAGAATTTTTGAAAATAGGAATAACAGATGCCGCTTTCCAGAAGGCTGGAAAACAAGACTCTGATAAGCACTTGTTAAATAGTTTTGAAAGTATAGACGACAGTTCCGGAGAACACTTCTGCAAAACAATAACAGGTATGTTGTCCGGACCACAAGCTGAAGAAGAGTCTAAGCAGGAAATCACTTTACATACAGAAG
This sequence comes from Hydra vulgaris, assembly GCF_038396675.1. NCBI lineage: Eukaryota > Metazoa > Cnidaria > Hydrozoa > Anthoathecata > Hydridae > Hydra > Hydra vulgaris. The sequence continues at coordinate 22,390,573 of NC_088925.1, forward strand.
CTGGAGTGTTACGAATGTCAAGCAATAGATCAACCTGTTTGATGGCAATTCAGGTTGAACCCAACTAGTGGAATCAAGAGATGATATTGATGAAAAGTTCTTAGCAAACAATTCAGCTTTGTCTTTAGTTGAGGCAATAAAGTCTGAACCATACATGAGAGGTGGAACTAAAGATTTGCCCTTATTATTGGTATTATTAAAGATTCTCCAGAAGTCACAAGAGCCTAATTTTTAAGATGATATACGAGATTTCATGACCTGAGAATAGCAGGTTTTGGCGTTAGACAAAACTTTTTTACAATTGTTTCTAGCAGTATTAAACAGACGTCTGTTTTCTGGAGAATTGTTTTGCTGATAAATATGGAAGTAACGGTTTCGATTGGCAATCGCAGCAGCACAGCGTAAGGAAAACCATGGAGGAGAGTGATTTTTAACCTAGAATCGTCGAGAGGGAACAAAAGATTCAATGCCATCCTGAATCCACAAAGTTATGTAAGAAGCACATTTATCGACAGGCAGACAAAAGATTTCTATCCAAGGGCCATCCCGAACAAAATCACGGAAAGAATTCCAGTCAGCTTTACTGTAGTTGTAAGAGGTTCGATAATAGGGGGATTCAGGTGATGAAGAAGAATGAGATATTAGTTTTAAAGAGATCAAACTATGATCAGAAGCACCTAAGGGTGAATGTGGAGAAACTGAGCACTGACTCGGATCAGAAACAAGACATAAGTCGAGTAGAGAAGGTAAATGATTCGGGTTGTCTGGAAAGCGAGTTGGAAAGTTGACTATTTGAGTTAGGGATTGAGAAAGACAAAAGTTGTGGGCTTTAATGCCTGCCGAATCACTGACACTAGAGCCAAGCCATTCAGAGTGGTGAGCATTAAAGTCACCGACAACAACTATATTAGCTGATGGATAAAGAGAGAGGGCTTGGTCAATATGATCAGAAATAACATCAAAAAGAGTGCAATCTTGAGATGAAGGAGAGCAATATAGAACAAAGAGAAAGGCAATAGAGTGAAGTAGTGCTAAACAAAAGCAAATAAAAGAGTAGTCTTTGAATTCAAACCTAGTTTCACGACAAATGGGTGAATTCTTACGAATGTAAATGCTTAGGCCAAGCATGTGACTGGATCAATGATTGGAGTAAATTTTAATTTTGGAGTAAAGTAAAACTTTACGAATTAAAGGAAGATAACCATCAACACTAAGATTACAAGATGAGACAGCTGAACTCAAATTAGTCTCACAAAAAGCAACTAGTTCTGGTGAACTTTGCAAGAGATAGACTCAACAGAAGAAAAGTTACTTCGAAGACCACGAATATTAGTGAATGATAGCTTTAGAGAACTCGGTGATGATGATGGTTTTTTGTGTTTTCTAGTTTTTGTGACTTCATTCATTTTTAAATTAGATTGAAGAACTTGTCTCAAAGCATAGATAATACTCAGAACACTGTTTAATAGCCCAAGCAATTGCCTCATTATTACTAATAAACCCTAAGCCGTAACAAAGGGCTCCAAATGTGGCCTCTGCAATGCACACCAAAAGTAAAAACAGGGACACCATCCATGCGCAACATGGCACTGTTAATACTTTGATATTTTTAAACTGTTGATGGAATCATCCTCTCTGAGAGCTACCACAGAGTTTGGGAAACCTGACTATCAGCTGGCCTGAGAACCATAAAAAGTTTTAGAGTTGTACCCTCATTAGGATATAATAGAATGAGTTGCCCAGTCATAAAAACAGAGACACAAGCAAAACCCATGCATTGAGTCAAGAAGATCCAGCATTCAACATCCTAAACTGGAAACAATGTATTAAAAATTTATCTGCGCCAGCCTAATAGATAAAGAAGGGGTGCGAGGCTGGTCAACAGATAGAATCTGTTTACCCCTTAAGTCTTTGCCTAGGAGGCCTTCTACAAGACAGTAGCCGGGTGCATTTAACATCTGCCCAAGATAAGTATTTTTATCGATACACCATCTCTAGCCTTTACTCAACCAAGAGCCCCAAGGCAGGGGGTGTTTTAAGTCGGAGTTGGCATATATATATATATATATATATATATATATATATATATATATATATATATATATATAGATATATATATATAGATATATATATAGATATATATATAGATATATATATAGATATATATATATAATACATTTTTTGTTAAATAATATTGATAAAAAAAATGATGTTCTTATAAAACTTTTCAAATCAGTGTAATATAATTTTATTAATTAATTATTAAAACTCATTATTTAAGATACAACATGATGAACAATTATATTATAATAAATTGGTTATTGTTTATCATGTTTTGGTTATATTATATGTACTTTATTATATTACTATATTATATATTACTATATTATATATATTATATAGTACTATATTATATGTGAATAAGATATGAATTAAAGAAAAAGAAGGGGGGCGTGAACAAGACAATTTGTAACAGGGGCTTTAAGAAAAGGAGCAAAATATAAAAATGCATAAAACACAATTATAAGCTATTCCAGAAAAATAATTTTAGCGACACAGTGTCCAATTAGAGCATAAGGATAGGTTTTCATAACTAGCAAATGGCCATAATTAAGGAACTAATTTCAGAGTAAAATAAAAACAATAAACTTGATCCAACATTTTAAATTTATTGTAAAGTGATCGTTCTTTGAACTTAACATTACAGAAACAATTTTTTATTTCACTCTTTTACATATGTATGTAATGTCCGTAAAAGTTTATAAATATCTGGTTTGTTATTTTTTTGATTATTATTATGTTATATTCACTTGGTTTTTTTTATTGATATTAGTTGTAAAATATAAATGGGGCAAGATAGCAAGACTATTGTTATTCTTGTACTATTATCTTTAAAGTAAGTACTATTGAAGACTGTTGTCTTCCACTTGTTCCAATCATATCTTTCATATTAACATTACTGCTAAAAATTTATATTGAGAATTACATTTAATTACAAAAAATATAATAAATAAATGTAAGTAAGTGTAAATACTTGCTGGTTTTGGCTGGGTCAAGGAACAGTTTTATTTGGCAGTAAAAATTCATGAACATGGTACAGTAAAATCTCTCTAATATGAACTTTATGGGGAAAAATAAGAGTTTGACTTTGAGAGATTTTCGAATTATAGAAAATTTTATGGTGCATTTAATCAAATTATGAAGATTTTTGAATTAGGAGATTCGAATGTACTGTAATACTTTCACTAAATAATTTTTTGTAATTTGAATTTAAAAAAAAAAAAGTAAACAATTTAAAAAATGTTTTTTTTGGACTCTCCTTGGATTTGCAACAAAAGTTATTTATAAAGCTTTCATTACATTTATTTCTAGATTTTTGAAAATAAAGTTTTATAATAACATCCCACTGCTCTTTTTTAGAGGTCTATTTTTACTCTAAGTTTTATCAAGCCACTCTATCCAAACAGTTGACACAAGATAAAAACTTTTGAAAACAAGTTAAAAACCTTTTTTTTTTTCTAAAATATTTTTTAGAAAAATGTAAAATGTTCAAAAATATGGGGGTTTTAAACTTTATATGGCCATATCTTTTTAGCATCAAATGTATTTTGATTAAATTTAAAATTTAGTTATAAATTATAATTGTATTTAAAATTTTGAAAACTTTAAAAAAAAAAAATTCCCTAAACCTCAATAAGGGAATTCTTAGGGGGTTTTTTAAAGGTATTTTTGACCGATTTATAAATCACATGCCTCAAACCAAAGTTTTTTTAAATTTAGAGGCAAATTTCAAAATATTGGCATGAAATAGGTCTAAATTCAGGTAAATTAGTCTCAATAAATGTTAATTGTTTGATAATTTCTTCAAGTTAGACAGATTGTTAGAATATTGATTTATAAAAAAAATTTCATATAGAAAATATTAAACAGAAACATTTTGTTTTGAAATGAGCCCTGCAAAGAGCATACCTCATTTAAAAAATAAGAGATAAATCTGTTTCTGTTGTACCCTGGATTCAATTTGAACTGGATTTATTTGAACTATATTTTAAACAGAGAGTTAAAGCTATCAATAATGCTGTAAAAACTTCCTGGTTAAATATTGCTTTTAATAGCAATCAATTTATAACATCAAGTTAAAATGTAAGGAAACATGGAGCAATAAAATGACAGCTGCTGTTGTGCTATTTGTTATATAGGGTGGTGTACTAGGATTAGTCGGGCGGTGGTATAGTATAGGACGGTGTACTCTAGTAGTCACAAATCCAATCTTTCTGGATTCATCTACAAAGAAACAAAAGATTCTATTAAAGAAAAAAAGTTCATTTTGCTTAGAATTCTGTCATATATTTGATTTTAATATTCGTCACCCTTGCAATAAAAAAAATTCAAAATCTCTGTCTTAATTACTTTAAAGAATCCAAATGTTGCTGACTGAGTTGTTTCTTTTACGCTAAAAAAACTGTTGTTAAATATAATACTTGCAACAGGAAGAAATGCTCTTCCTGTTAAAGTGCACAGTGATAGTTCACCTGAAAACATCTTTTAAACTCCTTCAACTCTTTCAATTAAAATTTATCCTCTGACCTCTAACTCATCAACGTTCTTATATTATCTTTATTTCTTTATCTTCAACTCGAATTCAAGGTCAATTTTTATTAAGCAATACCTTAAAGTTTTTTCTAAAACAGAAGATCACCGTGGAAAATACTCATGTAATTCTAATGGCTTAATTAATAGGTAAGGAGTTCCAAGGGCTATCCGATCACTAACAGATGAATTCAGAAAATACCAATTTGATAACAAATATCACATGCAGATGTAATATTACAAAAATGTTATTAACTTATGTCTGTTAGATATAAAATTAACTGAGGAAATTGTCAACATAATTCAACTACCTGAATATTTATCAACGCCATGTAAGTAAAATTGGTGATCTCTTCACTGTTAAAAATTGGAAGAACTTTCCTCTAAAGAAAGCTGTTATCTGGCATGGCTAACTGTTTGACTGATAAGTCCCAGGACTAAGTAAAAAACAATTTTTTTGGCAAAATTCAATTTTATTGTTCAACATAGTTGCCTTTGAGGGCGTTACACCAATTATAGTGATTTTCCAGCTTTTTGATACCTTTTTTGTTAAATTTCTTCCCACCCAGAGTTCTTTTGAGGTCTGCAAACAGGAAGTAGTCCCTGGGGGCTAAATCTGAAGAATACGGTGGATGGGGAAGCAATTCGTAACCCAATTCATGCAATTTTGCCATCGTTTTCATCGACTTGTAATACTGTATGATTTTGGTAAAACAAAACTCTTTCTTTTCTAAATGAGGCTGTTTTTCCACGATTTCTTTCTTTAAATGCTCCTATAACGTAGTGTAATAGTCTCTGTTGATGGTCTTCTGAAGTTAGTCACTGAAAATTATTGCGCGTGCATCCAAAAATATGGATGCCATAAAGCTTGGCTGCCAACTGTTGCATCTTTCCACGCTTTGGATTGGGTTTGTCGCGTGCAGTCCACTTAGCTGACTGCTAATTTGACTCTGGAGTGTAGTGATGGTGCTAAGTGTCATCCATTGTCACATCCCTATGCAAAAATTAGTCTTTATTACGGTTGAATTGATTCATAGTTATGTAAATAGCCTTGCGGTTTAAGCCACACAGTTAATAATAGCCTTGCTGTTACATCTCTTAATGAAAATGATATTGAAAAATTTATAAATAATTTATTTTTCATGCAAATAAAATAAAAAATTAAACTCACGTTAAATTGTCATCTCTTGAACTAAAACTATCTTCACTAGTTTTACTTAACAGCGCATTTACAATTTTTTTTATCATTATCGTCAATAATTTTACAAGGAATTGAAGCCACAGGTTACAAAAAATAGCTACTTTCTCTTTTTCTTTAACTTCCGACTTGTTCAAACCTAAATTCATATATATATATATATATATATATATAATGTATGTATATATATATGTATATACATATATATATATATATATATATATATATATATATATATATATATATATATATATATATATATATATATATATATATATATATATATATATATATATATATATGTATGTATATATATATATATATATGTATATGTATATATATATATATATGTATATATATATGATTTTTTTCTTATGAATCTTTGTTGATGAAACACAGTTTTAAATGGAAAAAATTTTTGTTAAGTGATTTTTTACTTAACAAAAATTTTAAGCTTGTACACAGAATAAAAATCAAAACTATTTGATGCTTTTTTAAATGATATTTTAATATCTTTAATGATTCTGCAAAGCTTTTTTGTTTTTTTCATTTTTCTTTTAATAGTAGCCCAGTACTTTTCAATAACTCTTAATTCTGGGCAGTTTGGAGGATTTTCTGTTTTAGGCACAAATTTCACATTATTCTTTTTATACCATTCCATAGCTAGTTTACAATAATGAATTGAAGCTAAATCAGGCCAGAACACAGGTCTGTTATTGTGTGATTTAATGAGAGGTAAAAAGCGTTTTTGCAAACATTCTTTAACATATATTTGACCAGAAAGTGTTGACTGAGAAATATAAAGTGCTGTTTTTTTGCCACAACTGCAAATTGCTTGCCAAATCTAAGCTTTTTTAGCGAACTTGTTATGTTTTGTGTATTTAAATTTCTTATTTGTTTTTCCTCTATATTTAGCAATATAATAAACAGCACCAGGAATTTGTTGATGATTGTACTTGATATAAGTTTCATCCTCTTCAATAATACAGAAATTTTTAGAAATAAAATTGTCATAAAACTTTCTGCCGCGGGTTCTTGCACTTTCTTGTTGAGTTTCAGAACGGTTGGGCACTTTTTGTGCTTTGAAAGAATGAAAACCATGTTTGTTTCTAACTTTTGCAACAAAACTATGAGAAATCCATATATTTTTGCGCGTTCCCTTAGTGAAAGGCTTGGGTTATTCCTAAAACTGTTAACCAGTTTTCTAACTAGTTTTATATCTTTAAAACCTTCCTTTCTTCCACCACCAGATTTGCGTTTGATCGATTTTGTTTGAGAAAAACGTTGAATAACACGACAAACGGTGTATAGATGTATTTGCAATGATTTTGCTATCGAATTGTAGCTACTATTAGGATTTTGTAAATATTTATGCATACTTTTTTCTTTTACGTCTTCTTCTTTTGTCATTTTTAAAAATAATTTCAAGTTAAATCCAAAAACTAACATATTTTCTTGAAACCGCAATACGTTGTAAACAAAATACAAAACAATTAAAAAGATTTTAATACAACCACTGAAAAATAATGACGTGCTTTTTCTTTCACATTTATTTCGTGTACACGCTTTATATATATATATATATATTCGTCCAAGTCCAAAATGATTCGTCTTTGGACGTCCAAAGGCGTACCAATTTGGACTTGGACGAATGGACCTAAACGGGACGTCCTGCGCCCATTGGGTTTGATAAAAAAATAAGTTTGACCTGGAAAATTCATATCATTTTGACCATGTAGTTCCGTTTGCCTGGTCTAGATATAAAAGTAAGGAATAACATTCAGAGAATAGCGATAAACTTTTAGCAACTGTTAAACATTTTTAGGAAGCAGAATAACCTAATATGTGTTTTTTTTTTTTCTACTTGAAAAAATAAAACTTTATATTTGCTTGACTATATTATTATTTTTAATGTAATAAAATGAAATTTTGAAATAATGAAGAAAAACCCATCAAAAACTTAATTTTTTTAAATTGTTATATCAGAACTAAAAATGTTGATAGACTAACCGTTCCTCCCACTTTAGGTCAAAGAGGTAACCAACTATAGGCTATTTTACCTGAATATCTAACAGTTGGTTGTCCGCGCTCATATGCGGATCAAAATAACCCCTATTTCTGACTATTATTTCAGCCTTAAAATAGCCAACAGAAATTTATAAAAAGCTATGTGCCATGGTCAATTTGATTTTAAAAACAATTAGAAACAATTTCCATGATCTTAAGTGTTAAATTAAACCTTATTTTGTTTGAGTGACATAGTTTCCATAATTTGTTTGAGTCAAAATGGGGAACAGCTTACGTGTAAGCTTTAAATATATATATTTTTTTTATATTTTTGCAAGGTCTACTTTTGAATTACATATCGAAAGAAAAAAATCTATATTGGATAAGTTAACAGAAGAAGTTAATATCAAATTAAAAAAGTAAGTGATATTTGTTGTTACTGTTGCAAAAAAAAAAATTTTTTTTATTTGTTTATTTTTTATATTTTAGTATACAAGATCTAGAGACTGAACTAGAATTGATGAAAAATTCCTCAGCAGTATAACTTGCATTGATCGAAAATTGAAAAAAAATCATTTTAATTTTATTTTGAAATAAAGCCAAATAATTATTATTTAAAGTTGTGTTAAAAATATAGCTGTAATTAAATTGTGTGTGTGTGTGTGTGTGTGTGTGTGTGTGTGTGTGTGTGTGTGTGTGTGTGTGTGTGTGTGTGTGTGTGTGTGTATATTAAAACAAGTTAAAAGTTGTTTTATTGTTAAAAATCAAATTTTTCATTGTGTCGCGCTTAATTCTTAAATTTTTAATGTTTTAGAACTCTGATTCCACGGTAAGATATATCTACTGGAGTAGTTGTAAATTACCTTCATATATTATCTTTCTATGTAGATTGTTAACACGCATCAAAAAATATCAAGTTGAGCTAAGAGATACTAAAAAACACTCTTAAAGAATATGCTTTAGAATTCAGTGAGAATATAATATATAAAACGTTTTTGATTTAAAAAAACGACTGCTAGAGATGTATTAACTGAACAAAGGCAAAGTTACCAAGTTTACTTAATTTCATCAAAAAACAAATTTATTTATTAAAAATTTATTTATTGAAAAAGCAGGGCCGACGACACGTCCCACCCCTTTTTTTTTTCCAAGTTCTTTCTCTCTAATTCGAATCTCCTTAATTCGAAAACCTCCATAATTCGATTAAATGCAAAGTCGCCGTGAAATGCGTTTAAGAAAAATCAACTTTCTATAATTCGAATATCTGTCTAATTCGAGCTTTTATTTTTCCCCATAAAAATCGAATTAGAGAGATTCCACTGTAGAAGACTTTTTTTAGAAACTGACGATTGTGCCCCTCCACTTTGAAACCCGTGTCGTCGCCCATGAAAATTCATTTCATTTTTAAAAAGTTTTTAACTTTAACTGTTTGAGTTAAAGTTATTAACTTTAACTGTTTGCAAACTTGTTTATATAAGTTAACTAACCTTTCAGTCTGACGGGCTAACACAAAAAAAACCTTTTATGTAACTCCGATTTCGCAAAATATAAGTAATAATGTCTCCACAAGGTAAACTATTAAAGAATTTATTTATTTTGAACCTCCGATGAGTTTTTTAGTAGTTTAACTTTTCTTTAGAGTCGTTTATTAAAATGTTTTTACTGCTATAAATTTTATTTAACCTGTCGCCTCGTTTACAACTTTTTACAAATTACAATTTTTTTATATACTTTAAATACGATCTTAAAAGTCAGAAATTATTTTTTTGCAACATTAAAAATCTTAAATAAAAATTTCAAATTTTAATAGAAATTAGCACGTGATTTTTTATTAAAAAAAAAAGAATGAAACGAGAGCCAAACAAATTAAAAAAAAACAAAAACTTTCATTTTTTTCATCCTTATACTTTTTTCAGCTTACAATTACTGCACTTACCAACCGGACTTTTAAAACATGTTATTAAACGTCCTCTTATAGATTCATATGTTTACTCAACTTAAAAACTTTTAGTATGCCAAATTTGCGTTTACCAGAACATCTTTAAGACGTCGATCTTTAAGACGTAGTTCCTAAAAGAATAATAGTTAATGACATTCTTAAGCTTCGCCCGTACATTCCAATGGAGTTTGAATAATTTTACACTGGTATTTATACGTGGCCCTCAACTAAAAATGACTAGTGAGAAAATCTCCTGAGAAAAAGAGAGTGCTATGAATCATAGGTGGCCAGACTTTTTAGGATACGGGCAATAAAAGTTAAAAAAGAATTTTGCGGGCAAAAGATATTTCTACGAAATTATAGGTGACTAATAACTATTATAATAATTTGTATCAAAGCAATATAATTATCAAGAATGGTGACCTCGACAGTCTGAAACTAATTTTTTGATATCTGGATTCGTTTTTGAGGTAGATAGTAGTATCACATTACCAAGATGGTTATCTCCTAAACATCTAAATTGTTTAACAGGCATTTAAAAAAGACTCTGCGGGCATTTTTTTGCCCACAGGCAGTAGTTTGGCCACCACTTATATAAATACTTAGATATTCACATAACGCATCAGGTGTGAACATTGTGCAATAAATAAAAATAATTTTTAGTTATTAGAAGCACAAATGTTTGACTCTTATACTTCTTCATGCTCAAACGAAGCACCTTTAAAATTATTTAATTTTAGTATAACTAGACCCGTCTTTGGGTCATCTATAGCCCCCCACTAAAATAACAGTTGTGGCCTCTACAGTCTCCCTTTCCCCCTCCCCAAACCCACTCGATAAAAAGTTTTTTTGGTTACTGGTACTAATATCAGTTAAAGTGGAAACGAAGCTCTTGAAATGCAGACATTTATTGGGAAAATAATCCTTTATCTTTAAATGCTCTAGTGCGTGCATCAAAATTCATATCTGGAAGGTAAATAAGAAATTCGAAACGAGAGATAAATAAAGCATAAGCTTACCTTTGCTATTTCAGTAATGTTTTGTCTGAAGACTTAAAACATTACAGAAATTACTAAGTTTTACGTCAATCTATCATGTTAGAGTTTTTGGGCTTATTTTCGTTTCTGGTTTGCAGGATACTTATCAGTGCAAAGTAATATTATAGCTTTTTTTGTTCCAAAGTCAGATCAAGTTTTTCAAAATTTGATCTGACTTTTGGAACAAAAATAGACAGAACAAAAGCTATACAGTTTGTTCACCACTGTTAATTCAATTTCAACAACGAATAGCATTTTTTTTTTACTTTGTTGAACTTTTCCATAATTGTGCTCCAGAAGACTATGATGACGGTCGCCTTCAGCTGATCCATTTTCCTGAGAAGTCTACTAACTTATAATATCGTGCTCGGCTGTTGCATTTGGTCATTGTTTAGTTCTTTTAAGGCTACTTTGATGTTTAAACGCATATTTCGAATGTACAAATACTATTGACAAATAAGAACTTAAAAAAACTGATTCTAATAATTGTACCTTGTAACTAATAATAACTCGTTTAAAGAGCAGAACATGGATTTTTCCAATAATCCGTTTCATTCAGAAGCTGTTTAATGAAACTGCAAAATAATGCCATTTCTTTGTTAATCAAAATGAATACAAAAATGTATTCATTTTGATTAACAAAGAAATGGCGCTATTATGTTTATCTGATTGCACATTCTCACTGATGAGCAACTTTACAGTTGCAAAATACATCTTCGCTTGCTAAAGAACTTTGGTAAAGAATCTTAGTCAGGTCGGGTTATCTTCGCTGGATCTTCTTGGTTACGCTGGATCTTCTTGGTTACGCTGGATCCTCTTGACTCAGTGCATGGGTTTTGCTTGTGTCTCTGTTTCTATGACTAGGCAACTCATTCTATTATTTCCTAATGAGAGTACAGCTTTAACACTCATTTTATGGTTCTGAGGCCGGCGAATAGTCAGGTTTCCCAAACTCTGCGGTTTGATATTTTTCAGATAGGATTCCATCACCATCTGAAAAATGTCAAAGTATTAACAGTGTTTTGTTGCGCATGGATGGTGTCTCTGTTCATACTTTTGGTGTGCATTGCCAAGACCACATTTGGAGCCCTTTGTTATGGCTTAGGGTTTTTTAAGGTTAATTAGGCATTTGCTTGGGCTATTAAACAGTGTACTGAGTACTGTTTATGCTAATTTCAGTTCAGCTGTCTTATCTTGTGATTTTAGTGTTGATGGTTATCTTCCTTTAATTCGTAAAGACTTTAATAGTCACATGCTTGGCCTGGGCATTTACATTCGTAAGAAATCACCCATTTGTCGGGAAACTAGGTTTGAATTCACAGACTTTTCTTTTAAGTGCTTTCGTTTAGCCCCACTTCATTCTAACGCTATTCTCTTTGTTCTATATTGCTCTCCTTCGTGTTTCTTTGACCTAATTGACCAATCCTTCTCTCTTTATCCATCAGCTAATATTGTTGTTGTTGATGACTTTAATGCTCATCACACTGAATGGCTTGGCTTTAGTGTCAATGACTCTGCAGGCGTTAAAACCCACAACTTTTGCTATTCTCAATCCCTTACTCTAATAGTCAACTTTTCAACTTGCTTTCCAGACAACCCGAATCATTTACCTTCTCTACTCGAATTATGTCTTGTTTCTAATCCTAGTCAATGCTCAGTTTCTCCATATTATCCTTTAGGTGCTTCTGACCACGGTTTGATCTCTCTAAAACTATTACCTCATTCATCTTTATCATCAGAATCCCCGTATCATCGTACCACTTACAATTACCTTAAAGCTGACTCGGACTCTTTCCGTGATTATCGTGATGGCCCTTGGGTAGAAATCTTTCGTCTTCCTGCTGACAAATAAGTTTCCTACATAACTTCGTGGATTCAGGTTGGCATGGAATCTTTTATTCCCTCTCGACGATTCCAGGTCAAGCCTCGCACTTCTCGTGGTTTTGCTCACATTGTTCTTCTGCGATTGAAATTGAAACTGTTACTTCCATATTTATCTGCAAAAAATTCTCCAGAAGACATAGGTCTGTTTATTACTGCTAGAAACCATTGTAAAAAGGTTTTGTCAAACGCCAAAAGCCCGCTATTCTTAGGTCATGAAATCTCATATTTCATCACAAAAATTAGGCTCTCGTGACCTCTGGAGAATATTTAATAGTATCAATAATAAGGGCAAATTTGTAATTCTACCTTTCTTGTATGGTTCAGACTTTGTCACTTCACCTAAAGACAAAGCTGAATTGTTTGCTAAGAACTTTTCATTAGTATCATCTCTCGATTCCACTAGTTGCGTTCTACCTGAGTTAGTCGTCAAATAGGTTGATCCATTGCTTGTCATTTGTATTACTCCAGCTTCTGTATCTAAAATGATTTCCTGCTCAGACTCTTCTGCAACTTGTGGTCCAGACAACATACCTGTTTCAGTCTTAAGTATTGTTTTCTAGCCTGCTGGAAAACGGCATCTATTATCCCTGTTCATCTGTTATTCAAAAATTCCAGAGAGCGATCTGATTCGTCTAACTTCTTCCTATCTTAAGCAAGGTTTTTAAATCTTTAATTAATAAACATTTAACCTCTTATCTTGAATCTAATAACTTACTATCTGATCATCAATATGGATTTCGATCTTCTCGTTCTACAGCTGATAACAGTAATAACCGAAAGGTTTTATCGTGCATTAGATAAAAGTGAAAATGTTAAGGCCATCGCTCTTGACATTTCTAAAACTTTTGACAAAGTTCGGTATGCTGGTCTTCTCCATAAGCTTTCTTCTTACGGTGTATCTGGTGACATCTTTAAAATTATTATTATCCTTCCTTTTTTATCGTAGTATAAAAATTGTCCTCGATGAACAGCACTCTTCTTCATATTCTGAAACCTCAGGGGTTAAACCATATTTAATTCTCGGTCCTATACTCTTTTTAGTTTACATTAACGATCTTCTAGATATTCTCACATCTAAGGTGGCAATGTTCGCTAATGATACTACCATTTATTCTTGTCATGATAAGAAGCCAACACTCTCTGATTGCTTGGAGGGGGCACTTGAGCTTGAAAAGGATTTCACTTCTGCTACAGCATGGGGCTCACAATTGCTGGTGAACTTTAATTCAGATAAAAATTAATAATGATTGGCTGATAATTTTTTTCAGCCAATCGTTATCGCAATAATTTAGATCTTCCTATATTTATGAACGGTAATGTACTTGATGAGTCACCTACCCTTCATCTTCTAGGATTAACTCCTACTTCCAATCTTTCTTGGAAACCGTATATCAAATCCGTTGCAAAATTAGCATCTGCTAAGGCTACATCTCTTTATCGAGCTCGACACTTACTTACTCCGGATTCTATTCCCTATCTCTACAAATCTCAAATCTGACTTTGTATGGAACACTGTTGCCATATCTGGAGCAGATCTTCTATTGATGCCCTTTCTCTTTTAGACAAGGTGCAAAAACGCATTGTAAGCATAGTTTGACCTGCTCTTGCAGCAAACCTCCAACCATTATCACATCGTTGTAATATTGCATATCTTTCTCTTTTCTACAAATCCTATAACGCGCACTGCTCTAAAGAGCTAGCGTCTCTTGTGCCATCTACTAAAATTCATTCTCGTGTTACTCATCATTCAATAAAGTCTCATCTTTTTCCTAAGTGCTCCAAAAATTCTTATTCTTCTAGTTTTTTTTCTCGGACATCAGTTCTTTATCTTACTTTCTTGATTCAAATAATTTGCAATCTTTTAAGTTGTCTGTCCTCGTTATTTTGCTCTACAATCTTCATCTTTTCTCTTCCAGTAACTTCCAACTCTAATAGTGGTTACTTGCACCCTTGTTAAAAGCGAAGATGTTTTAAAAAAAAAAAAAGCTCTTAGTTATCCGAAAAAAGAAACAATGTTTGCAGTAGTTTTACGATAACACTACCTCTCTTTGTAGAAAATACCTGCTAATCGCGTTATTTCTTTTCTCTATTTACAAGTTTTTAAAATATCTTTTTTGAGGCGCGTCACTAAATTCTTGCATTGTCACGGGTTTCAGACCTTGAAAAATCAGTGTCTTTTTGCTGATTTTTTGTGATGAACTTAATCAGGCCTTCACACCTGTCCAAAATTGGTAGAAACTACTTTGAAGCCCTCCAGAAAAACCCTTTTGAGGGATGATTTTTGTAATATTCCTGATCACAAAAATGTAAAATTTGAAACCATCTGTAACTGTCCTTGGAAGAAAATTTGATTTGAAAATTACATCCTACACAATAGAGAGAAAATGAGAGCATTCTGTTTATTTTGATTTTCTAGAGCATTTAAATTTGAAAGTTTATATTTAAACATAAATATTATCATATGTGTACATAACTAGATTAAAACATAAGGTAAAGAGCTAAAAAACTTTGTGACATTTTCATAAAGTGATGTATTCTTTAGTAAATATTAGTTTTTAAATTCTACATTGCAAAGCATTCTTAACCACACATGAAACCACAATCATGTCCATAATATTGATAGGAATAAAAAGAAGTATTCTGTGTGTTTTAAGAAGAAAGAAAGTTTTAAATTACTCATTCCTAAAAAAAAATAATCTTAGTTTACTGGCAGAATAAAAAAATAGTTTTTACTCCCAATTTAGATATTCTTGCTGTTGTAGTCCACGAGACAAGTTTGCAGCCACTTTCCATATTCTGGATGGTCTACTGGCCTCTTGTATCTGCTCCAATGAGACTTGAAGCTGTGGTGAAGAGCTTCAGTGGCCTGCTCACTATATTTTCCAAGGGAGTCTTGATTCTTTTCTATGAAGTGTTTGATGTGGTAAAACACTGCATGGACTTTTGGAGTAACACTTACTCTGTCAAGAGCCAGATAGGAGGCTTGGAATGATGATAGTTTTTCATCATAGTCAGGTTCCAGGGTCATTCCAAAGCAGGCAGACACCACTGCATCAAATTTTCTCAGTGCATCAACAATGCCAAAAATGTTGAACGCACAGTCTTCTTCTGCAAGCCTTTGAAGGATATCTACATTTTTGAGGAGTTTTCTACACTCATTTCCTGCAAACTGACCACCATGGAAAGGCTGAGACTTGATGTGAAGAGCTTTGGGCCACTCATCAGCTTTCAACCACTCTTCCTTCAATGCTCTGAACAGATGGTTGACTACTCCAAGTAAGAGATGGAGTTCCATTGGTGGAATGAAGTCCAAGACTAGGACATTATCAGGCAAGCTTAAAGAGGTTCATGGACAACATTCTTAAAATCTTTGGCTCTTTTGTAGTCCTGACCATTTTCCTGGAATGCTTTGAAGCATTTTCTCAATGAACCAAATGCTCGAGGACTTCCACAAGCAGACATATCCTTTGAGTCAACTTCACACCAAGTGCATGGGTGATAGCTTGAATGGAACTGCAAACCACAAATAATATTGGCTAACTTCAAATCACATGAGATGAGGAAATGGGCACCCTCAGGATGAATAAGATTCAAAATTTTTCTTACATTGTTGTAGTTTTCTGGAACTTCTTCTGCTACAGCAACAAGAAGTTGACGCTTCACTCCACTTTCTTTAGCTACTTGTGATGTCAAGATTTTCTTGCATGGTGGAGACCTAGACTCTAACACTTGCTCCATATCTTGAATGCCCAGACTGACCTTAAAGAAGCCACCACCACCATCTAGACCAAGCTTCACAATGTGCTGTGTATAGACTTGTCTTTGAAGCAGGACATCATTCAGAAGTTGTCCTAGGTTTTTGCAGTGTACAACCAATTGCTTCCTTCACTGTGATTTGTCATTGCAGACTTCAATGTCAGTTTGAGTGAAATGAGCAGACAGCTTCTTTCCAATCTCAATAAACTTTGTTTTAAAGTTGGGTTTCACAACGTGACTTTTGGTGACTTGGTTTATGGTAGACACCAATTTATTCATTGAGGAATTGGACAAACCAGTGTTAACTTAGACATTCACCAGATCTTCTGCTGTCAGTAGCAGTAGTGGGGTTTCTCCAAAAAGTTTTTTGGCACTTGATGGTCCTAAAATAAAGTTAAAAACATTTATATATAGTTGTATTTGTTTGCTACAAGTAAAATAGACACTTAAAGTATAATAGACACTTAAAGTATAAATATTATGATGGATAAACAAACATAAATAGTAAAAAGCATTTGACTATCTAATAAACAAATTTTGATCTTTGGCCTTTGATTGATCTTTTGATTGTGCTAGTCTAAATGTGTAAGAAAATATGCATTTACTGATTTAACACTACACTAAACCTGGATAATTATTTGATATGTTTGATTCAACTAAATTCAGCTGTAAGTTAAGTTTGGTGTACTTTATCATGCAACAAAATAAATTTTGTACTTATTCAAACATTGCCCTATCTCAAATTTAAGGGTACATTAAACACTAATTAATCTTTTATTTTATTATAAAAGATAACTAACAAACATATCTCTTTTTTTTTTTTTTAGGGGCTTTTCGATAACGTGTCTGTGATTTCTTAAAATAGTAAACTAAGAATAAGAATGCTTAGTCATAAAGCTTGTACATAACACAATAGTAATTTTAGCATAAATTTATGTACCTTTTGTGAGACACAAAGGGCGGCCACCTCTGCTTTGTGCAAGTTTGGCAGTTCCATGTGGAGATGCTTCTTTGACAGTAACAACTGAAGCTGCAATTTGCTCACTGACAAGAGAATCCCTCATTGCTAGTTTTCTCATGTTTTCACGAAATGAGAAGTCACAGCAGTTATGTGTTATTCCTTTTCTAAGAATTGACAAGCACTCTGAACATCTTTTTTGGTTTGAAGAAGACTGTGAATGTTCAGAGGAAGTCTCCAGTGGGTGCTTTTTTCATAAGACTTCAAATGTACTATTTGACAAATCAGGCAGTCACAGTCCTGCTCCCGAGTTGAAGGTCTGACTTTTATAGTTTCAAATTAAAACATAAGAGAAGTGAAACATTCTCACCATTTTTCTTCTTTCCAAGAGCAATCCTGCATGTGTCACAAATCCCTTTTGGAACTCTAGAGTCTGATATGTCAAGTTTCATTTGGAGCACAGTTTCAATTGTATTGATCAATTGATTGTTCAACTCTCTTGTACATTTTCTCAAGCAAAAAATAAAAACTGTTTTTCTAAAGTCTTCATTAGTTTTCTTTGAGTTTGGCATTTTTCTGAGACTTTTTAGGTCTAATTCTTAAGGTAATGTATCAGAGAATTTGCTATTTCCCGAAAAAAATTTTGTTGACTTTTAAATATTTTAAATTCCAGGAAAGCTAAAATTATTGCAAAAAAAATTGTTATTTGAGTACTTATTTAAGTATTTGATTGCTATTTTATCCTAAAATGCTGCAAAAATGCAAATGAGATATTAAACCATTGTTTTAACTTATTTTAAAACAGAGAAAGTCTTCAATTCAAATTTTCTTCCACGGACGGTTACAGATGATTTCAAATTTTACATTTTTGTGATCAGGAATAATACCAAAATCATCCCTCCAAAGGGTTTTTCTGGAGGGCTTCAAAGTAGTTTCTACCAATTTTGGACAGGTGTGCCTTTGGCGTATCCATTATCAGGTTCGCTAAATAATACTTCGACGTTCTGAGCTAATTTTTTCGCTACGTACACTAATGGAGTCTAAAGTATCCAACGCCTTTCGTGATAATCATTGAATTATCTACGACATTGTAAGAGCAAGAGGTGTTTATCAAAAAATTTTCAATATAGAAGTCACAATTATGAACCACTAAACTGGAAGAACAAAAAGAAAGTATTGTTAGTGAAACTATCAACCTTTTAAAAAAACAGGAAAAGACATTTAGCGATATCATAAGTGCAAATATAAAGTTAATAACAGATCGGCTTGACAAACTTGGAAATGAGTTCAATAAAAGTAAATTGAAAGTTATAATAATTGAAAAAGACATTAACGATATAAAGGAAAGTATCAACTTTCAGGAAGAAAATTTCTTTAAAAAAATATCAGAAAAAAAATGTCTGATGGCTAGCGAAATTAACAATTAAAAAAAAAAGTATTAACCTTGAAAATCGCTCAAGCCGTAATAACCTAAGGATTGATGGCTCAACTGAGCTGACCATGGATTATCTTGGAATGACTGTGCAAAGAAAGTTAAAGATCTATTTAGAAACAAACTGAGAATCTCTGAAGACGTATTAATTCAAACAGCTCACCGCATTGGGAAAATAAATGAAGATAAATCTCCAAGAACTATAATTATTAAACTACTAGATTTTCAAAATAAAAATAAAATCTTAACGCTATCAAAAAAACTCAAAGGAACCGAAATATTCATTAATGAAGACTACGCGAACGAAACGATGGAAATAAGAAAAAAGCTATGGGAAGATGTTAAAAGATTTCGAAAGTAAGGTAAATTCCCTATTATTAAATATGATCAAATATTCATCAGAGACTTTTGAAAATAATTCTTATTTTAACAAAGTACTAAATCGAGATTTGCGAAATAGTTCTGTACATTTTTTATTATGCTAGCACGTTTTTAATTTATCGCACTTAACGCAACGACTAACGAAAACAAAAACAAAACAAAAGATTTTGAAACGCTGCGTTTCAACGTCTTTGAAACTGCAAATAATATTTTACCAAATGATTTTTACTCTGACGCACAAATTTTGATTCGAAATAGTTTGAAACAGAAACTTTTAAATTAAACTTGAAACTTTAAAAAATAATTTACTGCAATACACATAGATATAAGAAGTACAATCAAAAATTTTGATAAACTAAAACACTTTCTTATAGATTGCAATTACTCATTCAGTATGATTTGCATAACCGAAACGTCGTGTTCTGATGAATCAATTCAAACGAACTCACATTTTCAAATTCCGAATTATAAACAAACATTTTTTGAAAGAAAATCAAACAAAAGGGGAGGAGGGATCGCAATGTATATCCGAAATAATCAAGCGTATAAAGTAAGACAAGACCTCTGCTATAGACCTCCAGAAGGTGATACAAATAAATTTTTAAATTTTTAAAATAAAATCTTCCTCAAAATAAATGACAAACGAAAAAATATTTTCTTTATTGGGGATTTAAATATTAACAGTCTAAAATACAAAATTAAAAAAAGCGATTACTAAACTCTTTTTTGATAATCTGTTTCAATTGTGTATCCTCCCAATCATCAACAAACCCCTACCCGGGTAACCCCAACATCCGTCTCTGCTATAGACAGTATATTAACAGAGGCGGATTTAAACCCCGCAATTTTTGCAAGTGACGGGGTGGAAAAAAAAAAAATAAAAAAAAAAAAATATATATATATATATATATACATATATATATATATATATATATATATATATATATATATATATATATATATATATATATATATATATATATATATATATATATATATATATATATATATATATATATATATATATATATATATATAAGAATTGGTACTATGACGTCAAACACCCGCTTGTACGAATTGCCGATTTTATATTTTTGTTATATTTTGTTAGAAAAAACAATTGGTAAAAAGTTCACAGTGAAAACTATGCTTTGCAGAGATTGCAAAAATCGTTTTATAAAAATAGCTAATGTAAACTATACTTTGCAGGATATGAGAAAATTATTTTATAAAACTTGCTAATGTAAATTAAACTTTTGCAGGATATGAGAAGATTGGATAAGGTATTGGTTTACGATTTTAAAAATAGCAACCTGATTCGTTTAAAAATAAAACTTTTTTAAAAATCGTAGTGTAAACTATACTTTATATAGCAGTTTTTTGATTTGTTGCAAATATACAACAAAGTATTTCCTTTAAAATGTGATATAGAGTTTTTGAATTTTAATGTCTAAGAATGGCCTCTAACTTAATTGAAAAAGTTATAGTCTAAATAAAGGAGTTTATTTGTTTAGTCTCTACTGGTTTGAAATTGCTGAAAGTTATGCAAGCGTGGCTACAACTGGTAATGGGGGCGATAATGGAAGAATAAATCTTGGAATCTTTAACCCAAATTCTTCTCCAGATAGCTACCCAGTTCTCATGTGTCGATATGGTGACTTAAACTGCAGTGTAGAAGATTTTTTGGAAGCCATTGCAAAAAAAAATCTATTATGTTATGTCTGGGGTATCACTAGGCTCAATAGCAACCGTTATTTCGAGTTTGTCGTTAACAGTTTAAATAAAGTTATCGACTTTCTAGAAACTAAAATAGTAATCAAAAACACATCCTTTTCGATCACACAAAAATTTATTCGAAATATTCTCGTCTTAGTTCAAAACATACTAATAGGATTATTAGTCAACGTCGGATCGACAAATATAACTGCATTTTAGCTGCTGGAAGAGGTATTTTTGATTCTTATAATTATCAGAAAGTTAAATTTCACGGCGAATTTTTATTTACTGATAATAAAAGTAATCAAAAATTGACAAAAATCCTCACTTAAACCCGTTGCCTCGATACCAAAACGCAGATGGCTATACACTGAAGAATAAACACAACGGACAACCTCAATCCTATTCTAAACCCGAAACGGGTTTAGAATAGGATTGAGGTTGTCCGTTGGCACCAATAACGTTGATGTCTCAAACAACGACACCAATAAACGTTGATGTCTCAAAAAAAATATCGTTAGAATCAAAGGAGACAACATTTGAGGTAAAATCACTGTCAAGTTTGCAAACTGAAATGTTGCATGCTACCATAGAAGTTAACGTTAAGTTAAAGGATTTCCTCGAAAAAGAAACTTTGGTAAAAGAAGGCAGTATTGACGACCAAGATCTAAATTTTAACTTTTTTTTTTTTTTTTTTTTTTTTTTACAACTTCAATAAATTTACACATCCTTACGTTACAACTACATGTCATATTATAATGCAACGTAAAAAATAAAAACATATACATATATATAACATAGTTATACCACGTATAACATATCATAATAAAAAGTGGTATAACAAGTATAACTAAGTATAACGTAAACTAATAGTGTTTCTTATTATAAAAACTATCAGTATTTTTTAAAAATAAAAGAATAAAAATAAGAAAAAAAAGATAAGACAAGAAATTTTTTTGTTACTTCAGATATATACATGTTGTTGTATAGGAAAACTCGTAGAAGTCTAAGGTTAAATAAAGTCTATTTTATATTTATATATAGTCAAAAGTGGTTGAACAGTATACAGTCAGTGATACACATAAATATTTTAGTATAAATTTTGTAAAGTTTAATATTTTAGTGTAAATTTTGCTGTTAAGTTTAATACATGTTAATATAATTGTTGATATTAAGTATGAGGTATTTTAATTTATTTTTTAAGTTGGCAGGATTATTTAATACTATAAGTTCTATATTTTTTGATATTATTTTGTTATATAGGTACGGACCCCGGTAGGAAATAGAAAACCGTGAGAAATTTGTTGTTCTTTTAGGTAGTGTGAAGTTGCCTGTTGCTCTTGTTATATATCTATTAGAGTTAACTTGAAAGAAGTTATCTAAAAAATGCGATGAGACTAGTCCAAGTTTGTATTTAAGCATGAATAGTACATTTTGGTAGATGTTCATTTGGTAAACATTTAGAGCATTCAAGGTTTTTAATAAGGGTTCAGCATGGTTGAGTTTATCTTTATTATAAACTAATCTTGATGCATGTTTTTGACTTATAAATAGCACTCAATTTGGATTTGTGTGTACTTGCCTATGTAATATTAGCGTACGTAAGATAACTTTGGATGTAAGAAAAATAAAGGGATAAAGGATTATGTTTGGACAACATAGGTTTAACTTTGTAGAGTATCCCAATATTTTTTGAAATTTTGGTGTTTATTGTACTTATATGGGCTTTCAAAGATATATTTTCGTCAATAAGGATCCCAAGAAATTTAGTTGTTTCTGTTCTTTCAATGTTTACCTTATCTATTTTTAGTGAGGGAAGGATAGTTGGTATATTAATTTTTTGTTTTTTGGAATGAAATAGTATAAATTTTGTTTTTTCTGTATTTAGTGATAACTTATTTAGTTTCAACCATGTATTTAATCTTTTTAGCTCTTTGTTCATACATTCATAAAGGTCTTTGATTGAATTCGAAGAATAAAATAAGTTTGTGTCATCGGCAAACATAATTACATCAAGGTTATCCGAGGCTTTTGTAAGGTCGTTAATATATAGAAGAAACAAAAGAGGTCCAAGAATGGAACCTTGGGGGACACCGCACTCAACTCTTAGTAGTTTTGAGTGTTTATAATTATCTGAAAAGATACATTGTTGTTTGTTGCTTAGATAGTTTTTGAACCAGTCAAGAGTTATGTTTTTTATCCCATAGCTTTCCATTTTTTTAAGTAAGATATTATGATTTACAGTATCAAACGGTTTTGAAAGGTCTATAAAGATGCCTAGAACAAACTGTTTTTTATTAAAAAAATCACATATATTGTGAACTAGATCTAGAATTGCGTGTTCTGTTGAATATTGTTTTTGGAAACCGAATTGCTTTTTATTTAGAACTTTATTTTGGATTAAATACTCATACAATCTGTTAAAGATTACTCTTTCGAGAAGCTTAGAAAAGGTAGGGAGTACTGAGATAGGTCTATAATTATTAACTAAGTATGTTTCACCTGTTATAAACTTTGGTACATATTAAACTTTGATAGCTATGATACATTAAATTGCGTGGAGAAGATGTCGTAAGATTTTCTTTTCATTTTAATTTTTTTTACATTTTTTAAATTTTTTTCTAAACTCTTTTATTTCTTTCTATTCTCAAATCTGTAAAATTTTTCCATTCTTTAACTTTCTATTCTGAAACGTATGTTCTATTATTAAAAAAACGCTTAAGCTAACGTAATTTGTATTGTTATAGTTCGCGCTTTTTTATGAAATGTTATGGTCCAGTGCGTCCATCCGTTCGTAATACGTCCGTTCAATCGAAAGCTCTAAAGTTAAGGTTTAGATGTTTGTGTTTTTTATGTCAGGTGGTAAAATTATTATATTTATGTTTAAGCTACACGAGTTTTTAAATTAGGAAAGCTGATCCTCTCCTTCATGGCTATTAATGTTTTAACGTGCGACATAAACGGTCTAAACGACCAAGACAAACGTGACAATTTTTTTGGGTTTCTTAAAAAGTCCACCTTCGAGAGAAGGGCGCCATTTTTTCGGCCACCTTGGAGACGCAGGACTACCCGTTCGGTTGGCCGGAGATTTCAACATGGTCGAAACTCTGCCTCTCGACACAGAAGACACAAACAACGCTTAATATTATACCTATGGCATTGAAGAACTCGAGGTCTTCCAAGGTAAGTAATATCTAGTAGATGTTTTTCGTTAAATTTCCAAACAAGAGAGAATTTACATGGCGTAATCAGAAGGTAAAATGTAGACTCGATAGAATCTACTGCCCTGATAAAATCGAAAAAAAATTAACATACACCGAAATTCTCACCAACCCCTTTTCCGACCACGAGTTCCTAACAACAACCGTCAATTTTAGTAAAACTAGGAGAGGACCAAGATACTGGAAATTAAATTGTTCCCTATTGGAAATAGAGGTGCATAGGCAAAAAATTGAACTCTTAATTCGAGACTGGCAAACTAAAAAACAGTCCTATAAGTCAATTTTAAAATGATGGCACGACTGTAAACTTTTTGTTAGGGCTGAATCACAACAAAATTTATCGACAAAGAAAAGTGCGAAAAACAAAAACAAATCAAAAGGATTGAAAACGAAATCCAACGGGAGCGACAAAACGCTAACCCGAATTTAGATAGCATCAAAGAAAAACGCGATGCTCTTTTCTTGCTCTAGTTTCCAGGAGCATTTATTCGCACGAAACAAAAACTAATCAAAGAAGGAGAATAACCTTAAAAATTTTTGTATAATTTGGAAAAACTCAACAGCGGAATAAGTCAATTACCGAAATTTGCAAGAATGACGAGTGAACCTGGTGAAATACTCAACTCCCTCCCTGGTTTCATAAAATAAATACATTTACACCAAAACTAATTTATGCAAAGACAACCAAAGCTATGTTTTGTCACACATCACTAAACATTTAAATGATGATGAAAACCAAATTTTAAACACCTGCCTAACCTGCGCGAAACCAAAAGAAGTCCTTTTTAAATTTGAAAACGGAAAATATCCGGGCTCTGACGGACTTCCAGCTGAATTTTACAAAACTTTTTGGTATATTTTAGAAAAAGATTTTGAAGAACTTGCTTTTGAAATACTTTTTGTAGAGAAAAA
The DNA here is from genome assembly GCF_038396675.1 of Hydra vulgaris. Classification (NCBI taxonomy): domain Eukaryota; kingdom Metazoa; phylum Cnidaria; class Hydrozoa; order Anthoathecata; family Hydridae; genus Hydra; species Hydra vulgaris. The sequence goes on from NC_088925.1 coordinate 22,415,604, forward strand.
ACCAGCCGCTTTATGAAAAAATCAGTAATTTTACTAATTCTAAAACAAGGACGCTTACTGAGTGCAAAAATTGGAGGCCCATATCCTTAATCGGCGCTGATTACAAAATAATCACAAAAGCGCTGGCCCTAAGACTTGCAAAAGTAACGGGGAAAATTATAGAACCAAATCAAACTTGCGGAATCCCAGGTTTAAAAAGTCAAGAGAGAGACACCCGTCTTACCCGTCAAAAGCGGGGGTCTAGGAATTTTATATCCGAAGGAGCAAAGTCTTCGCCTCAAAACACTCTTTCAACTGGAAGAATGCGTAGAGGATAAAACTCACGATTGTTACTACTTTTCAAAGTATTGGTTGGCAAGCTCACTTATAGAATTTACGAATCAAAACCAAAGCTGGAACTTTTTAAAACAGAACAATTTTTAAAAACACTGGGACAACAAAACGTCTCAGTACTACAAAACAACAATTGAAATATTAGGCAAAAACGGGTCCCTGTTTAACATCCCCCTAAAATAAACAAAGAATTTTTACCAAGAAGTGCCGAAAAAAAAAAAAAAAGACAGTCGTGCCAGCAGAACTTTTCTGGAACGGTTTAACAAAAATAACAATGCCGTGGACCCAATTTTGGAAATAAAACTTTACTTCCCACGCATGCGGACTGACGCAAAATATCCTCTTTTGTTTTTTACACAGCAGTCTACATTCTACCGCCTTGCTAGCCAAAAGCACAAGGCAACAGATCGTTAAAAATAACAAATCCAAAACTTGTGGTAAAATTGAGGACAATCTTCATATCTTTGCCTACTGTACTCCTTCTGTTGAAATATGGGAGTATTTTAAACATGTATATAACTCCTTGACATCCCCAAAAAAATTTTCTCCGATAAATTCGATTTTCTTGATAGAAACAGCGATTTTATCGGAAAAAACCCTACTTCGCAGCTGCTGTTGACACTCACTCAAACCATCATGAGTGCAATATGGAACAGTAGATGCCACCACGTGTTTAGTAACATAAAAATTGACCCAATGGCAGTGATCAGGGTAATAATCAAGAATATCAGAAATATTATTACTTTAAAATATAATTATCATGTCCGTAGAAACATTACGGACATTTTCTGTCAACTTTTTTGTATCAGTAATTTTGCCAAGTAGAGAACGGGAAGTCATAACTAAACATATGAGCTAAATTAATACACTGGCTCAAAATTCAAAAATAAATGTTTAGTAAACCCCTCCGTTTCTCCGCAAAGCTTTTTTTTTACAACAAAATTATTGTTATTTATGATTAGAAAAACACTGCCAGCCATTATTTTATAATATACAATTTCATCATATTAGTGTTACATATAGTGATTGTAAAGTGGTGTTTGTGTAAAGGTCCTGTAATTTCTTAATTAATATATTCTTTCCTTACAAAACATTTTTAACTTAGATTGAACACTGTCTTAAAATAGATAAATTTTTTTAAAGCTTACCTATTTCTCGATCTCTTTCCGCACAATGGATAAACTAAAAAAACACAATAAAATATAAAATCAAAAAACACACACACAAAAAAAAATGAGGGCCACAAGAAGGCCCGCGGGCCAACTCCGGCCCTCAGCAAGCTTTTATCCGGTCCGTCAGTTAATTGTAAAGATAATAAAAAAAGCCATAAACATATATAATATTAATAAATTATATAATATTTAAATTTATAAATTAATAAATTTTAAAATATTTTTTGTAAACAAAAACAATCGCTTTAAATAATTAAAAATATGTTAAAAAAATCCTGCCGGTGACGCGAAATAGATTAACTCCCTAAAAAGTTAACTCCCGGTTAAAACATTCTAACTCCCCGGTTAATCTATTTCGAAATGAATTAACCCCGGGAGTTAAATTAATTTAAAATATAGCGAAATGGATTAACCGGGGGCTTAAGTATTTCTAACCCCCACTGAAAAAAATTAACCCCCTATAATACGCGTTTTAAATAATTTAACTTATAATTATCGCAGTGGCTACGGGTACGTCTAGACGTATCTTTAATAAAAAAAGTTAGAGATACGTCCAAACTTTCGGACGCAGAGGGACATTTTATTGAATTTAAATCTTTATAAATTCCTTAATAATCATAGATTCGCGTTAACAATGGCTTTAAATGTTGGTGACAGGTTTAACTCTTTAAAAGAATTAGAAGTAGCCATTAAGAACTATGAAATAGAATTTAGAGTTTCTTTATATAAACGAGAAAGCAGATCTATTGCATCTGCAAGAAAAAAAGGCATTAAGCGAACCTTAAACGACGATTTGTTGTTTTATAGCATGCATTATGCTTGCTATCATGGAGGGAAAAATTTTAAAAGTCGATCAAAAGGAAAGCGTCCAAATCAAAGGTATATGTTATTTAAAAAGATCTAAAGTACAAGTATTATAAATATTATCTTATATATGTTAAAGCAATCAGATAATAGAATGTGGACAGGCTCAAAAATGAAACTTAAATTTGAAAAAATAAGTTAATTCTCCTAATTATTTAATTTTTTTTTTGATTTATTTTAATAATTTAAATAAATCAAAGCGTTTAAAAATTTATTATATAAAAAAGTTTAACTGTTTGAAAAATCCTCATCTTTTCGAAATGAATATGTTTATATTAAGTAGACTAGTGAAACTTTTAACTTTGGTTTTTAAACTTTTTATGTCATAAAAAGATTATGTCATAAATGACTGTATTATATATTTTTTATTTCTTTCTTATTGATAGCACATTCCAGATAGATTGCCCATATGGAATCTGGATAAATGTATCCGACAACGGTTCACAATTATGCATACAAAAGTTGGTATTGAAGCACAACCATGTCGTTGACAAAGTCAGTATTTTACTTATCTTAGTTTGAATTATTTTTATTTGCTATTTGGAAGCTATTCTCTGTTAACTGTTTTGCTAAACATTTCTATATTTTTTTACATATATATATATATATATATATATATATATATATATATATATATATATATATATATATATATATAATTATTTTTAAAATTAATACAATGTTTTATTCTTGACATGTTTCGTAAAGTTTATTTACATTTTCAAAAGATTATTTTACAATAATAAAAAACTCTGAAAAAAATATTCAAAAATAGAAGTCTTTACAGAGAAATATTAACGGACAAAAAATTATACATAATTAACCAATATATTTATTAAAAAATAACTTGGTAAATAACCAATCAAAATAACCAACTGTCAAAAAAAAAAAAAATAACAAACTGACAGTAAAATTAAACAGATAAGTTTACAGCATAATGTAAAGTTTGTTTATTAAGTTGCGGACTTTCTCATTTAAAGTGGAGGGTTTCTTTTATCTTTAATTTGTGTTTGGTTGGGGCATTATCCAAAATCTCAAAAGAATCACAGTTAGCCAAATTTTTGCAATTAAGAGATAAATTTAAGTGTTTAAATATATGAGATTGTTGATCAATTTTAAGGTGCTCATTTATTCTAGTTGCCAAGTGTCTGAAGGTTTCTCCAATATAACTGGCATTACAGCCAGCACAAGAAATTTATAGACAACATGAGATTTAAGCAGTTTAGAAAGTGACTCTTTTAAGCAAAAACAATCTTGTATTTTATTAGTAGTAAAATTAATTAATAGAACATCCCTGCAATATTTATGAACAATTTTTGAAATTTTCATTTTAGTGTAATTAGAGTACATTCCAAAGTATGGAAGCTTAAAGTATCTTATATTTAAGCTATTAACAATGTTAGTAACAGATGGGTTCATTTTCTTATTAATATAGGATTTATTTCATAGTAAATAATTTTTTGTGGAAATTTATTATTTTGTAAAACTAATGATAGCTTCTTAATATCTTTATCAAAACCAACCCAAGAATTATTAATTTTAAATGTACGATCAATCAAACAACAAACAAGTCCAAATTTGTAGCAAGACGGAATAAAACTAAAAAAATTTTGTAAAAGACCTGTATACATTTTTTTGTGATAAACTTAAGTCGAAAACGAATTGGATTTTTTAAATACATCTAAAAAAGCAATCTGGTTATCTTGTTCTTTTTCCATAGTAAATTTCAGATTTTTATGTTGTTTATTGAGGTGTTTGAAAAATTCTCGAGCTTCATATTCAGAATTAAAAATAGCAATTATGTCATCCACATATCCTTTATAAAAATATCATGCTGTAAAGGAGCAGTTATTGACAGTTATTAAATTGATTTTGTAAGTATGAAGTTTAAAAAAAATTAAAAAACAAATGTTTTAACTTTTTTTTTTACTTTATTATTATTATTGTTATTATTTTTCATGGTACTTAAAACTCAGCTAACTATTTTAAGAATGGGTTTAATTTGTAAAATACTATAAAGGTAATTGAACATAAAAAAAAATTAACTTGGTTTTAGCTCATCTGAAATTGGCTACCCACAATTATTTTTGACATTATACTGATAGTGATAATGATAATCTTAACATTATTTTATTTCAGGTACTCCAGAGATTTTAGTAAAACCTATATATGTATTTGGATACACAGATAATAATAATAATAGAGTCACTTCCTAAACTGCTTAAATCTCATGTTGTCTATAAATTTTCTTGCGCTGGCTGTTATGCCAGTTATATTGGAGAAACCTTCAGACACTTGGCAACTAGAATAAATGAGCACCTTAAAATTGATAAACAATTCCATATATTTAAACACTTAAATTTATCTCTTAATTGCAAAAATTTGGCTAACTGTGATTCTTTTGAGATTTTGGATAATGCCCCAACCAAACACAAATTAAAGATAAAAGAAACCCTCCATTTTAAATGGGAAAGTCCGCAACTTAATAAACAAACTTTACATTATGCTGCAAACTTATCTATTTAATTTTACTGTCAGTTTGTTATTTATTTATTTTTTGACAGTTGGTTATTTTGATTGGTTATTTACCGAGTAATTTTGTAATAAATATATTGGTTAATTATGTATAATTTTTTGTCCGTTAATATTTCTCTCTAAAGATTTCTATTTTTGAATATTTTTTTCTGAGTTTTTTATTATTGTAAATAATCTTTTGAAAATGTAAATAAACTTTAGGAAACATGTCAAGAATAAAACATTGTATTAATTTTAAAAATAATTTTATATATATATATATATATATATATATATATATATATATATATATATATATATATATATATATATATATATAATTATTCCCCAAAATAAGATATTTTATAAAAACTGAATGATAAAAGTAAAAACTGTTTATATATTAGATATTTTACAATTTCTCTACTTGTAGGAATTGTTTAACAATCTGCCAAAAATAAGAAAATTAAACGTGGATGAAAAAGAAGATGTTTGTCGTCTTTTGAGTATGCACGGAAGCAAGTGGCTTATTAAAGATCAAGTTATGAAGGAAACAGGTTTTCTTTAACACTTTTATATAAAAATTGCATTGGAATTCATACTTATCATACTTATGTTTACCCTCTACATTAAACTTTTTATAATGTTACTTTTTTTTTTAGGTAAAAAAGTTACTCTCAAAGATCTTCATAACTTAGCTGCAAAACAGAAAGGTACCACAGATTTAAAATCACTTATTGCAGTCTTTCAAGAATGTAATGGTTAGTATAAATAATTTTTTGTTAAACAATTAATATGCAATAAGGACACAAATATTGATTTCATTATGAGAGCATTGACTTTTTTTTTTTGAATGATGCTTTAAATTTAAGGTAAAAAATTAAGAAGTTAAATAATAAGTTTTTTAAAGTTAAGAAGATATTTCTGAACATATATTGATGGACTGTTAGGATGAGCATTCTTCTTGAAGAACTTCTTAAAGAACAGAGCAGTAATAGATTATTAAAAATGAATATCTATTTTTTTTCTTCTACAATGTTTTGCTCTTAATATAAAATAAGTTTATGAAGCAAGTTAAATAATATCGTAATGAAAATAAATTGAATTTAAAATGATTTTAACTAAAAAAAGGCTTTAATTAAGTTTTTTAATTGAAAGCATTTTTTATTAGCTGGTATTATGATTTGTTTGCATGTTTAAACAACTTTTAATTATATTCTTTTTTTATTTTCTTTAGTTCTACCTTGACATTCTACACTACGACATGACGTTAGTTTAGAATTCATACTGTTGAAATATGGTTTAAATTTAGTAAATTTTTATTAATTGAAATTTACTTTATTGATCATTAGTCAACAGTTAGTAAAAAAAAATTATAATCAACATTATTTAGGTAACAGTACCTTTGTTTTTTTGTGGCATTGCAAAGTAACTTTGTATTCTTTATCATTATTTTGAGAATTTGTGTCATAATTCATTCATATTTGAGTAATTATTGTATTTTGTTTCAGGTTTTGACTATTTTTATCTCTACTCTTGGAAATAGTGTAGTATTCTTCAATAATATGGGAGTATACTGTTTGAAGGAAATAATATAAAATGCATATCAAACTAAAAATTTATATTTAAACTTACTTTCACAGATTTATCTCTTGTATTTTTAAATGATTTTTAACAATATTTTTATGTATAGATGCTCTTGTTATCAAGTTAAATCATTATACTATAGTACTATAGTATATCAGATTTATCAACATAGACAAATATAGCATAGCCATGTTCCTAGGATAAGGCCACATGGTGCTAGGCCTATGTTTTGTGAATCCAGACCCGGCACAGTAATAAAGTAATAAACTTTTCTAACTATTTATTAAATGTCAGAAAATTTCAATAGTTTGATATGTCAATATAATGGCAATAGCTTGCTCCTAAGAAAGTAGCTTCCTGAAGAGCGATTTCATATCCACATTAAGTGGGGATTATGTACTAGAGTTTGTTCTCCTAATAAATTTGCATTCTCTATGGCCATAGAGCCTGTCCTGCCCCATTGTTCCTTTTTCAATATAAATAGATTTTCATTTAAAATAAAGAACAAATCTGTTGAATATATAACTTCTTTTTTATTAGGACCAGATCTTGAGCTAAGAACAGATGAAAATGGTATCATAACTGGAATATTTTTTCAAGACTTTGAAATGAAGCGATTTTTTGGTTTATATCCTGAGTTACTTTTGGTTGATGCAACTTATAAACTTACTAATTTAAGAATGCCCTTATATATTCTTCTTTTAGTCGAACCGAATGGTGAAAGTGAAATTGCAGCTATATTTTTAACTGCATCAGAAGACTGTGTTTCCCTTTCAACAATGTTTGAAATATTCAAGGAAAAAAATATTAACTGGAATAAGATATTATCTGTTTTTACTGACAAAGACATGGCAGAGCGTGAATGCATTAAGCATGCATTTCCACAAATTAATTTATTGTTGTGTATATTTCATGTTTTGCGTTCTATGAGCAGAGAAATAACAACATCAAAAATGAATATATCTGAAGCTCAAAGACTGATTGCTTTAAAAGCTCTCCAAAAAATGACATATGCAACTACTGAGAAGGAATATGAAATGTTGCGTGATGAGTTCCACAAAGTTATGCCACCATCTGTTATTAAATATGTTGAAGTTAATTGGCATGCTTGTAGATTTGAGTAGGTGCGTTGTTGGCAGCAACAAAACATAACTTTTGGAGAATGTACTACTAATCGTCTTGAATCAATCAATCGTAGAATTAAAGCAGTTGTTTCTTTGTTAAGTCCTTTACCTATATTCTTCAAAGATTTGCTTACTGTTATAGCTTGCATGCGACAAGAAAGAGACCATAAATATATAAATACAACAGAACGGGTTCCTGTTACTGTAGTTGCAAGTTTTCAACATGAACATAATTATAAAGATATACTAACGCCATTTGCTTTTTCTTTTGTTAAATCTCAGCTTGATGAATCTGTCAGCATAGATGGAGACTTAGCAAATGAAATTGTACAAACTTTTGGAAAAAGTGAAACACTATCTGAGAATAGCTGCGATTGCTTATTTACAAAGTCCATGGGTTTGCCATGCAAACACATGTTTGCAGCTAGAAGAATTAAAAAATTGCAAATGTTCTCTGAACATTGTATTGCTCCTAGATGGTTTAAGGAAACAGTGCAGAAGAATCATCGCATTTTTCTAACGAAGGATCAACATGATAGCCATATAAAATTTGCTAAGCTAAAGGATAAACCCTTGACCCATGTAGAAAAATATCGTCGCGCTAATCGACTTGTACAGCATTTATCTGATTTAGCAGCTGAAGGCGGATCATCACAGTTTGAATGTAGAATGAGGGTCTTGCAAAATTTAGCAAGCATTTGGGGTTCTAATAATGAAGCTATGGTAACTTCAATTCAACATCAACTTGTTGATTTTAATTTACAAAATGGAGTTTCCAAGTTGGAAATGGATGATAATAAATTTCAGTCTGAACTGCATGAAAGAAAAGTAAGATGTTTACATTTTATGATTTATTGGCATTTAAGTTGCCAATTTGGCTGCTATAAATTATTAAGTATTTTAGTATTCATAATTTTTTGGTTTCCAATTACAGCTTGAAATAACAGATTTAAGTGAGCAAGTTGTTGATGTTATTAATGTTGAAGAAGTTGACAAAAACAATTTTGATCAAAACTATAAGTAAACTGTGGTTTGTTCGACTTATTTTTTAATTATTTATTCTATGAAGGTAAATTGTTTCATTTCCAATTTCAGTTTGAAAGACCAGCTTGCAGTGGTAAAGTTGAAAACAATGCAGTTCAAAACTGTATGGTATGCTTTCATTTATTTTGAAATTATTTCTTTTTTGAAGTAAAACTGTTTTATTTCCAATTATATTTTGAAAGTCAAGGTTTCAGTGGTGAAATTAAAAGCAGCGCAGTTCAAAACTATATAGTAGTAGTAGTAGTAGTAGTAGTAGTAGTAGTAGTAGTAGTAGTAGTAGTAGTAGTAGTAGTAGTAGTAGTAGTAGTAGTAGTAGTTTGCATATAAAGATCTGTAATATTTAGACTATTCAACCTTTCGTCATATGTCAAATTCCATAATAAAAAAAACAATTCTAGTAAACTAATGTTGCACTTTTTCTAAAGCTTTAATTTCACCTTTGAAGTAAGGAGACCAAACTGGCACTGCAAATTCAATAAGAAGCCAAAAAAATGTTGTATATAATAACCTAAGCGTATGTACGTCAATATTCAAAAAAGTGTTTTTCAATATTCCCATCATTCTATTTGCTTTTGAGGTACAAGCCATTATATGATCTTCCCATTTCAAGTTTGAACAAAATAAAACTCCAAGATCTCTTTCTATGTTTGTTTTTCTGAGTGATTTCCTGTCCATAGAGTATTCATACTTAATTTTTTTACCTAAATGCATAATTACACATTTATCAGTATTAAATTTGACAAGCCCCACCTTTGACCATTCAACAGCTTTATATTAATCTAATTGCAATAACTCAGCATCATTTTTCCTGACTAATTAACTTTGTATCATCTTTGTATCTTGATTGGGGTGTTCAGCCTGTCATCTTTGATTTTTTGAGCCACAGTATCCTTTTTTGGTTCTTCCATGCCATAAATGATTACATTGTTCTCTCTGCTCTTGATTTCAGTCTGTTGAGCAAGCAACAGTTTTTCAACAGCTAGTTGCTCAGCTGGATTACTTTTTTTTCCAGATACAACAATAACCCAACTACTGTTTTTGTCCCTAGCATCGTTTATTTTCCCTATTAAAATTATTTTATAAAAGTAAATAGTTTTATTTCCAATTACAGTTTGAAAGACCACGTTTCAGTGGAGAAGTTGAAAGTAATGTAGTTCAACACTATATGGTATACATGTTGCGTATATTTATTGTGTATAAAACTATATGATATACATGTTGTGTTCATTTTCTTATTTTAAAATTATTTATTTTCTGAAGATAAATTGTTTTATTTCCAATTATAGTTTGAAAGACCAGGTTGCAGCAGTGAAGTTGAAAGCATTGCAGTTCAAAACTATACGGTATACTTTCGTTTATTTTCCCTATTAAAATTATTTATTTTATGAAGGTAAATAGTTTTATTTCCAATTACAGTTTGAACGACCAGGTTTCAGTGGAGAAGTCGAAAGTAATGTAGTTCAAAACTATATGGTATACATTTGTTCATTTTCTTATTTTAAAATTATTTATTTTCTGAAGTTAAATTGTTTTATTTGCAATTATAGTTTGAAAGACCAGGTATCAGTGGAGAAGTTGAAAGCAATACAGTTCCAAACTATATGGTATACTTTTGTTTATTTTCCTTATTAAAATTGTTTATTTTATGAAGATAAGTTGTTTTATTTTCAATTATAGTTTGAAAGACCAGGTTGCAGTGGTGAAGTTAAAAGCAATGTAGTTCAAAACTTTATAGTTCCTTGTAAAGGTATTATGAGTTTGACATCATTTATTTCATGTAACTTTGTACATGTAACATGTAATTTTCCAAAATTGTTAATAAAAAAAAATCTGATTTAACCAAAACAAAACATAATTAGGTCAACATCAATACATAATACAATCATTACCATCTCTCACTCTCTTTGGGCACATTTGGTCTTATTACCTTTCCAAAAAACATCTTTTAAACTTGCCTTAAAATGAATAAGCATCTGTTGTTCCCTTTCATGGTATTGAACCAAACTGTGGTTTATTGATAAATCCATTTCAATTTCTAGTACGTCTCTACCTTTTATAAACTTTTATTTGATTTTTTGTACAATCATTTGAGGTTTAACCTAAATGTAATTCATCTGACAAGTGACAGTCACTCTACACCCACATCACATGAAACTCAGCATTTCAGCTGATACACCTGGAGAACCAGCAGGCTAGCTTAATAAAGCTGTACCAACAGCTATTTCAATTCATTCCTGGTTATTAGTTCTGCTGGTCCAGTAACATTATTCACAACAGATAAACCATTTTCATTATGTCTATATTAGCTCTGCTGGTCCAGTAAGATTATTCACAACAGATAAAGCGTTTTCATTATGTCCATTTAGTTTAGAAATTTTTAAAAATGAGTCATCTACCTTGTTTCCAATACAATTGTCTTTGCAATTGTTTTTCCAATTAGTACAGCCTTCTCCAACAATGTCTACACTTTTCCCAACGTTTTGCATTACAACTCTGAATACTTATGAATATTTTTTCCTCTGCATCAACTATTTTTTTTGATAACTTCTGCTTATGTGATTGAGCTTTTTTTCAATAGCTTAGCAAAGATATTTCCAGACTTTTTCCATATGTAAAATAGTTTTTTACAGTTTTACCATTCATTCCACTACCATCCAATCATTTTAGAGCTGCCACCTTTCTTGCCAATTTTTTTCAAGCAGTTTATGTTTGTTTTTCTTCTACCGGGCATTTAAGCAATCTCTCACATTGAATCAAATAATTAACATTCACATTGATTCAACCCTGAACAACACATCTTTCATCACACTGAAAGGTATACTTGCTTGCTTGCTACACATACATACTTGCTTCTGGCCAATGTTGTGTTTTTGCCAGTGACTTACCTGAGGCTAGTAAGTGACTGGGGTTGATTTGACCAGGGTCGGGACCGGGTTTGACAAAATATAGCTGGATGGCGAGGTTTTAACCGGGGTTGCATAAACATTTATACACCCTAAAGTATATTTATTTTATTTAAAATTCATGTTATATTTTGTATATATATATATCCATATATAAATATCATTATGATCAAAATAATCATCATAATCATCATTATTATCATGATGATGATCATCGTCATCATTATCATCATTGTCATCATCATCATCTACCAAGCTTGAGGTACTCTCCGATTGTTGTAAGGTTGCATTTTTTTCTTTGATAGAAAGAAAATAGACTAAAATAGAAATGATAGAAAATAGACTATGATAGAAAT